>NC_143401.1:43612867-43933498 GCF_052110815.1 Crocodylus siamensis | reverse complement strand
AAGGAACCTTTTATGAAGGTGGTCAGGTTACCTAGAGAAGAAACAGACTACCTAAAGAAGTTGTGGAATTGCCACCCCTGGAAGTTTTCAAGATCAAGTTAGATAGATGTTTGGCTAGGCTGGGTTAGTGAAGAATAATTTTGCCTTGAGCAGAGGGCTGGACTATATGACCTTGTGAGGTCCTTTCAGCCCTAATTTCCTGTGATCCTATATTCCTAAGTGTAACAATGTTCCTATGTTCCTGTGACTCTATGTTCCTAAGTGTATCTGCCCTAGAAGACTTACAACACACATGAAGGACAAACACAGCAGGAAGACTAAATGAAGAAAAGGGGTGCAGGTAAAATTAAGTGAACAAAAGTTAACAAAGAAAATAAAGTAGAATGTATAGCTCCTAATGGAAGAAACAGCATGAACAACAGGATTTGAAATGTGCTGAAAACAACTATATTGTAAGACTTTAGTATATAGCTTAGTACTTCTCCTACCTTTAAAATACAAGCAGCCTGTCACAGATGCCTGCCTTTGTTACACTTCATTTTTTCAGGTAGAAAATCAAAAACTTGCTTGCCCTTGTCACATGTTCTCCTGACTTTGCCTTCCCTGAATTTTAGGTTCTGCTACTTTTTTTCCAGCGTCCCTTGCCAAATGGTTGTAAATCAAAACAGAATTTATGAAAAAATAACCAACCACAGATAGAAGCAACTGAATGTAGAAGTTAGTTAGACAAAACTCTATTCCTGGAAATGCTGAATTACTCCAAAGGGAATTGTGAGTGCTCAGCACCCTGCTGGAGCTGATGAAAAAACAGGAGTTTCTGTTTTAAAAGGGTTTCAAGTTGTTCTGTTCCCCTGTGGGGTCAGGTCAACTCTCAGGATCTCAATATTGCACTGTTAGACAGGAGGGTGTGACACAATTGCACATATGCAAACACACAAATCAATTAGGTGCACACACACACATATACTACCAACTCGGACACATACAAATCTGAACAAGCCTAGGCACATGCATATCTACCACCAATTCAAGCACATACACACTACAAATTAGACAACAGTCAGTTGTTAATACCCACACACTCTGTACACATACACAGATTACTAATTCATATATCATGCACACAATTATATATATCTATATATATATCTATATCTATATATATATATATATCTATATATATATCTATCTATATATATATATATATGCACACTCACCAATTCACACACATACAACCCATCTACACACAGGTAAGTTCCTAACTTGGATGGTATGGTATGGTATGTATGTGTGTGTTTCAGGTACTTGAGAAGGTACCTTCAGGTACCTGAAGGAAGGTTAAGGTGAGAGAGAAAGTGTAAGGAGTGAAAGTTGCTGGAATTGGGATTACAACTGGTAGACTAGAGAGAAGCAGGCTGAGGAACTGAGGCTTGGGGTTACTTAAGGTCAAGTGGCCATGGGGTTACCTGAGCTCACCTGGTGCCAGGGTGGAAGCAAGGGAAAAAGCCCGGTAGCAAGGAGGAAACAGCCAGGAGACAGAGGCAGAAAGCTGGGAAATCAGGGGAAAAGGCAGTGGGGACAAGGCAATAACAGTGGCAGAGAACTGGGGAAAATGCAGTGTAAGTGAGACAATAACAGTGGCAGAGATCGGGGAAAAGGCAAAGAGGAGGTCAGGATGGCTGGAGCCACAGGAGCATGGGACAGGTGTTGGAGGTGGCAGTAAGCCAGAAGCAGCAGAGGGAGAAATGAGACAGAAGTTAGAGGGGCGAGGAGCAGAGATTGGAGCAGGGCCAAACCATAGTAAAGCAAAATCCAACTCTGGGGTCCAAATAACAGTTTTATTAAACAGACAACACACTACACCCCCCCCCCCCACACACACACACAATGGCAGCAGGAGAAAGAGACTCAGTGGAAAGGTTGGAGTCCAGGTAGGGAAGAGAAGCAGAGGCCAAGTCCTTGGTTGAAGGGAGGGTGGGGGTGATAGCTACCTATCCAGGCTGGAAAAGGGTCTTTGTCCATCAGGTGTTGTCCAGAAGGCGGTTGCCGGCAGGGTCTCTGGGTGGATAGGTGGTGTGGCGTGGTGCTGGAGAAGTTGTCCCAAGGAGTCAGTCTTCACTACCCCTTTTATGGGGCATACTATCTCTGATCCCCTATGGGGAGGGCCTGTCCAGGCAAGCTCAGTCCTGTCCTAGAGGGTTCCAGGTGTTCTTACTGAGCATGCAGCCTTGGCACAATGGTGGGTTGCCTCATCTTTTGTTTCTTGAATGCTGAGGGTGGTTCCAATGGTTGGGTTGTTGGTCCAGGTATTGGTTCTGATGGTTTGGTCATTCAGAGGGAGCTATTTTTAGACCTACTGCCATTGTCTCTCGAGCACCCTTATTCATCCAGAAACCAGTTTACATAGGAGGGGTAGGTATGAATCATAGATTCCAACATCAGGGGACACAAGGTGTAGACTTGACATGACTTATGCTAACATGCATATGTAGGCCTAAATCATATAGTATCAGTAAAACAGTTATATAGAACAGTAAAAATCAATATAAACATAATAATTATAGAATACAAAAAGGAGAAAAAACAAAATGAATACAACTTTCTACAAAAATAAAACGCTGAATCTTATCCTATGTCTTAGCTCACTTATACTTATCTATAGGGAATAGAGAGGGAGAGAAAAAATAAAAAATGGTTGGGGAAGGGAAGGGAATGCATTTTAAAAGGAAAAAAAAAAAAGAAAAACTGGGGGTTTTCCTACAGTTCCTAATTTGAATAATTAGGAACAAGACTGGATGTTTTATATTTCCTTAGGAAAATACATTCTGAATTTATTTAGAGAACTTAATTTAACAGATCCACCTCCAGGTTCTAGGGGATGCCTCATTCAACCTTGAATCCTAGTTGGGGCTCTTACAGCATCAGAGTTCCTAGTTCTGGACACTCAGCATACTAGATCTACCCTAAAGCCACAGATGTGTAAGCAGTGGAATCACTGGGCTTGAGCTGTCTGTGTGATATGGACCATAGAATCCTGGACTCAAAAGTAGTCTGCTGGTTGGGGTGGCAGAAAATAGAGCAAATATTTAAACAAATTCTGGCTTTCTGCAGTTCAGTGAAAATTTGTTGGAAATGATGCATTTCTGTGGAACTCTTTTTGACAAACTGGCATTTTCCAACAAGAACAAAATGTGGCAAAGCTCAAAGTAGCACGTGGGTGGGGCCTCACCTCAGACTAATGTGTATATGGTAGCAATTTTATTTAAATCCAACTTGCCTCTGTTCTTGTCTCAAAGATGTGCTTCCATTGTCACCCACTGTAAGATACTGAGAGATGTTTCATAAGAAAACAAACAAACTATGAACCACTAAGTACGAGCTTTGTTAATATTTACAAGAGTGAGTGCAATTCAAAATGCATGAATAATCGCAACCAACATGCCACAAACACATGGGCTAGGGACATTCATTACACATAAACTGGCTTACTATAACAGAACAAAGATTCAGTGCACATAAACCAGTTTCAAAATGGCCAAAACTGGGTTGATATAAACCTTAACTGTAGTATCAGACTTAACTGATTTGGGTCAAACTGGGTCATCCAATTCTTGTCCCAGACCCCTTGCTGATTAAAGATAAACAAGACGCCCCCAGCATCTGCTCTCTAGCTGGAGCAGGGATCAGCCCTAGTGGAGACACTCATTAAGGCAAAGTGGGCAGAGAAGGGATTAATTCTTCCCTCCCTCCCCTCTTTGGGATGCTGCCCAGCCCCCTCTGCCCAGCCCCAGAGGGGTACTCTTCCCCCACTCCTCCCCCCCAGGTTAGGAGGAAGCTTTGTTCCATGCTGGGGGGAACTTTTCCCTCTCCTCCCAAAGAGGCAGTAGGAGCATGGAGCTCAGCTCAGCTAACTATGCCTGGGACAGCTAAGTACTGATAAAAGCTGAAAACAGAGAAGATTAGAAATAAAGTTATCTTAGAATGGCAACCTAAAAGCATTTCCACTGCTCCCAGTACTGACAGGAAGCATTCACAACTTTGGTGCCCTCATATTTGCCTAGACTGTCCTGTCTTTGAGACAGGACTCTGGAGCTGGAAATCTCTTGAACATCTGCTTTCAGAAATCCTCTGATATAGGTCCAGGGTTCAACAAATCACTTGAAAGCACGCTTCAATTCCAAGATACGAATATACTTAAATACTTCACTAAACTGGAACTGGAACTCAATTAGAGTAGGCTTTCCCAAACATGAGCAGTCCCAAATAATCGATGCAATAGGAGTAGGGTTACCATATGTCCGGGTTGTCCTTGTTTTTGGACCCCTATGCTGTGTCTGGGCATGTTTTTTAAGTAAGAGCAAATGTCCAGGTTTTCTGCTCTCCTGGGCTGGCTGCATAGGGCTAGGAGCAGTGGGCATTGTGATTATCGGTCAGGGGTCACGTGTTCTCCATACAGGGGGGTGTGTGTGTATGTAAGTAGGAGATGCTTGGGCAGCAGGGGAGGAGAAGCAGGGGTCTGCAGGTCAAGAGTGAGGGGCACCAGCAGGGCTGGAGGGCAGAGGCAGGACAACAGCAGCAATTGGGGGGGGGAAGGGGCTGCAGGTCAGGACTGAGGGCATGGGGAATGGTACAGGTGACTGGGTTGGGTGTGCAGAGCACTGGCAGCACAAGGGGGCAGTTGGGGGCAGCGTACTGCTGTGTGGCTTGTCAGTGAGCAGCAACAGAATAGGAAGGGCAGTACACCGGCATGGCACTGGCCCTACCCCATAATCCCTCTGCCCCTCCCCCAACCCAAAAAGGTGTCCTCTTTTTTGGACCTATAAAAATGGTAACCCTTACAGAGGGGAGACATTTCCAATAATTTCCAGTTTTTCTGGTACTGGTTCAGCTCCTTCTTCATCAACTAAGAGCCATGAAAGTTCCTGCAGGGGGAACCACACAGAAAAGTTCATATAGCCTTGGGCTAAGATTTATTCAAATCTCAAACTACATTGGCTTATCAAATTGAATTAGATCTTGGACAGAAAATAAAATAATTATTGTTCGTTAGGTTTCCTGCAGAAATTACTAACAGGCACCAGTGAGAGAACAAGATTCCATTATGAAGACAAGTAATGAGAGATGATTTCCATCCCAAATATGTTAAAACTTAGGTCATGGCTCTCTACAGCACATCAAATATATAAAGAGAAGAAAGGAAGATAAGAGAATGGCAAAATGAGAATGCAAAATGTGCAGAGATGTTATCAGAAAGACAAAGCCGTATGAACTCCAGTTTCATTTTGAAAATTTTTAAGAACTTTAGTGCATGGTAAATAAGTTCTAACATCCCAAAGGTGTAAAGACACATAGACAACAAGTGAGCCACTAAAGTATATTTATTTAGTATGTACAATGAGGTTCCAGATCAGCAGAGTGCAAACAGTTCAAGTCAGTGGTGAGCAGTTCGCATTCTACAGTCCAGAAATAAATTTTCTTTTGCCTACCAAGCACGTGAGCAATAAGTTTTGTGCACGAATGAGCTATCTAGTGGTGAAATATGTAGCAAGTGCTGCATCTGACTGTCAAATCAAGCTGCAGTGTGGGGAGGCAGTTAGGAAGGCCAACCACACCTTGTCATGCATCCACAGATGCATCTCAAGCAGGTCCAAGGAAGTGATCCTTCCCCTCTATGTGGCACTGGTCAGGCTGCAGTTGGAGTACTGCATCCAGTTCTGGGTGCCACACTTCAGGAGGGACGTGGACAGCATGGAGAGAGTTCAGAGGAGGGCCACTCGCATGATCAGGGGACAGCAGGGCAGGCCTTATGAGGAGAGGCTATGGGACCTGAACCTGTTCAGCCTCCACAAGAGAAGACTGAGGGGGGGTCTAGTGGTCTGTTACAAACTAGTCAGAGGGAACCAGCAGGCACTGGGGAAGACCCTGTTCCCCCGAGCACTACCAGGAGTGACCAGGAATAACGGTCACAAGCTGGCAGAGGGTAGATTTAGGTTAGATATCAGGAGGCGCTACTTCACGGTCAGGGCGGCTAGGATCTGGAACCAACTTCCAAGAGAAGTGGTGATGGCTCCTACCCTAGGGGTCTTTAAAAGGAGACTAGATGTACACCTTCCTGGGGTCATTTGACCCGAGTACTCTTTCCTGCCATGGCAGGGGGTCGGACTAGATGATCTACTCAGGTCCCTTCCAACCCTAGAAACTATGAAACTATGGAACTATAGTTACCTGGATCCATTTTCCTCCGCTTCTTGAAAATAGGGACCACACTGCCCCTTTTCCAGTTCTCTGGGACCTGACCTAAACACCAAGTGTGCCCAAAAAGCCATGCCAGTGGCTCTGCTATGACACTGGCCAATTCCTTGAGCACCCTTGAATGAAGATAATCCGGGCCTGCTGATTTAAACACATCCAGCCCCTCCAAGTGTCTGTGCTAACAGTTGGTGGGCTGGTTACCCCTTTACATTGACTGTGGGTAAGTGATCGTCCCTACTGTTTCTATTCTGTGTCATATTTGCACTTGGCAGGCTATCACTTTTAGACTGGTGCAATACAGATGAAAAGTACTTGTTCAGGAGTTCAGTTTTCTCCTTGATGTCGGTGATCGAAGTCCAGATGCACTGAGCAGTGGTCTCACATTTCCACTGGTTTTTCTCCTGTTACTTATATACCTATAGAAGGACTTTTTTTGTCCTTGATTTTGGTTGCTAACCTGAATTTGACCACCACTTTTGCTTTTCTAATCTCCCTCCTACAGGTGTGGGCCAATCATATGTAGTTCTCCTTGGTGCCTACTCCTATCTTCTATCATTGGTAAGCCTCCCATTTTCATAAGATCTGTGACTTCCCTGTTGAGCCAAGATAGTCTCCTGGCCCTTGTGCCACCTTTTTTGCATACAGGTATGGACAACTTCTGTGCATCAAGAATCATATCCTTGAGGAATGACCTCTCTTCAGCCACACTCTTTCCCTGTGGTCCATGATCTTGTAGGGCATTACTCACTAAAGCCCTTAGCTTATTGAAGTCAGCTTTTTTAAAGTCAAGAATTTATACCTTACTGGTAGATTTCTCAGCCCTTCAATGAACAGTGAAAGTGATAATCTCATGGTCATTGTTGCCTAGGTTACCCTCTATCTTCAGTTCACTCACCAGGTTGTCCCCCTTGGCCAAGACTAAATCTAGGATGGCATTTCCTCTGGTCAGTCTGTATATGTCCTGAGACAGGTAGAGCTCATTGATACAGGCCAGGAATCTATGTGACTGGTCAGATCTGGCCGGGTGTTCTTCCCAGATGTCTGTGTAGTTAGTCACCCATGATGACCATATCCCATGTTCTTGCAGCCTCTTTCAGTCCTCTGAAGAATTCCAGTCTCGCTGCATATCTTGATTTGGAAGTCTGTAATATATTCCTACCATTATGTCCCTTTCACCATGTCCCCCCAGCCAAATTTTTACACAGAGGGTTTCAAGTCACCCTTCCTTAGTACCAAGTTCAGCTTCCAAAGAAGTGTACTGCTCTTTTACATATAGAGGTACACCTCCACCCTTTTTCTCTATGCAATCCCTCCTATGTTAAGTGTATCCCTCTATAGCTATGGTCTAATCATGGCTAGAATCCCACTACATCTCTGTTATCCCTACAGTATCATAATCCCTGCTGGAAAGCAGGAGGGCCAGTTCTTTCTGTTTGTTGCCCATGCTCCTGGCATTTGTGTACAGGCGTTTGAGCCCTCTGCTGGAGGACCTCAGTTTTCTGTAATGTTAAGGGAGCTCCATTTCCTCAGTTAGTGCTGTAGCATCCTTCCTATCATCTCCTTTTGTAATGGCTGTTTGTTTGTTGGCCCCTAGGCTTGCTCCACTCATTGTTCCCACATCCCTTGGTGACCTTAGTTTAAAGCTCTGTCAAGGAGGTCCACCAT
Source organism: Crocodylus siamensis (assembly GCF_052110815.1). Classification (NCBI taxonomy): domain Eukaryota; kingdom Metazoa; phylum Chordata; order Crocodylia; family Crocodylidae; genus Crocodylus; species Crocodylus siamensis. The sequence continues at coordinate 43,925,581 of NC_143401.1, read as the reverse complement.
CCTGGCTGAAGTGGATACCATGCCTTCCCAGAAGACCTCTCTCTCAGAAGTGTGTGCTGTGGTCCAGAAAGCCAAAACCCTCTCAGTAGCACCATTGCCAGAGCCTTCAGTTCACCTCCTTGATACATCCATCTCTCCTAGGCCAATGGCCCACAACCTGGAGGATGGAGGAGAAAACTACCTGCACCCCCAATCCATTAAGCCCAGCCCCCAGAGCCCTGTAGTCACTCATGACCCAGCCAGGATTTCTCTGAGCCATCTCATTCATACCCACAAGGATGAGCATGGGGTAGTGTTTGGAGGGCTGGATGAGTTTAAGAATCCTCTCTGCTATGTCCTGGATTTGGGCCCCTGGGAGGCAGTGGACCTCATGAGTCAGGTGGTCAGGACAGCTGATCACTCCATCTGTCCTCATAGAGGTGGCAGTTAGTTGCCTCCCCTCATCCACAGCCGGTGATTCTGCTGATGTCTCTGTGGGTCATGTGAGAGGTGCGTAACCAGGGCCATCCCTAGGGGAGGCCAAAGTGGGGCAACTGCCCTGGGCCCTGTGCTTTGGGGGCCCCTGCAGAGTGGGGTGGAGCAGTAGCAGTACAGAGCTGGGCGAAGCAGATGCTCCATGTCCAGCCTCTCACTATCCACCCCCCACCACCCCGACGATGCCACTCTTCAGGTCCAGAGCCAAGATTGGAATGGGGGCAGATTTTCCTCAGGCCCCACACCCTGCTCAGGTCAGCTCTGTGCATACTTGTAGCTACAGGAATTGATACTGTTAGAAACACTGTGACCTGTTGTGATTTTTCTGTGTTCTTTGTAACAGAAAAATTGCTCTATTATTTTTCTGTTGTCAAAAAAGGAGTGAAAATCAAGCTGGTATTTTCTAAGAGGTGTCTCAAGTCTATAAAGTTTAGAAACCATGTCTGTAGATAATGAAAACATCAAACTACTTGATTCTGGTTCAGTCAACACTTCACCCTCTATGCAGGCTGAGTAGTGGTTATTTAAATGATGAATTGCATGTATTCCCTGACACTTCATACTGTGTAGTCTTTTCCACCACAGTTTGAAACACAAGTGGTCAAAGTAGCTGTTAGCCCCATGGAACACAGGGTTGGGCTTGATATTTTTAATGAATCTACTGTGCAGCAGTCCGATTCATGGAAATCATTCACCAACTAAATAACAATGGAATGGAGAAGTGCAAATCAAAACTACCTTGATTTATTATTATTATTATTATTATTAATTCAAAATTGAAACAAACAAAGGGAGGCCATTTGAGGACAGCAAATCCCTCTGTATTTCTCGTTTTCCTTTAGATCTAAATGATTCCATTTTTTATTTACTTTTATAGAGTGCTCTTACTTTCCCTGGTACCATAAATCAGCAAGTATGCTAAATAAAAAGGAAAGAGATTAATTTATCTCTTTGGGTAATTCCTCAAGGTGCTTGTTGTCATCCATATTGGGCATATCTACGTGTGCTATTAATTTAAGAAGGCTTACTACACAGTAAAAATACTGTGCAGTAAGTCTTACCCTGAAGTTCTTGCAGTCTGCATAGACCAGAGAGATAAGAAGAGGGCAAACAAATATATTGTTGGTCCTTACTTTATAGTTAGAGAACCAAGGGATATAGAGAGTGAACAATGTATTAAAGACATGCAGCTAGGAATGAATATTCAAGATATATAAGATGTGATTTTTTTAAGCTCACAATATTACAGAGGTAGAAAGGGATTTGTATGTTGAGAATGTGATGCTATTTCCCAAAAGTTTGGAACTTAAGATCCCAAGACCTGGATTATGCACAAATAACGTATTGGCTGACAGAAATTGAGCTAGTCTCTGTCAACCAGGGTAATCCACATCTACATATTGAAATCAGCTGGTCCTGATGATCTCCAGCCCAGACTGATGAGGGAATTAGCACAGGTCATTGCAGGACCCCTAGCATGTCTTTATGAGCATTCGCGGTGCTCTGGTGTGGTGCCCAAGGACTGGAAAAGGGCCAATGTGGTTCCCATTTTCAGAAAAGGGAGGAAGGAGGACCCAGGAAACTATAGGCCAGTTAGTCTTACCTCAATCCTGGGCAAGCTTTTTGAGAGATTTATCCTGGCACATGTTCACAACGGGCAAGCAGGGGAGATTATGCTTAGGGGCAACCAAGATGTGTTCATTAGAGGCAGGTCCTGTCAGACCAACCTGGTGGCCTTCTATGACCAGGTAACATAACACTTAGATGCAGGTGTAGCAGTGGACATAGTATTTCTGGACTTTAGGGAAGGCCTTTGACACTGTCTCTCACACCATTCTCATTAAAAAACTAGGGGACTGTGATGTCAACACCTACACAGTCAATTGGGTCACTAATTGGGTGGAGGGCTGCACCCAGACAGTGGTGGTGGACATGTCCTATTTGACCTGGAGGGATGTCGGCAGTGAGGTTCCACAGGGCTCGGTCCTCAGGCCTGCACTGTTCAACATCTTCATCAGGGACTTGGACAAAGGGATAAAAAGCACCCTGTTCAAATTTGCAGATGACACTAAGATGTGGGGGGAAGTGGGCACAGTAGAAGGGAGGAATAGGCTGCAATCAGACCTAGACAGGTTACAGGGGTGGGCAGATGAGAACAGGATGAGTTTCAACACTGAAAAGTGCAAAGTACTGCACCTGGGGAGGAAGAACCAGCTCCATACCTACAGGCTGGGGAACTCCCTTCTCATCAGTGCAAAGGCAGAAAAGGATCTTGGAGTCATTATTGATGCCAAAATGAACACTGGCCAACAGTGTGGGCACATGGTCAGGAAGGCCAACCGCACCTTGTCATGCATCCACAGATGCATTTCAAGCAGGTCCAAGGAAGTGATCCTCCCCTTCTGTGCGCCAGTGGTCAGGCTGTAGTTGGAGTACTGAATCCAGTTCTGGGCACTGCACTTCAGGAGGGATGTGGACAACATGGAGAGGGTCCAGAGGAGGGTCACCCACATGATCAGGGGTCAGCAGGGCAGGGCCTACAAGGAGAGGCTAAGGGACCTGAACCTGTTCAGCCTCCAGAAGAAAAGGCTGTGGAGGGATCTAGTGGCCATTTACAATCTAGTCAGTGGGGACCAGCAGGCACTGGGGTAGTCCCTGTTCCCCCAAGCGCTACCAGGAGTGACTAGAAATAACAGTCACAATCTGGTAGACGGTAGCTTCAGACTAAACATCAGGAGGCACTACTTCACTGTCAGGGCAGCTAGGGTCTGGAACCAACTTTCAAGAGAAGTGGTGCAGGCTCCTACCCTGGGGGTCTTCAAGAGGAGGCTGAACACCTTGCTGGGGTTGTTTGACTCCAGTACTCTTTCTTGCCATGGCAGGGGGTCAGACTTGATGATCTGCTCAGATCCCTTCCGACCCTACCAACTATGAACTACATGTGCGCCCTCATGGGAGGAGATTTACTCCCAACAGGAGCAGCCTGGTACAGGGCTGCTCCCACCCTGCTCTCCCTCCCTGTAGCAACCAGGGGGAGCTCCACACTTCTCCACACCCCAGATAGTCCAGGTGGTTTTTTACCAGATTTGTCCATCACTTTGGGGTGTGCTCATTTATTAGGGGTACATTACTGGGGTCTCTATAATTCTATCAATGTGCTGCTTGTGTTTCTATTTGGAGCTGTATCTCTTCCTTCTGCAAATCCTCACCCCCAATGGAGCTATCTTGAAGGACTGTTTCAATGGGCCTGAGTTCCTCCAACCACTGAATCAGTCAAATACATGTATGCACATACACACACATATTAACAGGACATGCCTGAACCAGGCCAGGTTATTTAGCATTGACAGGCTAACACCCTCATATGCCTTGAACTCAGTTCATCAGGGCAACAATAAAATGCAGCCAGACACAAGCAAATAGGATAACAGAGAGCATCTGAGTCAGGCTAGACTATTGAGCATTGATAGGCTGACACCCTCATGTGCCTTGAAATCAGTTTATACCTTATTTCAGTAGGACAGTAATAAATGCAGTTAGACACACATGCTAACAAAGTACATCTGAGAAGGCTGGGTCTGTTCAGCACTTTCAGTTGATACCCTCATGTGCCTTAAAACTCAGCACATCACAATTTCTTGTCACAATGATCCTAGTAGTAACCCCCTTGATGAGCAGACCCCAGTGTAGTTTTGGGCATTACAGGGATCTTTGGCTTAGGTAAAAGAAGAGTTGCTGCAGAGAAAATGGGGAGGTCAAGGGGAAGAAAGAGTAAGTGAGTTTCAGAGAGAGAGTATAGCAACCAGCTTGACCATAAAAGTTATTTATTGACAGGTATATGAACTTATGATGATACTAGTAATAATAGCCTTATAAGAGAGTCAAATAAACAGTTAAAGTATTACAAAGTTTTAGTTAGGTTTTTGGGGAAGTCTAGCTCAAGTTTGATTAGCAAAAGTCAGGTTTAAAAAGCTGTGCCTGGTGTAAGAGAATAGAAGTCAGGTTCCTGGAGTCAAAGAGAGAGTTGGGGGTCTCACCACTCAGGGAAGTTTGAACCAGTCAAGGTTTCCAGGTGTTTGTTGGAGCTTGCAGATGGGCAGAGTTCTGAGCATGATCAATGGAGGGATTCCAGGTAGAAAAGGAGTGGAACTGGTGCAGCTTTTGGATCCAAGCACCAGTACTAAAACTTGAGCTTTGGGTAGGGGTTTTGTAGAGAAATAACAATGGTACAAGGGACAACAATAGGTTTGTTTATGGGTAAACAATGGCTCATATGGTGGATAATAGGAACTGATCACTCCGGACTGTGGGTGGCATTACCCTGAGGGAGCTCACAATACAGACAGGCAGATTCAGTGTTTTCGATACCAATAGAGGCAAGGTTCTCTCTAAGGTGCGTGTGTGCATGGCTGAGCACAAGTAGAAGTCTGGCCATGCACAAACTTTTTTAGGCCATGCAACCACTGGGATAGGAGCTGGGCTGCAGCATGGGACATTTACAGAAGGTAAACTCCTCCCTGAGGTGAGGCAGAGGCAGAGGTGGAGGCAGGAGCCTGGCATGGGCTCCGTTGACTCCAGGGAACTGCTCCACTCCCCTGCTTCATCTTGGGGAGTAAGGAGGCATGTGGGATCAGGGCTGAGGAGTGGAGCACTTCCCTGGAGCTGGCAGAGCCTACACTAGTCCCCAACCCCAGCCTCCATCTCTGCCTTTCCTCCCCTCAGGGAGGAGCCACTGTCTGCCCTGAGTGAGGCTCTTCCGGCTCTGGTGAATGGCTCCATGGGCTCTGCCAGCTCTGGGGAAGTGCTCCACTCCCTGGCCTTGATGCTACATGCCTCATTGCTCCCCAAGGTGAAGCAGGGGAATGGAGCAGTGTCCCAGAGCCAGTGGAGCCTGTGCCAGGCCCCAGGCCTCTAGTCCCCAGGCCAATCCCCCAGACCTCCAGCCCTCAGGCCCCTAACCCCTAGGCCCATAGCTCCCAAGCCCCTGGCTTTCAGGCCCCAGGCCTAGCTGCCTGGAGGCCAGAGGCCCAGGCCCCAGTCCCCAGTCCCAGCTGCCTGCCCCAGGTGAGAAGTGAGGAGCTTACCTTTGGTAAGTGTCCCACGCCGCATATTGGTGTGATCACAGACCGAAGCAACACACTCATGGACTGAAGCAGCACTCTCATGGACTGCTACTCCTTAGAGGGAACATTGAATAGAGGTGTCATTACTAAAATTGATCTGATAAATGCTGAGCTGGGGGTGTGTAGATTGTGGCATTTGGAGCAAGGATTCCCCATCATGCAATGCCCCCATGCTTTTCTGATCCCAGAATTCAGTGTGGTCCTTGCCTTGGAATCTCTGTTCTCCAACCTGAATGCTAATGAAGGTGCATGTCTGTCCCATCTCCCATTTAAATGAATTGTCATATGGTTGCATCAGAGGCAAATGAGACCAGGGGAGTTGCTTCACTCCTATCAACTTTGTTTGTAGGGGTTTAGGTGCGTCTCCCACTGCATCTTCCTTGTCCTTTGTAAGTTCTTCTAATCATTTCTTGTTCAGGCAGAGGTGGGGAGGGGGAGAGTTCTTTGTGTGTCAGACAGGCTGTGTACTTTGCCAGGGTTCCCCATGAACACAGAGCTGAGAGGTAACAGGTCCCAGTTGGCATGGGGCTTGCCAGCAGCTGCCCTGCTTGGCATGCAGCCAGCTGCTCTGGGTAGGTAGGTCTGAGAATCCAGCCCTCCTTGTCCTCTGGAGCAGTGAGTTCCACACTGGAACTTTTTCCAGAACTGGTGGAGCTGGCTGCTCTAAGGAGTGAATGGGGGCTAGATTCCCATCCCTCACTTGTCCCCTAGAGGGGACAACCTTTTAAAAATCTTTTAAAATAAGAATACCCTCAGCAGTTGGACATGGAGCGGGGGGGTGGGGGGAGACATGGCCAGATGTGGAGTGGCAGCAGTGTGGGGTGGTGGATGAAATCAGCAGCCACCAACATATACAACCTTCCCACCCCTCCATGTCTGACTGGCTGGGTAGTGCCTGTTTGGCCCACAGAGCAGCTCTGCTGCCTTTGCTCTGTCCCACCTCTGCTCCTGGGTGGTGACAGCGTGGGGTGGTGGCTGGTGGTGCCCACCCACCCATGCATACCCCCTAAGGCCTTCCCAAGTGCCCCCAGGGGTATGTGTAGCAACCCCTGCCCTAGAGCAACCAGCTCTATTCAGAGGGCAATCCAGCTGGGGAGCAAGCAGAGGTTGGGAATCCAGCTGGCTGCTCTAGGATTCCAAGCCCCCAGTTTCTCCCAGAGCATCCAGCTGGATTTCCTGCTGTCTGGACCTGGGTGCTCTATGGGACAAGTGAGGCCTGGATTCCCAGCCCTACTCATTCCCCAGAGCAGCTATCTTTGCACAGGAAGCAGGTACAGGGGGAGACAGTTCCCCGGTTCTGGCCCTGATCAGCTCCTTAGGGGATTCAGGGAGCTGAGCAGTGCTGGGGTCAGGGACAGAGACCTACCTGTCCCTTGTGGCACCCTGTTGGCTAGACTGACTGGGAGCAAGTTTGCTGCCAGCCAGCATCTACAATTTTTACTGTGCAGTATCTATTGTGCAGTTAGCAGTAAATGTGAGCACATGTAGACAGTGGTGCTTTACAGCACAGTAGAATAATCTACTGCACAGTAAAGTGTCTCATGTAGATACAGCCAGTATTTACTGAATACAGGATCCCAGTTTGATGATGGATCTAGAAATGGGCTGTCAAAAGTGTGACCCATGGAACTATGTCACATGGTCTGTGGGGCTCCCAGAGGGTCTGGGAAGGGGAAGCAGAGGCAGGACACAATGCCAAAATGTGGAGCATAAGGCCCCACCTAGGATGTGTGTCAATGACAGTTGTGTTGACCCCCCATGGACACCACTACCTCAATCACTTCTGCCTCCCATGCCAGCGCTGCCATTGGCATCTGGATGCAACCCACAAGTTTGTCACCCTTGGTCAGCCCTTGAGTTTGATAACCCTGGACTGGACACTAGACTGACACCCATGTCTGGAGAATAATAGCAATGACTGTGCTGCTCTAATATATTTTTACAGGATTCCCTTTTTGTCAGTGACAGGTTCTGTTCCTTTCTGCGTTCAGTGCCTATGCTCCAGGGCTGACCTGCTAAGAGCTGCTGAATGACAGGTTCCTATTTTGGTAAATCTGAAAGGAAGAGAAGAAAATTCAGGACTATTTCCAGATGCCATTTCACTACTTACAAGGATGTGGCCATGGCAACATCAACAATGGTCAAAGGGGAATACCCACAGGAGGCCATGGTGGTGTTAGGGGGAAGGGGTTGGGGGTGGCAAGCTGCGGGCAGTGAGCAGGGACCACCTGCAGCTGCCGTCTACACTGTCAAGTGGCGGCAAGCTGGGACCACCTGCAGTTGCTGGTGGTTGTATTGACAGAAGTGGGGGCAGTGGCTGCCCACAGAAGCCAGCAGCATCTTCAGTGGAGGCCAATCTTAGCAGGGCACATGCCCTCCTGTGCCCCCTCACATGTGTTACCTATGGCTGCCACATTCCTTAATTGTAGGCTAGATAAAGGTGTGGCTAAGAGACTGCAAGGAGAATCAAAAGCAGAGGCCTAGATTTTGCAAATGGATGAACTGAACATGGTATAAAATGTGAGGCCTGTAAATAAGAAAAGTAGGCTTTAAAGCTGAAACATCTCATTGCCACCCCAACCCCTGCCACCTCCAACTCCTTTCACTTTTCTTCCTCCCCTATCACTGCAGTGGATTTGTATGAATAATCACCACCTTACTGGTGGACAGTGACTAGCTCATTTTCTGTCAGCCAATAAATTGTTTGTGCATAGTCCAGGTCTTGGGTTCTTAGTTTCAAAGTTCTGGGAAATGGCATCACATTCTCTATATACAAATCCCGTTCTAACCCTGTAATATCACGATCTTGAAAAAAATATCACATCTGATATAGCTCATTTGAGATACTAGCTGCATATCCTTAATAAATCATTCACTCTCTGTATGCCTTGGCTCTCTGTGTGTAAAATAAGAACCAACAATATTTCTTTTTGCCCTCCTGTTTTTTCTCTGGTCTACGTAGAGTGCAAGCACTTCAAGGTAAGGCCAGTCTCTTACGATATGCCTATCCAGTGCATACCATAAGTGTTATTCTTGACCTCTTCCAGGGCCTGTAGAAAGTCCTATAATAAAAACAATGAATAAAAACAATACTGCACAGGGATACCTTTAATTATACAATCAAACGCAGCGGCACAATATAGTTCATAAATAGCAAATACATAACTTAAACAAACTAGGTCTTATTAGCTCCACTCCTCTCCTGAGAAAAAAAGAGGTCCAGGCCCCATAGGAAAGTGTTATTCATACTTTCATTTAAAACAAAAGACTTCATCAGTAGGATAAGAAAGAAACAATTTTAGGTCTATTATGTGTTTCAAGGTGGGCACCCTACCCCTGGCACTTTTCAAGTAAAAGTGAAGGACTCATATGTCTGGAGAATAATAACACTGACAGTGCTGTTCTAATATATTTTAGAGGATTGGGAACTCTTGATAATTCAATCAGTCTCCTACCCTTCTCCCTATCATGAGGCTCCTACTAAAACCTTGCCTACCCCCAATATTTTGACCTTTCATACCTTCCATCCTCTTCCTATCTAAACATGAAAACAACCTACTTCATTGCTGCTGTTCTTGCAAGTCAAGCATTTTGACCACAGAGGGGACATTATACATAAATATGCTACATAAACTTCCCCAAGAAGAGCTCTGCTTGCTGAAAAGTATCAGTTTAGGAAAATGATATAAACCCTTTTGCTTGTCACTACATTTTGACAGATTTGTTGGTGGTGAGAGAGTAGGGGATTGCGCACACTGGACATGTTGACACATTAAATTAATTTGATGCAATAAACTCTGACATAGTTCACACAGGAGTTTATTGTTCCCAGGAGCAGCATTTACACATGTACCACATGTGGGACCACAGCATGTGAGCAGGGGTAGCACAGCCCCAGCTGGCAGGGGGCCCAGAGGATCAGTCTGACAGCCAAGGGATGCTCCTTCCAGGTTCAACGTGCTGCAGAGGGGATGGCTAGGGTTCAAGGGTGCTATACTGCAGGGCTAGCCAGCAGCAGCCCCACATTGTAGCACCCTTGGACTCCAACCAGCCATGGTCACAGTCTATATGTTAGCTTTGCCAGCCACAGCATCACATTGGTGGCTCAGCTTGTGGTCAGTCAGGACCCCCAAGTCCCTTTCGGTCATGGTGCTACTGAGTGTTGCACTGCTGAGCCTGTAAGTATGCTGGGGGGTCTTCCTCCTGAGGTGCAACACCTTACACTTCTCTGCATTGAAGGCCATCAGGTTTTGGTTGGCCCACCTTGACAGCATGTCCAAGTCAGCCTGTATCCCTAGCCTGTCCTGTGGTGTGACTGCCCTCCGCCATAATTTCATATCATCCGTGGACTTGGCCAGTTCACATCTGACTCCAGAGTCCAGACCATTTATGAAGATGTTAAAAAGTACCGGCCCAAGTACCAGGCCCTGAGGGACTCCACTGGTCACCCTGCACCATGTTGATTTGCTCCTGTCAACTAGTACACTTTGGTTCCAACCCTATAGCCAGTTGCCTAGTCATCAGACCATATGATGAACAAGGCCACAGTTCCCCAGCTTAACCACCAGGACATCATGGGGAAGTAGGTCAAAGGCCTTCTTGAAGTCCAAATATATGACATCCACGTCATCTCCCTTGTCCATGGCACATGTTACCTGGTCATAGAAGGGGATAAGGTTGGTCAGGCAAGACCTGCTAGTCACAAAGCCATGTTGGGTGGCATTCAGAAGCTTGCCTTCCATTAGTTTGGTGTTGATGGATCCCTTGACAATTTTCTCCAGGATTTTTTTTCCAGGGATGGACGTCTATAGTTCCCTAGGTCATCCCTTCTCTCTTTCTTGTAGATAGGGACCTTGGCTCTTTTCTAGTCATCTGAGACCTCACCCAAGTGGCATGATTTTTAAAATATCTCTGTCAAGGGGGATGCAATGATGTCTGCCAGTTCCTTTAAGGCCATCGGGTACATTCCATCTGGGCCCATGGACTTGTAAATGTTCAGTTTCTCAAGGTGTTAACCGCACCTGATCCACATCGATTTTGGGCCCATCACTCACTCCAGGATTGGTTTGTGCTGTTCCTGACTATTTGATCCTCCTGGGAGGGTGAAAAGCTGATACAAAAAAGCCATTTGGCCTTTCTTGGGCATCAGATGTCAGTTTCCCCAATGGATCTCATGGGGCCCAGTGCTATCTTTGTTCTTTTTCTGACTTCCCATGTATCTGAAGAAGGACTTTTTGTTGTCCTTGATTCCAATAGCTAGCCTGTTTGGTTTGTGCATTGGCTTTTCTTAACCACTTTCTACAGGTGTGGGCAAGTTCAGAGTAATCCTTTTTGGTAATGCTTCCTGTTTTCCAGCTGGTGTAGGCTACTCTTCTGAGCTCAATGAGGTCCAACAGTTCCTTATTCAGCCATGGGGGCTTCTTTGCCCACTGACTGCATTTCTTTCGAGATGGTATGGCTTTGCCCTGTGCTTCAAGGGTTATGTTTTTGAGAGATGACCATTCCTCATGTACTTCCTTTCTGGTGTGTGTGGGGGCATCTAACTGCATGACTGACCAGTTGTCTCAGTTTGCAAAAGTCAGCCTTCCCAAAGTTAAGGACTTCTGTTTTACTGTGGGGTTTGCCTGCTCTTCGGTGAACTAAGAAAGTGACCAATTAATGGTCACTGTCACCAAGCTTGTCTTTGATCTTCAGATTGCTCACCAGTTCCTCCCCTTTGGTCAGGACCAAATCAAGCAATACCTCTGCCCTAGTTGACCCACAGACCACCTAGGTTAGGTAAAGGTCATCGAAGGTAAGTGTGTGTTCTCTTCTAGGTTGGCGGACCTCCTTCGGTGGGCTTTAAACTAGGCTCGTCGGGGGAAGGGGAAGATGAGGGCAGAGGAAACATCAGACTGCCAGACTAAACAGCACCCACAACTACAGCCCAGCCCAGACCAATGAGCGAAGCAAATAAACAGGTAAGAGATAGGGGCCAGGGTAACGCTGGGACTAAGGGGTCAGTACACACACCCACAGGAGGCCTCAAATGCCTCTACACAAACGCTTGTAGTATGGGCAACAAGCAGGAGGAACTCAACCTCCTGCTGGCTGACACCAGCCCAGACATAGTGGGGATTATGGAAACGTGGTGGGATGCAACGCAAGATTGGGCAGTGAATGTCAAGGGCTATAGGCTGTACAGGATGGACAAGTTAGGAAAGAGAGGTGGGGGTGTGGCACTCTATATTAAGGAGGAATACACATCCTCGTTAATTAGCAAGGAGTCAGGGGAGGGGCACTCTGAAGTGCTTTGGGTTAGAGTACAAGGCAGTTGAGGGGAAAGGGACTTAATGGTGGGAGTCTACTACAGACCTCCCAACCAGGGAGAAGAGCTTGACCAGGAATTCTTGGGTCAGCTCACAGAGGTAGTGAAGGCTAAAGATGTGGTAGTCATGGGGGACCTGAATTTCCCGGACAGCTGCTGGGAAGAACAGTCAGCCAGCTCTGAACGCTCACATAGGTTCTTGGCCAGAGTGCAGGACCTCCATCTAACCCAGGAGGTGCACAACCCCACCAGGGGAGACGCCTTGTTGGACCTAGTGCTGGCCACGGGTGATGACCTGGTGAGGGGGCTGTGGGTGCTCGACCACCTGGGCGACAGCGATCATCGCCTGCTGGAATTCACCATCCAGCGCAAGGTGGAAAAGGCATGCAGTAAGGCAGCGGCCCTAGATTTTAGGAGGGCAGACTTCAACGAGCTAAGGAGGATAGTTGAAGAAGTGCTGAGGTCCCGGAGGGGAGGGGAGCCAGGTGTCCAAGGTGAGTGGTCGCTCCTTAAGGAGACGATCTTCCAAGCCCAAAGGAAGGTAATCCCAACGAGGATCAAAGGGAGCATGAGAGCACACAAGCCTCCGTGGCTCACCAAAAGCATCCGGGAATGTCTCCTTGCTAAAAAGGAGGCTTACACCCAATGGAAAGAAAGGGTCATGACCAGGGAGGACTATTCTATAGTTGCTCGGGGATGTAGGGGGGTAGTTAGGAAGGCGAAGGCAGAGATGGAACTGGGACTAGCTTCCCAGATTAAGGACGATAAGAAGTCCTTTTTTAAATACATAGGAGGTAAAAAGAAGGTCCCGGGTAATGTGGGGCCCTTGCAGGACGTGATGGGAAACTTGGTCGTCACACCAGACAGCAAAGCTAACATGTTTAATGATTTCTTTGCCTCTGTCTTCCTAAGTAGGGACCAGAACAGCCACCTCCCTGCTGGGCCCCCCTCGGGCCCTGGGGAAGCACACCTGGGCCACGGGTTAGCGAGGATTTAGTTAGGGAGCTTCTGGAGGGGTTGGACATATTCAAGTCAGCCGGTCTGGATGATCTCCACCCTAGAGTTCTAAAGGAACTGGCCAAGGTCATTGCAAGTCCCCTGGCACAACTTTACAAGCACTCGTGGTGCTCTGGTGAGGTACCGGAGGACTGGAATAGGGCCAACGTGGTCCCCATCTTCAAAAAAGGCAGGAAGGAGGACCCAGGAAACTATAGGCCAGTTAGTCTTACATCAATCCTAGGCAAGCTGTTCGAGAAAATTATGCTGGCACACATCCAGGAGGGGCCAGCAGGGGACTGCATACTTAGGGGCAACCAACATGGGTTCATCAGTGGCAGGTCCTGTCAGACCAACCTGGTGGCCTTTTACGATCAGATCACCAGATCATTAGATGCAGGGGTAGCAGTGGATATAGTCTTCTTGGACTTCCGGAAGGCTTTTGACACTGTCTCTCACCCCGTTCTCATTAAGGAACTGGGGGGGCTGTGGTGTAGACACCCACACAGTCAAATGGGTCACCAACTGGCTGGAGGGCCACACCCAGAGGGTGGTAGTGGATGGGTCCTTCTCAACCTGGAAGGACGTGGGCAGTGGGGTTCCGCAGGGCTCGGTCCTCGGCCCGCGCTGTTCACCATCTTCATCAGTGATTTGGACGAGGGGGTAAAAAGCACCCTGTTCAAATTTGCTGATGACACTAAGATGTGGGGGGACGTGGGCACACTGGAAGGATGCAACAGGCTACAATCAGATCTAGAGAGTTTACAAGGGTGGGCGGATGAGAATAGGATGTGTTTCAACACAGACAAGTGCAAGGTGATGCACCTTGGGAGGAACAACTGGCACCATATCTATAGTTTAGGGAACTCCCCTCTTGTCAGCACAGAGGCGGAAAAGGATCTGGGGGTCATCATTGACTCCAAGATGAACATGGGTCGGCAGTGTGGGGAGGCAGTTAGGAAGGCCAGCAATACCTTGTCATGCATCCACAGATGCATCTCGAGCAGGTCCAAAGAGGTGAACCTCCCCCTCTATGCAGCACTGGTCAGGCTGCAGCTGGAGTAGTGCATCCAGTTCTGGGTGCCACACTTCAAGAGGAATGTCGACAGCATGGAGAGGGTCCAGAGGAGGGCCACTCACATGATCAGGGGACAACAGGGCAGGCCCTATGAGGAGAGGCTATGGGACCTGAACCTGTTCAGCCTCCAAAAGAGAAGGATGATGGGGGATCTTGTGGCCTATTATAAACTAGTCAGTGGGGATCAGCAGGCATTGGGGGAGTTACTGTTCCCCCGAGCACTACCAGGAGTGACCAGGAGTAATGGTCACAAGCTGGCAGAGGGTAGGTTTAGGTTAGATATCAGAAGGCACTACTTCACAGTCAGGGCGGCTAGGGTCTAGAACCAACTTCCAAGAGAGGTGGTGCAGGCTTTTACCCTGGGGGTGTTTAAGAGGAGGCTAGATGCACATCTTGCTGGGGTCATTTGACCCCAGTATTCTTTGCTGCCATGGCAGGGGGTCGGACTACATGATCTGCTGAGGTCCCTTCCGACCTTAGAAACTATGAAACTATGCAAATGAGAAAGCTATGCAACCTGTCAGATTTGGCCATCCGCTCATCCCAAGTGAAGTCAGGGAAATTGAAGTCCCCCATGATGATCATGCATTCAGGAGGTGTGGCTTCAATCAGTTCCCTATTGAATTCCTGATCTAGTTCTTCCTCTTGGTGGGGTGGTCTATAGAAGACTCCTACAAGTAAGTTACCCCCCCATGTTCTACTCGTATCTTGACCCAGAGGGTCTCAAGACACCCTTCGTGGTTTGGAAACTCAATCTTCTGGGAGGTGAACTGATCCTTGATGTAGAGAGCAACTCCCCTACGCTCTTCCCCACACCGTCTCTCCTAAATAAGGTCCCTCTACTGCCACCAACCAAGTATAGGTGGAGTCCCACCAGGTCTCTGTAATTCCTACAAGGTCATAGTTATTTTCACATAGGGGAAGAGCCAGTTCCTCATGCTTATTTCCCAAGCTCCTGGTGTTTGTGTACAGGCAGTTAAGTCTGCCATGAGAATCCCAATTCTTCCTTAAGGGGTTTAAGTGAGACCTTTCAACCAGAGCTACCCAAGTTATTGGTATTGCAGCTGACATGACCTGGGCTAGAACTGTTAGTAGCTGGGTTTGCAGACCCCACCCCCCCACCCCAGGTCGACTGCAACCTGTTGACCCCCTGGAGAGAACTCATCAGATTTTGTTCAGGATTCCTTGGTCCTCCCTTGCCATATCTCTCCTTTCAACCTTCTCAAAGGACAGGGAGAAGGTGAGAGGGAAACAAGGAGCAGCACTCCCAAGGCAGCCCAGGGTAATCTGCGAATCCAGGGTTCAGCTACCTCTAGGCCTCTGCAGAATCAAGTGTATTCAAAGAAAGCATCATAGTGGGAGAACTTCTTTTCATCCAAATTCAAGAAATTTGTAATACCTCCTTTTCCTACACTAGGTATTGGCATATCCTCATCAGATGGGTCTCAGCTAAGCAGAGCTGCTAATTAGCTACGGCCATGGTTTAAAAAAGAACTCTGCTCCCTATAGAGAGGCCAGAAGTGTTATGCAGCAGATGGCTATGCCCAGATATCATTGAGGTGCCTGGAAGGGAGGCCAACCAATCTGAAATACAGGCCCTGACCAGCTTTGTGTCCAATCTTTGAAGCTACTGCACTCACTCCTGCCCCTAGCTGGCTGCAAACTGCTCCCCTACTCCCAGGTTCACACCCTGAAATCAAACAGGAGCAATTACTGTTACACCTCGTAACCGGTGTACCCTTGACCTGCGAGCCTGGGTCGGCACGACCGGCTTGGCGCAGAAGGGATAGATGACCGGACAGGTGGGGAGTAGCGGCGAGTAGGAGTCAGGCGGCTTGAAGCATATTGGTTGTATGAAAGGTTTATTGTACTTATGCTACCGATGGTCGCAGCGTAGGCAGGAGAGCTGGCTTGTTCAGTTACAGTGCATAAAACAGAACAACTTAAAGGGGTCTGTTGGTTCACGGGGTTCCTGAGCTGAGCCCTTGCTTTCTAACCCGGAGGCTAGGTGCGGCTGCCTGACTCAATAGTCGCAGAACTGGTCAACAGCTAATACACAGGGAGAAACTATAATGCACTTTCGATCAGCAAACTTTCGATCAGCAAAGAGAGCTCTTTGACGAGAAGAACAGGCGAACCGGTGAGGAACGAAGTACACCAAAATGAAGATCGGTTGGCGGGGAGATGTCTGCAGGTGGCCAATCTGCTGACTGTGTCTCCTTGGTGTGCGCGGATTCTCCGCTTAATAGCGGGAATCTGCTCTTAGTTATAGTCAGTGGTGACCAATCACTACATGCCAATTGTGAATATTTACTGACCACCAATTACGTTCTTACACCAGTGACCTAAATACATATTCATCTGACCTAGATACATTATTCATCTGACCTACTTTACTGCCCTCAGCGGGTTCAAAAGGTCAAACATGTGATTGGCACCTGCAATTCTTACCATTACAGACAACAAGCTTCTTAAGTATGGAGAACAGACTTTTAACAAACTCCAACCGCAATGCTTTTCTAAGTGGAAAAATAAAGGCCACTAGTGCTGAGGGGTCTTTATGGCCTGCGTCCTTACTAAGTTATTATAGTCTTTTGCTTTGCTGGCATCGGCGCTTTAACTGACAGGTAGAATTCAGACATGACAATTACAAATCAGAATTTTTTCTTCCTCATCTTTCTTTTTTTCACAATAAATTGAATTGCAATCAATTCAATTGAGCAAGCACAATAAAGCTAAAATGGGTGTGTGTGTGTGTGTGTGTGTGTGTGTGTGTGTATATTTACTCAACAGTGTCATTGGTAGTCAGTTGGTGAATACATTTTTTTTTACAGTACAGCCATTGCCAGAGAACACAATACAATAGGATAAAACACCAATCCACAATATGCTTCCAAGGTCCCTTGAGTAATCTCTTGATATGATATGTATGGATGCAGGGCTGCAAGGTTGGAGAGCAAGAGGGAGGCAGGGAGGCAGGCAGCCAGGCAGCCAGGCAGCCTGGTTACTTGCTCTTCCTGGCTATTGATGACCACATGACTTTTATGGAGTCATGGCATTACTGGAAAGTTGCAGGGTGAACTGTTATCAGATGGAGGGAGGCCAGATACTTGGCCAGTGCTAGTGTGCAGCTAGCATTTTCTTGCAAGAAAGTGTAGCAGAAAGCCCACTTTGTACATTTCTCTTCTGGACATTGATATAACAGAAGCCCCTTCTTGCCTGTACCTCCTCCTGTCATTTTGTGTATTTATTTTTCCTCCTAAGTATTGGCAGAAACCTAACACACTCCTTGAATGGATGTGACAAGGCTCAGAGCGAGCCAGAAAGCTGAAGTGACTTTCTGTAGGAGAAACATATACCAACTGTCATATAATCTATCAAATACAAACCAGGCTTGTCTTTATTGAGTTAAATCTGTAATGGTTGCTTAGGAAAACACTGAATAATAATAATAATAATAATAATAATCCTTCTGAATTTGTACTTGTCAGAAGCAATGCTTTTTCTTTGGTCAGAGAAATTGTTTCAGTTCAAACAAATCAGAACTCTTTATATGATATACAGAAAAATGCTTCTCATACTACTGAGTCAAGCACTGTCTGCAGTTGAAAGTGGCAGGAAATGGCAAAGGTATTTCTTTCATATTCTTTACAGGCTGGTGACTATTTGTATAGTTAATGTTATTTTCCAGGTGGCAGACACATGTATTATATTCTAGCTTCTTCAATTTCTGTGGGGAAATTATTATTTTTCTTTTCTGTTTGGAAGTAAATCAATAAAAAACATTCACAGAAGGAATACAATTGAAATCATTCAAATGAAATAAATGGTCAGAGGAATAGTAACCCTTTAAAAACAAAATCTATTATCTTGTCTATACTTGCTTTTTTTCTTGAACTTTTCTGCAGAGACTGCTACTGAATGTTACTAGTACTGTAGAAGGCAAGAAGTACAACTTCTTCACAAGTGTGACAGACAAGTAAACGCTGGGGACACAGCTGAGTGCAGTATCCTGCAGCTCTTAGCTAGAGAACAAAACTAATCAGTTATTACAATAGAGATTATATTAGAGAACACTTGTGATCATTCTACTTTAAGGCCTCTAATTCAGAGACAGAGAAGTGGAGTTCAAGAGGAACAGGGAACCTGTCCTTGACTTTTTTCCATGTATATACTAAACAGAAGGGTTTTACAGCAATAAGAGGCTGGTGTATTTAACTGAGAATATTGCTTAATTCCTACAAAAAAAAAAAATATATCGTTTCCCTGAAGAAGTGAAAATTCACTAGAAGAAAATTCAAATTTTCCAAATGGGAAAATTCTTACCAATTATTTTGTGAAAAGTAATATTCATTAAAAAAAAATCATTAATCCTGTTCAGGGCAAGTCAGGTGATTTTATATTATAAGCCAATCTGCCACCATTATACCCACTTTCCAAAGAATATGTAAGAGACTGAGACCAAATGTATATACTGTGATTCAAATGTTGTCCTCAACTCTGCAGCCACAACTGCCTCAAAGTCATCGAATGAGAGCTTTGCGAATGGAACTAAAGATTGCATTTATTTTTTTTTATATCAAGTCACATTAAGATTTAGTATTTGGGAATTTTTGTATTTGTAACAGGGAAGTTTTAGTGCTCAGCAGTCCCCAGACTCACACTTCCACCTTCTAGAAACACTTGTTATCAAGGTGTCAAACCCAGGAACATCAAAATGACAGTTTGCTAAAATGTGCCAGTTAAAAGACTCAGCTTTTAAAATGAGGCACTATTCCAATTATTTATTAACTAAATATTTTAATATTTAATTTTTTAAAGTGACTTCATTGCTCATGGAAGTAAAGGTCTGATGGCTCAACTTGGAACCATGCATAGGACAAGTATATACAACTGTACAAATGGAACTTGGTCCAAAACTGTAATACCCACTTTGAATCATGGCAGACCTTTATGGGGAGTTGAAATTTTGTTATTCTGACCAGACTGTTGAAGTAAGTAAAGTGTTTTTTTTAAAGACATTAGATTAACTCAAATAATATATAACGGTAATAAACCTGAAGTCCTCAATAAGTAGGCAATTAAAAGTACTGTTTCATGGCGTCTTAGACAGGACCCACAATTTATTTTGAAAGATCCTGTTTGAAATTCTACTTTTTTGTTTAAGTGCCTTGAGTTACGATCTAAAGTTTAAAAAAATTTAAACAAACTTCTCTCCTTCTTGTTCAAGGAGAAGTAGGAAGGAGGTAACACCTTTGGATTGCAGCACTGAACATCAATCAAGTAGGGGGAATCCAGCAGTAGAATGAAACTTCACTATAGATAGTGACTAAATAAATGTAGATATATTGTAAAAATTGTGACATGAAACATCTTTTCATTATGTTTTTCCAGGGCTTAGAACAATGAGATCAGAGTCACCAGGTGTTATGACAATAGAAATAATACATATACATAAAAAAAGTAAAGTTTTGCTATAGAAGTTCAGTTAAACAGTGAAACAATTTAGGACTTTGATTTTATTTTACTAAGGGTGTGTGCAAGTGCTATACTTCTACTGGTAGAATCACAGTTCCAACAGTAGAAACCCAAACTGTACAAGTATTCAAATAGGTTCTAATGAAACAAAAATGACAGGTTCATAGAAAGTTCTATCACTTCTGAAGAGGTAGAAGTCACCTCTGGTAGAGTTGCCACCAGATGAACAAATGCTTGCAACTTACCTCTCTGACAGCATGCCTTGCTTCAGGCCCCTTTCTCCACTCCAAGGACATATTTTACTGCTGCAGCTTGAGACACAGCAAATCACTCCCCTTGACAGCTGAAGGGCTGGGAAAACCCAGGTCCTTTCCATAGCCCCAGGGCCATGAAGCTGTTAGCCCTGAACAGGTAGGGGAATCCTATCCACCAGGACCCAACCCCTCAAGTGTACTGGTGAGACTTCAGCCACTGACAGCCCCACCAGCACTGTGGGCAGAAACTGTGGCCATGGCTGCCAGACTCTGCCCTCCTCCCCCTCACCCCATACCCAAACCACAGAGATGGGCCTCCACCAGAAAAAGTGTCCACCTATGCTCTACCCACTCTTCCACCATGCACACACTGACATGGATCAGCCCATTCTGACCGTAGCCAGAAATGGAGCACCCACCCCAACCTCCTCCCCCCCAGGGAAGCACCCAACCCTCCAGCACCCAAATCCAGCTTGCTAGCACTTGACTGTCATCAGACCCATCAGACATCAGGGTCTGTCAGAGATGACAGAGAATTAAGGATTCCTTGTGAGCTGCTGGAGGGAAATGACTGGCTTGAAGAGATATCAGATACACTGTGGATCTGACTAAAAGTATGATAGCTGGAAGGGAGAGGAAGAGTAGGTGTTGTGAGGAGGGGGTGGAGTATGGTCCTCTAGATGGCCAGCTAATCAGCCCTGACCTGTGCCCTCAGTGGCTCTCAGCCATCTCCAGGAAGACAGGGAAGACTGAAAAGCACACTGGGATGTGTTCATAAGAGCTCCTTGACTGGGTGCCATTGGCAGCACAGGGCACACACAGCCAGACCCTAAAACACTTATTCAGTGTTGTACTGATAGTGTTTCCAGCTACTTAAACTAGACTGCTAATCTTCTACCACTTCATTTGAATACTTGCGTGCATCCTAAGAATGCTGTGAGCACCACATCAATTAGACTCAATTCAAGCAGGAGTATGTGACCCAGAGCAAAACAAATAAAAAAGGGGTGGGGGGCAGGAGGGAGGCATCTGAGGTTAATTCCAACATTGCTAATAATGGTTCAGCTGAACTGGTGCCAGCTATACTTTTTCAAATACTATTTAAATTTTTCACATACTTTGCTTCTGTAGAAAATGCTTGGACTGTAGTTGTTGATGGTTGTGGCCAGAAATTCCATCCCATGTGAAATTCATACATTTTTAAAAAATTTCATCCCATATTAGGAAGAGAAGTTACATTTCCAACATTTCTACAGAACAGAAAAGTCAAAAACTAAAGAAAGTTTGAAGTGATTTTATTGAAATGACTTTGATCATATAAATTATAGCAAAATTGTTGTTCGTGATGTGAAATGTTCAGTATATGAAATATAATGTAATGTTAAAATTAATTGAAAGATAAACTATAACATAAAACTCACAATTATATAAATCAGTCAGACAAAATGGAAAAAGTAAGTTAAAACAGGCCCATTGAAATAAATACTATTAATTTCAAATCATTTCAAAAGTTGTTTAGCACAAGTGTTGTTGAAATGAATTTGTTCCTAGCAGAGGCTTATCTAGGTACTTCTGTACCCTGGGTGTCAGTGGTGTCATTGGTACTAGCTGAGCCAGTAGTATAGCAACTGCTAGAGTTACTACCCCCTGTCTCCCCTCTACCCAATAGCTCAGTTCTTGGGGTTACTGCCCCAGTCTCCCCCCGTAGCATACTACTGGTTACCACAAAACCTTTCAGTTTCAATAAAAAGTGGTATTTTCTGATGGAAAAGATTTCCACTCAAATTTCTGATGGCTCTACTTAAATCGAATTCCATTATGACTAATAAGATCACCACAGAACAAAACTTGAATCACAAGACTTGACCTCTGTGGAGGGGAATTTTATCTTAGATATCAAGGCTTCTGCTCTTGAATACATTGAGTTTTATTTGCTAGTTGCTATTTGCTTGACCCTTGCTGCAGTTATATAAAAGCAATGTCTAGTAAATTACTTGCAGTTAAATGACTTGTCTCTGCTTTGTACATTGCTAAGAAAATCCTGTTTTGTTTTGTTTTGGTTTGCTTGGGTTGGGTTGAGTTGGGTTGGGTTTTTTGGGGGGTGGTTTGTTTGTTTTTTCTATTCACAAAGTAAAGCCATTATCAAGTAGAACATTTCAGGATATATTCATTTAGAATCATAGAATCATAGAAGTAGGGTCGGAAGGGACCTTGTAGATCTCAAGTCCGACCCCCTGCCTGGGCGGGAGAAAAGACTGGACCCAAATGAGTCCAGCCAGGTAGTTATCAAGCCTCTTCTTAAAGATCCCCAGGGTAGGAGCCAGCACCACTTCCCTTGGAAGTTGGTTCCAGCTCCTAGCCGCCCTGACTGTGAAGTAGTTCTTGCGGATGTCTAATCTAAATCTACTCTCTAATAACTTGTGTCCATTGTTCCTTGTCATGCCAGGGGGCGCTAGGGGGAACAGTGTCTCCCCTAAACCCTTCTGGTCCCTCCCTAGTGAGTTTAGAGACAGTCACCAGGTCCCCCCCTCAGCCTTCTCTTGTGAAGGCTGAACAGGTTTAGGTCCTGCAGTCTTTCAATGTAGAGTCTGCCCTGTAGTCCCCAGATCATGCGGGTGGCCCTCCTCTGGACCCTTTCAATGTTGTCCACATCCCTCCTGAAATGGGGCGCACAGAACTGGACGTAGTACTCCAGCTGTGGCCTGACCAGTGTCGCATAGAGGGGGAGGATCACCTCCTTGGCTCTACCTGAGATGCAACTGTGGATGCATGACAAGGTCCAGTTAGCCCTGTCAACCATGACTTTGCATTGTCAGCCCATGTTCATCTTGGAGTCAATAATGACTCCAAGATCCCTTTCTGCCTCCGTGCTCTCAAGAAGGGAGTTTCCCATTCTATAAGTGTGCTGTTGGTTTCTACTGCCTAAGTGCAGCACCCTGAACTTGTCAGTATTGAAATGCATCCTGTTTATGTTAGCCCACTCCTGTAACCTATCCAGGTCTTGCTGCAGTCTTTCCCTCCCTGTTAGCGTGCTCACCTCACCCCAAATTTTGGTATCATCAGCAAATTTAAACAGGTTGCAATTCACCCCGTCATCCAAATCGCTGATGAAGAAAATGAACAGCGCAGGCCCCAGGACCGAGCCCTGAGGGACTCCGCTGCCCACTTCCCCCCAAGTCGAATATGACCTGTCCACTACCACCCTCTGAGTACGACCCTTGAGCCAGTCTGCAATCCATCTGACTGTGTAGGCATCAATGCCACAGTCGCCTAGTTTTTTAATGAGGATGGGGTGGGAGATGGTGTCAAAGGCCTTGCTGAAGTCTAGAAAGCCTACATCCATGGCGACACCTGTATCCATTGCCTTTGTGACCTGATCATAAAATGCAATCAGGTTGGTCTGACATGACATGCCCCTAATGAAACCGTGCTGGTTGCCCTTCAGCTTCATCCCTGAAGCCGGCCCATCACAGATGTGCTCCTTGAGGATCTTCTCAAAGAGTTTCCCAAGGATAGAGGTAAGACTGATGGGCATATAGTTGCCTGGGTCCTCTCTCTTCCCTTTTTTGAAGATGGGGACCATGTTATCCATCTTCCAGTCATCTGGCACCTGGCTGGAGCACCACGAGCACTGGTAAAGCCACGCCAAGGGCCCTGCAATAACCCCAGCTAGCTCCCTCAACACCCTGGGGTGGAGGGCATCTGGACCCGCTGACTTGAACACGTCCAGCCCCTCCAGAAGCTCTCTAACCTGGTCCTCCCCAACCTGAGGTCTGGAGGCATTCCCCTCGAGTCTGTCTGGCATCACAGTGGGGAAGTCCCGGTCCCTGCACAAGAAAACGGACATGAAGAATTGGTTAAAGAGTTAGCTTGTACTCAATCATTGTATAGTGGCTAATAGCATGTCAATTGGAGACTACCCTATACAGCCCAGATCAGATGAATCATTGGCAAAAGTACAACTATAACTCTTTGGCCAACTGACAAACAACATAGTTCTTTTTTTCTGTTAGCTCTACATGCCTGGTTGAGAACTTTTGTTTCCTCAAGGTGATAAAGAATGGGACAATCTGTAATTTCATTGTTCTAAAATGTATTTCATCCCAATCATGCTGATTAAATATAAAATGGTGACAAGCATGAAAAGTTTCTGAGTTGCACAGAAGAATTTGTGAATCATCCATAATAAAAAAAAGAGTTCCTGCTGAATATATACTGCCCTGTTAGACAGAAAATCTATGTCAACACTAACAAGCTGGGTATTAAATTAGCTAAAACACTGGACTCCTATAAAGCTGTATCTCAGCAGTTATTTAAAGCAACTGATTAATCTGGCATGAGTGGACTGAAGCTATTATCTTCTGGGAAGCCTCCATGCCTGTAATGAGATTACTTGGAGCACCTCCTGTGACTGTTTAATGATAGAAGGGTGGTAATGGGCCAGGTCCACCCAACTGGCATCTGCCTACTTTAAGTGCTTAAGGTTCATCTGAGCACTGAGCAAAGAACACTGAAAACTACTAGACAGTAGGGGTCTGTGAAGCTTTGGGTGCTGATTCAATTTGGAGGAGATTCAGCCCAATTCAGTGGCTGAATCTCCCAATCCAAACTGAATCAGGGGACCAATTAAAAGGTCCCCAATCAATTCAAAGCTCTCCAAATCAATTCAGAAAAGATTCAGAGCTTTGGTGATTTGGGCAGTCCCCATTCTCTGCAGCAGGGAGCTGGATCCAGACTTCTTCCTGGTAAGTAAAGGGCAGGAGGAGGGAGAAGGAGACCATAGGAGGACCCCTGCCAGGCCCCATCCCCTGTCTCCTCCCTCAGTCCCCCTGAGTGCCCCTTGACCCCCGCCCACTCCCCCAGCCCCCCATGGCTGCCCTACCCACCCCAGCTCCTGGTTATTTAAATAAAAGCCCCCACTCACCGGGTGCTGCCAGGCAGGGGGGCTATCCCTGCTGCCCCCACTGTCCCATGCTGCTTGGGGAATTCTGCCATGAGCCCCCAACTCCCTCCGCCCACCCACCCACCCCAGCTCCCAGCCTTTTAACAAGAAAAAAGAAAAGAAACCCTGGTCTCACCAGTTGCTGCATCAGCCTTGGGGCTTCTGGGGGCTCATGGAAGAGCTCCCTATGCAGTGCAGGGCAGTGAGGGACAGCAGGGATCACCCAGCAGCAGCTAATGAGTCAGGATTATTTTTTTAAATGCCAGGAGCTGGGTGGGTGGGATAGCCATGGAGTGGGGCGGGGAGAGTGGGCAGGGGTTGGGGGGCTCATGGCAGAGCCCCCCCATGGCATGGGGCAATGGGGGGGGCAGTCGGGATTGCCCCCCACCTGGCAGCAGCTAGTGAGTCAGGACTTTTTTTCCAAAGAGTCTGGACCTAGGCTGGGCAGCGCAGCCACTGACAGTGGGCAGGGGATGGGGCCTGTGTGATTCAGAGATTCAGCTGCTTCAGCAGCAGTTGAATCTGCATCCGAAGTGAATACTAGCTGCTTCACACAGGCCTACTAGACAGCTTCTGATCTATTTCTTAAAGCTGAAGAAGGTCTGCCAGGAATGTAATAGTGTGGCCACGGTTGAATATTTGTGATACAATTCACACAAAAACTTTGTGTGGACTTAACATTTAAAAAACTGCTATTAGAAGAATTAACAGCAAGCACAAAAAGCAACAGTTAAACCGGTACAGTGAATCTGTATACAAGCACAACTAATAAAGACACAGTTTAGGTATAAGCAATACTTTTCCAGGAGACTGATTTTTTTTCCCATTTGTGGATCACCTCATACAAGCATTCCATGTTACAATATAACATCTGTGGATCACCTGATATAAGCACACCATGTTTCAACCTTTGTCACTACAAGTCTTCCAAAGCAAGCCTAATATGTGTTTATTTTGACTGCAGACTTACAGTATATGTCACACTAGTGCTGAATTGGTCATAATTAGCAACAAAAAGTTTTGTCAGCAATCATTATTTGTCTTGCATGCTGATGAGAGGTAGCTTATCTTGTCAATCATGTCTTTGACAACCCCATTTATTCAGTGAATTTTGGGCAACGCATTAAGATCTCTTGAGAGATGCAGACATTCGGAAAAGTGCACTGATGGGATTTCTGAATTGATACACTGATTTTTTGGGCAACTTATTACATTTCTAATAAAAATGTCTGTTTGTTCTATTACAGCATCATAAGATGGTCAATGGCAGGAAAATCTACAGTGCTTCCACTTATTAGAATCACTAGTTATTAGCATCAAAGTGCTCTGCCCAACATGATTCTAATCAGCCATGAACACTATATATACAAGTACTTCAAGCAAACTACAAGCGAGCTAACAGGAGAAGCAACAAGGCATGTTACAAGCAGTTCACTGGGAACAAGAGGAGGAAGGGGAAGAGGTGCCAGGCACCAGATCCTGCTTCAGGACGGTAAGTGAGCCAGGGCTGCCTGTGTGATTGGCGTACTGAGTGTTTGTTTGGCATGTGCTCTG
Organism: Crocodylus siamensis; assembly: GCF_052110815.1. NCBI lineage: Eukaryota > Metazoa > Chordata > Crocodylia > Crocodylidae > Crocodylus > Crocodylus siamensis. The sequence goes on along the minus strand of NC_143401.1, from coordinate 43,899,375 downwards.
AGCAGCTGGGAGTGCTGCTAGCTGAGTGGTTGTGGGTGATTGCTGCCTGAGTCTGACAAAAGCCCTAACAAGTAGGTGGAGTCAGTCCAGGCCCAGAACAGTATAAAAGGAGACTCCCTGAACAAACAGCAACAGCAAACACAGAAGTTTGCAAGTCAGTTGGCAGGACCCCACTTTGAAGAGGAGCCTTTAAGGTAACCTATTCCTTTATTTAAGATTAACTAACCTACATATATTTTGTGTAAGTAGTGGAAACTCAACAGTTAGACTAATAATTAATAGACCTTTGCAAGTCAGCAGCGATCTGATCCGCCTTTGGATCCAGACACTTCAGATGGCAGTGATCTGATCCAGAGCTCCAGATCAGTTTCCTGCTTTGGCCCAGCTGAAGCAGCTCCAAAGCTTCAGAGCTGATTTGGAGATCTGGTTATAGGCTATAATGGAGGATCAATGAAATAGCTGTAACTTTGTTATTTTATCTCTGATTTGGGTGCACCTTGCAGAGATGGTATCCTCCGCTGAGAGCATGAAGACTGCCAAGTTTTAGGAAATTGAGTGCAGGGGTTTGGGGGGAACTGCACCCCAAATTCCTGAAAGCAAAACTCCTGTCACATCAATGTGTTATGCCACAGGGGAGTGAAAACTGCAGGGATGGTGGCTCCTAGTGAGACCACAAAACCTGCCAAGTTCCAAGAAGATTGGTGCAGGGGTTTGGGGGGAACTTCACCCCAAGCTGCTGACAGGCAAAACTTGTGATATGGGTGGGGGCTTGCGTGACTACATCTGTCTTGGGGAACAGGGGGGTTAAATGTAGTGCAGGCCTGTGTGCTGGCCCCTGCCAGGACACAAAGCCTGCCAACCATGTGTGTCTCGCTGGGGGAGTCTGTCCTCCAGGACCCTGCATCATGAGTTTTGCCTGTCAGCAGCTTGAGATGTGGGTGGGTGAGTGACTCTGTGTGTGTGTGTGTGTGTGTGTGTGTGTGTGTGTGATCAAAGTGGAAAACTGATCCAGAGCTCCAGATCAGATCACTGATATCCAAAGCAGCTGGATCCAAAGACGGATAGAATACCTGCCTACTCTCACAGGCTAAAAGCCTGCAAACTATCTCCAGGACCCCCACAAACTGCACACCAGAATCTATCAAAGACAATAAAACCCAGCTACCAGTGGGGGCACATTCCTCACCAAAAAAACACTCGGGCCTGAGCCTGAGAGGGAACAAATTACAATGCAAACCACTTTTCAGAGCTGGACCTATGAACTGCACTTCATCAGCCTCCTAGGTAGTAGGTACAGAAACTCATAGACTCAATATACACAGTGGAATTCCGGCACACTGCGACCTGCCAGACATCTGACACCCCAAGCACCTCTGCGATTTTTACCTGCACTGCTATATCCCCCTTTCCTCCCTACCCTGTACCCCAGCCTGTCCCCTCCCCCCCGCCACGCCTCCATTTTAATTTTCACTGCCTGGCTTTCTTGCCTGCATTGCAGTCCAGGCCATCCTCTGGCTTCTTTACTATTCCTTCCATCCAAGATGAACTGTAGGCACTTCCTCAGCCTGACAAAGGGGTTTTCAACCCTAAAGCTGGCATCCTGGGCAGCTAAGCTGAGCTCACCGAGAGCCTCACAACTGTACTCACACCAGCAAGCATCAGGCCTGTCAAAGATGTGACAGGTCTGGGTGTTCCCCATCCAGGACTTTGTGCATTCGTGTGTTAACTAGAGGTTATAGTGCCTCCTATCTGCCTTTCCCCAAGGTATTGTTGGTCCTTGCATTTATGGGGCTTCCATGATGCCAGCAGTCCCACCAGGCCTCCCTACCATGGCAGGGTGCAGTTTTAGTGGTCATGCCCAGCTCCTGGGGCCTCCTTCTTCCCCATAGCCCTAGTCCCATACCTCCAAGTTTGTCCTGGCAGGAGAATGAGCTCAGCAGGGACATGTTCTTCCTCTGCTGGCTGGTGATGCAGTTAGTAGCCCCTTCCAGCTCAGAGCAAGGCATTACTTGGCTTCTAAAACACTTTAAAAAGGAAAATGGTGTTGATGGAGTGAGGAGGGTGGCACTCAGTCCATCTGCAAGTGGAGCTTAGGGAACCCCAGCAGCGGTAGGTTCACCTTTAGGAACACCAGCTGTTCCATTAGTGTAGGGTCCAAGCAGGTGCAGTGGGGTGTGACAACATCCCCAGCAATGCTCAACACCCTCTCACTTGGAACACTGGTCAGTGGACAGGACAAGTGTTGCTGGGCAACCGTGGCCAGATCCTGCCATGTCTTGCTACTGTTTACCCAGTAGGCCAAGGGATTGCAATCCAGTGGCTCCACATTCTCAGTGAGATAGGTATCCACCAAAGCCTTGGTGCTACCTGCCTGCACCTGGGGTCTGGTGCATTTGGACCCCAGCATTCAAGCCATGCCCATGGCCCACATCAGAGACTGGCTGGTGCTGGTGCCGGTGCTGGTGCTGGGAGTGCTAGCACAGGGAAATGGATCTCCCTCTTCCACATCCTGTTGCATCTGTACTACAGCCTCCCTGACTTTGTTCACCAGCACCAGCATCCAGTGATCAAGGGTTCTGGGGATGCCAGTGCACATGCTCCCTTTCACCCTCAGGTCACACATGCCTGCCATCATGTGGACTGTACTAGAACACAAGGGATCCAGCCATGTCCTGATGCTCTCCTTCAGCTGCCTTACCAGTGCCTGCACATCTGGTGACAGTGGCCTGCCTCAGCCAGGAACACTGATCACCTGGAACTTCTCCATTTGGTATTCCAGTTCCCTCATTAGGGGGATCACCTGGCTGAGGAGGGCATCGCCAGCACTAAGGGTCTCAGTGGCCTTGAGGAAGGGCTTGAGGACCAGCAAGATCTGGGAGATGGTACCCCACTCAGCTCTGTTCAGGGAGGTGCTGATCCCAATCTCCCCAAGCAAGGCCATCTCATGGAAGGCCTCTGTTGCTCCACCAACCTTTTGAGAATCAGGTATGTGCAGCTCCACCGAGTCTCCACATCCTGTATGATTCTGTGATGTGGGATGCTCAGCTCTGCCTGTTTCTCCCACAGCATCTTGACCACATTGATGCTGCAGTGGAAGTTGCCCATCACCTTCCTGCATTTTGAAATCAGCTGGCTTGTTGATCAGTTGGCATCATGGACAACCTTCACCATATTGGCCCCGTTGTCGGTGACCATGAACCCATGGGTAAGCTCAGCCTGCCCAACAAGCCACCCATGCACCATGGAGTTCATGGCCCCCATGATCTCCCTAGCTGTGTGGGACTCATCCAGCACCTTGGCTTGCAGTAGAGCCCACTAATGGCCTGACTGAGTGCACCAGTGCCCCATGAGGGAGAGGTAGGCATGATCACCACCCCAGCTGATCCAGATTTTGGAGGTTAAGTGCAAGGCTACCTGCAGCCCTGCCTTGTGAAGCTCCTCCCTCAAGTACTCCCTGCATGCATCATACAGGGAGGACACCACCACCCTGCTAAAGGGGGTGCATGCATGGATTTGCATACAGATGGTGTTGCCAGTAGGCATTTGACTACTTCAACCATGGGATGTTGTTCTGAAAAGGTTTGCTAGGAAAAGATGGGATCCACATGACAAAGAGAGTGAAGATCATCTTTGCAGACAGGCTCACTAACCTAATGAGGAGGACTTTAAATTAGGTTCCTCAGGGGATGGAGACCAAAGTTGTGAGGTAAGTGAGGAAGTGGGTGACCTGAAGGAAGCACAAGCAAAAGGAGGCAACAGGGGAGGCCTTCATATTGTTCCTGATAAAGTAGGGCAGTTGGATAATTACCTCAGTTACATGAACACATGGAGTCTGGGAAGCCAGCAGAAAGAACTGAAAGTCCTTGAAGAGTCACATAACTATGCTATGATTAGAATAACAGAGATTTGGTGGGATAGCTCACATGACTGCATAGGTATAGGTATAAACTGTTCAGGAAGGAAAAGCAAGAGAGTATGGGTGGGGAGGTGGGGGAAGGACTCGTGCTTTATGTAAAAGAGCTGTATGATTGCTCAGAGCTCCAGTATGAAACTGGAGATAGGCCTGTTGAAAGTCTCTGGGTTAGGGTCTGAGAGGAAAGGAACAAGGATGATGTCATGGTGGGTGTCTGCTATAGATGACCAGACCAAGAAGATGAGGCTTTCTTAAAAAAGCTAGCATAAATTTCCCAATCACAGGCCCTGGTTCTCATGGGGAACTTCAGGGACCCTCACATTTGCTGGGAGAGCAATACAGCAGTGCACAGGTAATCCAGGAAGTTTTTGGAGAGCGTTGGGGATAACTTCCTGGTGCGAGTATTAGAGAGGCCGACTAGGGGCCATGCTCTTCTTCCCTGTTTTTGAGCAGCAGGGCAACAATTAGTGAGGAATGTAGAATTGCATGGTAACCTTGGCAGCAATGAGACAATTGAGTCCAGGATCCTGAGGAAACAAATGAAGGAGAGCATCAGACTAACGTCCCTGGACTTCAGAAAAGCAGACTTAACTCCATGAAGGAATGGATGGGGAGGATCCCTTGGGAGACCAGAGTGAGGGTGAAAGGAGTCCAGGAGAGTGGGTTGTACCTAAAAAAAACAAAAAACAAAAACGATAAACTTTACTTGGGGCACAGGAACAAACCATTTCATTGTACAGGAAGACTAATATTGGACAAACCACTAGGGGGGAGTATAAGTGTATTGCTCAGGCATGCAGGGATGAAACCAGTCATACCTCAGTCCCTGCAAAAATCACAGAGCAGGTCCTCAAGGAATTCATTTCTAAACACTTGAAGGAGTTGATTAGGAACAGTCAGCATAGATTTACCAAGGGCAGTTCATGCCTGACCAACCTCGTTACCTTCTGTAATGAGCTGACTGGCTCTGTGGATGCAGGGAAAGCAGTAGGTGGGGTATACCATGATTTCAGAAAGGCTTTTGATACTGTCTCCCTAAACATTTTCCCCAGCAAGCTAGAGAAGTACGGATTAGATAAATAGACAGTAAGGGGGATAGAAAACTGGCTGGAGCATCAGGTTCAAAGTGTAGTAGTCAATGGCTCAACATCTAGTTGGCAGCTGGTATCAAGTGGAATGCCCCAGAGGTCAGTTCTGGGCCCAGTTTTATTCAATATCTTCATAAAAGACCTGGAAGATAGAATAGAGTACACCCTCATCAAGTTTGCACATGACACCAAGCTGGGCGGTAGCAGATATATTAGAGGGTATGGCTTGGATTCAGAGAGAGCTAGACAAATTGGGACGGTCGGGGGTTGGACCAAAAGAAATCTTATGAGGTTTAACAAGGACAAATGCAAAGTCTTGCTTTTAGGACATAACAATCTCATCCACCACTACAGGCAAGCACCACTGACTAGGTAAGTAGCAGCTCTTCTTAAAAGAACCAGGAGGTTACAGTGGACAAGAAGCTGAGTATGAACCAACAGTGTGCTCTTCTTACCAAGAAGGTTGAAGGCATACTGGGCTGCGTTAGTAAGAGTGTGCTAGCAGATCACGAGAAATAGATCTCTATTCGGCACCGATGAGGCCACATCTGGAGTTGTGTGTCCAGTTTTGGGCCCCCCACCACAGAAAGGATTTGGACAAATTGGAGAGAATTTCAATGGAGGGCAACAAAAATGTTGGAGGGCTGAGGCACATAACTTACGAAGAGAGACTGAGGAAACTGGGCTTGTATAGTCTGGAGAAGAGAAGACTAGGAGAGAGAGCAGCCTTCAACTACCTGAAGTGTAGTTACAAAGAGAATGGAACTAAATTGTTCTCAGTAATGGCAATGACAGAAGTTGTAGCAAAGGAAGTTTACATTGGATATTAGGGAAATTTTTCTCATTATGCAAGTAGTTAAGAACTAGAACAGGATACTCAGGGAGATGGATGGATAGAGATTTCACAATCTGGAGGTTTTTAAGAGACAACTAGACAAAGCCATAGCTGGGATGGTCTAGTTGGGGATGGTCTGCTATGAGCAGGGGGTTGGACTAAATGACCTCCTGAGATCCCTCTCAGCCCTCATTTTTCTATTATTTTATGATTTCTGTGATTCTACTGTGCATGTATTTGGTGACTAAAAACAAAATAAAATTGAATTGAATTGCACAGCATATGACTCAGGTAATAGCTGTTGTTGTTACAGTTCCAGTAATAGTAAAGCAAGGTTAAGTTTTTGTATAAGCACACTATGAATATAAGTGCAATGACCGTCCTCTCCAAATGGTATGCTTATATCAGGCTTCTCCTACATCACCATCTGTAGCATGGGCTTAATTGCTGAGTAAGCTTCATTGCTGAGAAGCTTCCTGCATCCCTAGACCTGCATCCCCAGCCTCTGATAGATCCCTCTAGGTCTTAGGTGGGTGTGGGGACTTGCCACCAGGCACAGTAGATGACAGGGAGGGGAATGTTTCCAGGATGTGGGGCTGTTCAGGGTGCAGACTTGTAATAGGCGTGGGCCCTGTTGCAGATGGCCTTGTGGTTAAAGTTTTTGGTTGGGTCTGGAGAGATCTGAGTATCTTTTTTGGTTTTAGTTCTGCTGTTAACGTTCTGCATAGTTTTGAACAGGTCAGTCAATACTAGACAGTATGATATGCACTAGCACTGGTGCTCATGTTCACTTGGAGTCAAGAGAACCACTCCATAAGGTGGCAAAATCTAGCCCTGAATCCCACTGTACCTCAATTCCTTAACTTAAAAAAAAAGGTATAGCTGCCTGGGGATGCTTTGATGCTTCATTGGACACTATTTTAAAAGAATGGAAATTATTTGTGGGAAACATTTTGATGAGTTTCCTACTTGAAGATTTCTGAGAAGTTTGCACTTCAAGACACAAGTTGACTCTTACTAAGCATATGTAAAGCATCTAGACCCAGATTGTCTCTACATTATACTGTGATGCAAGTAACAATAAAAAAGCTTTTCTGCTTTGAGTTTGACTAAGAAGTGAGTAGCAGGACATGTGATATGAGATGTAAGGTTTTAAGGATCTAGATCAGAGTAGATATGGACCATACTGGCAGATTTAGCTGAACTGTGGGGGTAAAGTTTACCCAATGCTCCACTTCCTCTCTCCAGTGCTATTAGCTCTTTAGTTTCATTCATAAGCTTGAGTACACAATATACTAACTTGTGTTTAAGAAAAATAATAAAACCTTTTCACAGATGATTTTGAGTGTGTAAGGATGAGAAAGAGAGAGGTCTTTCAGAGGACATTTGGAGTGCTCAGGGACCACTGTCTCATATGAGTGCTTCCTAACCTTTAACCTCCTGCATGGCACAACACAGTACAATATTCTAGGGCTTTTATGGCAGTTAAGCCAAAAAAAATCTACATTGCATCTCTCTTTATATTTAAGCACTGATCACCATTTCACAGAGGAAGGTCTAATGGATGCTTTGGCTGGATCTCTGACCTGAACTGTGATTCACCCTGTCATGATTGTATTGCTGAGGAAAACTTCCAGCACAGAAAGTTTCTCTTGCCACTGTAATTCCCTAAACTTTCACTCCCTTCTACCCACTTGAGTTCAATAGCAACAGATTGGAGGAAGTTTGGGTATGAGAGATGGGGGGGAAAAAATAATACATTAGGTTAACTAGGGACTGGATGTATTCAAATCAGCTGGTCCAGACGATCTCTACTTTAGAGTGCTGAGGGAATTACCTGAGGTCATTGCGGGATGCCTGGCACAGCTTTACAAGCACTCATGGTGCTCTGGTGTGGTGCTGGAGGACTGGAAGAGGGCCAATGTGGTTCCCATCTTCAAAAAGGGGAGGAAGGAGGACCCAGGAAACTAACTGACCTATAGTCTTACCTCAATCCTGGGTAAGCTTTTTGAGAAAATTATTCTGTCACATGTCCATGAGGGGCCAGCAGGGGAGATTATGCTTAGGGGCAACCAACACGGGTTCATTAGAGGCAGGTCCTGTCAGACCAACATGGTGGCCTTCTATGACCAGATCACCAAATCCTTAGGTGCAGGGGTAGCAGTGGACATAGTCTTCCTGGACTTTAGGAAGGCCTTGAACACTGTCTCTCACCCGATTCTCATTAAGAAACTGGGGGACTGTAGTGTTGACACCCACACAGTCAAATGGCTTGCCAACTGGCTGGAGGGCCACACCCAGAGAGTGGTAGTGGATGGGTCATTTTTCCCCTGGAAGGATGTGGGCAATGGGGTTCCGCAGGGCTCGGTCCTCGGGTCCAAACTGTTCAACATCTTCACCAGTGACTTGAACGAGGGGGTAAAAAGCACCCTGTTCAAATTTGCTGATGGCACTAAGATGTCGGGGGATGTGGGCATGCTAGAAGGAAGGAATAGGCTACAATCAGACCTAGACAGGTTACAGGGGTGGGCGGATGAGAATAGGATGGGATTCAACACTGACAAGTGCAAGGTGATGCACTTGGGGAAGAAGAACCAGCACCATACCTACAGGTTGGGGAACTCCCCTGTCATCAGTACAAAGGCAGAAAAGGATCTTGGAGTCATCATTGACTCCAAGATGAACATGGGCTGGCAGTGTGGGGATACAGTCAGGAAGGCCGACCACACCTTGTCATACATCCACAGATGGATCTCAAGCAGATCCAAGGAGGTGATACTCCCCCTCTATGTGGCACTAGTCAGGCCACAGCTGGAGTACTGCAACCAGTTCTGGGCACCGTACTTCAGGAGGGATGTGGACAACATGGAGAGGGTCCAGAAGAGGGCCACTTGCATGATCGGGGGCAGCAGGGCAGGCCCTACAGGGAGAGGCTACAGGACCTGAACCTATTCAACCTCCACAAGAGAAGGCTGAGGGGGGATCTAGTGGCCTGTTACAAACTAGTCAGAGGGGACTAGCAGGCATTGAGGGAGTCCCTGTTCCCCCGAGCACTACCAGGAGTGACTATAAATAACAGTCACAAGCTGGCAAAGGGTAGACTTATGCTAGCTATCAGGAGGCGCTACTTCATGGTCAGGGTGGCTTGGATCTGGGACTAACTTCCAAGAGAAGTGGTGCTGGTTCCTACCCTGGGGTTCTTTAAGAGGAGGCTAGATGAACACCTTGCTGGGGTCGTTTGACCCCAGTACTCTTTCCTGCCATGGCAGGGGGTCGGACTCAGTGATCTGCTCAGGTCCCTTCTGACCCTACCAACTATGAAACTTAAGAGGACACAGATGGGGCCAGATCTAGCTTTCTGTGTTGTGCCTATTTCTGCTACCATGGCAGTTCAAAGCTTGTGGAATGACCAACTGGGCGACAAACCTGGCAAAATGGAGCCTGAAGATGACATTGAGCTGGTTTAAGCAGTCCCAAACTATGTCATTCTTAGCCTCATCAGAATAAGGGTGGTGAGAGGGTGGATCAGGGATAAGAGAACATGGTCATAACACTCCTGCACTCTAGTAATCTTCCATTTAGCTGCATGGTCTAGTCTGGATGTTCTAACCTCAGCTGCAGTCCAGAGAAGTTTAAATATTAAATGCATAAACCTATTTATACCTGCATCCCACTGCTCAACAAGGCTACACATACATCCTCTGCAGCTTACCATGCAATTTTTTTAAGGCTTCTCCTTAAGAACATTATTCACAGATTACAGGCACTTAATGAAAATTAGTAAAGATGCTATATGCTAAAATGATGCTTAAAAATCATCCATAGGATTTAAATTCTACCTGTGTTCACCAACTGGCATTGTCATTTTATTTGCTTCTATAAAGTATTCATTAAAGCTGAAGACAAGCTTACTTTCCTCTCTCTAGGCACCTCCAGACGAGCATGCGTGTGCCTCCTGCAGCATCCCAAACCAGTTTGAGATGCTGCAAAAGGCAATCAAATCAAAATGGTGCAAACAAAAAAATGTTCCTCATGCTACATATTTGCAGTATAGGCTCAAAATTTGATACCTGGATATCCAGGTATCAAAAAATACCCTGAGAGAAAAAAGTGGGGCAAGGCACAGTCCCAGACTGAGCCCTGAGGTAACTAGGAAGCCAGCCCTCTAGAGAGATGCTCTGGTTTCTGGCCAGAGCATCTCTATGTGCTTCTGCTGCCTCACCACACAGAGCATGCACCCTTAGTATGCTGGGGCAAGCAGAAGCGTGGCAAGATTCAGGACCCGGGCTCTGTCAGGGGTAAATAGGGACTGTGGGGTAGGGGAGGGCTATGCTTGTGTGGGGGGACTGTGGGAGGTTGTGCGTGGGAGAGGTGGCCTGGTCAGAGGGCATGGGTCCCCTGCAGCACCCGCAGCTCCACCCATGAGATGCTCCAGGGCCTGTTGCTGTCAGAGCTCCCTTGGGTTGTGGTGCAGTCCTGATCGCCTCAGAGTCAGTGCCACCTGTGCTACTCAGTGTGAGTGTGGCCCAGCTTGGTGAGCTGCTATGCAGGGCTGTGCACCTTTCTGCAGTGCTGAGCTGCTTGTGCTGTCATCTGGAAGCTAGTGTCACTCATAGGGTCCGCATGTCATGCCAGGCCAGGTCCTCCATGCCTGGGCCCCACATGCCGCTAGGCTGGGCTGGTTCTGTGGAGACAGGACCCAGCCCAGCATGGCAGGTGGTCTCCGCTTTCAGTGCCAGCCCCCAGGTGACAATGTGAGTGGCCTGGCACTGCAGAAAGGTGCATGGCCCTGTGTGGCACCATGCTGAGCTGGACCGCACGCATGACAAGTGGCACAGGTGGCACTGGCTCTGAGGCAATCAGGGCTGCACTGCACCATGGGGGAGCTCCAACAGCGTTGGGCCCTGAGTGCTCCATGACTGCTGCTGCTGTAGGGATAGGGAGCTGGAGCCCTGCAGGGGGGGTTCTGGAACCCGGGGGGGAGAGCTGTGGGCCCAGCAGGGGTGGGTGGAATCTGTGGCTATGTGGGGAGACTTGAACCCTGCAGGGGGGATCTGGGGCCCTGCAGAGGGGGGCAGTCCGTATGTTGAATGGGAGTGGATACCCTGTGGGAGGCAGGGTATCCACCCATCTTGAGCAGCCCCTCCCACAGTCCCCCAATTCCATACACCTACCCACTCACTGACCTGCACCTTCCCAGCCAGAGTTTCCTTCCTGTACAAGGCCCACTTGGAGGAGGTTTATCAGGAGATCCTGGGACTTGGTGGAGCCATGGATGTGGTGTCCAAAAATAAAAAGGTGGGGGATAAAGTTCATCCAGAACCACAGGAGAAGGTTCCAGATGTGGAGGTGGAGGGGCTGCAGCCTGGCATGCTTGAGCATCATGGTACACCAGAATCTAGAGCAAGTAGCCCTGAGCTGCTTGCCAGGGCATGTTTTTATACTGCTGGGGCCAGCACCTGTGCTTTATCTCCCCCTGCTCAGTTGGGCAGGGGTATTTTGTCCCAAGTGGTACAACTTGCTCCACACCAAAGCACATGTCTGGGCATGTGCACTCAGGCAAAAATCCCTGGCTCAAATTTGTGCCGCTCCTATTTGAGCTGCTGCAAGGGCACATGCCTGCATGTGTGGATACACCCTCTGGGTCCTTCATGAACATCCTTCTCCACACTGGTGAATTTAGAAAGTGATATATACATTGGCTGGGAAGCATTGCACAGGACAAGTCACACAATAAATTTGCTTATGTCTTTAACTAGCCAACCCTATGCTGTTTCAAGCAGCAGCTGAAGTTATTTCACCTGATTTGTTAAACAAAAGAACAAACTGGGCTTGTGGATGGGAGAGTTAGGGAAGGAGCCAGAAGGAAATATGGGCAGGAGAAACACTATTCTAGTCCCCGTGTCTAATTTTAGAAAACAAAAACAGAATCTGAGGCCTAGAATAGCATGCTTCTCTTAATCCTACCTGTTATGAACCCATCTATGGGGTACCCCCCAGAGTCCTTAGTTTCACTCCACTGCCCATCCAAAGGAATAAGGTTTACCCTGGCATAATTCCTTATCCTTGCAAGCTTCAGCTCCACTGACCTTATATGAGTCCTCATAGGTCCCTCTGCCAGCTCTGCGTGGATTCCCATTGGGTTGTGAAAAAAAATTTAAGACCCCCTTTTCCATAGAATGGGTTAGCCTGGAATATCACTCATACAAAGATTACTTTTCACCATGGGCAATCAGTGAAGGGACAAACAACACATGAATTTATTATATAGAAGAAAAGGATTGTATAAGAAATTGTCCATCAGTGTACAAACAAAACCAAAAAGACAAACAAATATCCTTACCCTTTTGTATGACTACCATCTAGTCCTTCAAAGTCCTAGTCCTTGCCAGCATTTTCAGAGATTAGCCTTCCTGCTGATACTGCCATCCCTGACTAAGGGGAAGCTGGACTCCTCCAAAGCCTGAGAAAATCCAAAGACCCTGCCCGCCTTACAGATAGCCCATAAAGTACCTCCAAGACAGCTCCCTTTCCATCAGCGTAGTTCCAATTGCTCTTGAAACTCAGACTCTTCTAGAAATTGATTTCCAAGATACCCCATTTCACCCAGATGCTTTTCATAGTGCTTAGGGCTGGAAGGAACCTAAACAGATCATCTGGTCCAGCCCCCTGCTCCAGGCAGGAATGAGTGCTGGGGTCATAATACCCCAGCCAAATATCTATCCAGCCTCCTCTTAGACACCTGAGGTAGGAGAGAACACCACGTCCCTTGGGAGTCCATTTCAGAGCCTGGCAGCCCTAACCATAAAGTAATGCCTCCTGATGTGCAGCCTGAACCTTCTGTCTAACAAGTAGTGGCTGTTATTCCTAGTAACCACTGGTGGTGCCCAGGGGAACAGAGCCTCACCCAATTTCTGCTGGCCCCCTCTGGTGAGTTTGTAAATGGCCACCAGATCCCCTCGCAGCCTTCTCTTGTGGAAGCTGAATAGGTCCTTTAGCCTCCCTTCATAGACCCTGCCCCGCTGCCTCTTGACCATGCGAGTGACCCTCCTGTGCACCCTCGCAATGCTAGCCACATCACTCTTGAAGTGCAGCACCCGGAACAGGACACAGTGCTCCAACTGCAGCCTGACTAAACCTAATCACCCAGGGATGTGATCCAGGAAGGATCACCTCCTGGACCTGCTTACGTTGCATCTGTAGATGCACAACAAGATGCGGTTAGCCTTACCGACTGCTTCCTCTCATTGGCAGCTCATGTACATCCTGGAGTCAACAATGACTTCAAGTTCCCTTTCTGCTGCTGTGCTGATAAGAAGGGTGTTCACCAGCCTATAGGCATGTTGCTGATTTCATCTCCCTAGATGCAGTACCCTGCACTTTTCTGCATTGAATTCCTTTCTATTCTCATCCTCCCACCTCTGTAACCTGTCAAGATCTAGCTGGAGTCTGTCCCTCCCCTCTAGCATGCCCACCTCTCCCCATGTCTTGGTATTGTCAGTGAATTTGGACAGCATGCTTTCCACACCCACATCCAGATCACTGATAAAGACGTTGAACAGTACAGGCCCCAGGACCAAGCCTTGGGGGACTCCACTGCCCACATCCCTCCAGGTCGAAAATGACCCATCCACCACCTCTCTCTGGGTGTGACCATCTAGCCAATTTGCCACCCATATGACTGTGTAGGCATCAGTCCCACAGTCACTTAGCTTTTTAAGAGAATGTGGTGAGAAACAGTGTCAAAAGCCTTCTTAAAGTCCAGGAAAACGACATCCACCTTGATGCCCTTGTCCAAAGACTTTGTGACCTGATCATAAAAGGAAACCAGGTTAGTCAGGCAGGATCTGCCCTCAATGAACCCATGTTGGTTGCCTCTGAGTATTACCTCCCCTGCTGGGCCCTTGCCGATGTGTTCCTTGATAATTTTCTCAAAGGTCTTCCCAAGGACTGAGGTAAGATTGTTTGGCCTATAATTTCTGGGGTCCTCCTTTCTCCCCTTCTTGTAAACGGGGACCACATTGGCCCTTTTCCAGTCCTCTGGTACCTGGACAGAGTTCCACAAGTGCTCATAAAGCTGTGCCAGGGGGCCCCACTATGATCCCTGCCAATTCCCTAAGCACCCATGGATGAAGAGCATCTGGACCTGCTGATTTAAACATGTCCAGCCCCTCCAGAAATTCCCTGACTAGGTCATCCCTAAGCCTAGGCATGGTAGTGCCTCCCCTGGGTCCATCCATAATCTTAGTGGGGGAAAAGTCCTGGTCCATGTTAAGGAATATGGAGGCAAAGAGTTTGTTAAAGAGGTCAGCTTTTTCATTTGCTGCAATCACCAGATTGCCAAGCCTGTCCTGTAGGGGGACCCACATTACCTGGTGCCTTCTTCTTACTCCCTATGTATATGAAAAAGGACTTTTTGTTATCTTTAATTCTGGTTGCTAGACCTAGCTCCATCTCTGCTTTGGCCTTCCTAACAGCCTCCCTGCAATCACAAGCAATGGAGGTGTAATCCTCCTTGGTGATAGCCCCTTGCTTCCACTGTTTGTATGCCTCCTTTTTTGCCCTCAGGCATTCCTGGATACCTTTGCTGAGCTATGGGGCCTTTTTAGCACTCCTGTTCCCCTTGGTTCGCATTGAGACTGACTTCCTTTGAGTTCAGAGGATTGTTTCCTTGAGGAACAACCACCCATCTTGGACTCACATCTCATTGAACCTTCAAGACCCCAATGCCTCTCCTACTAATCTTCTTAGCTCATTGACGTTGGCCCTCCTGAAGTCAAGGATTTTAGCCTCACTGCTTGCTTTCACCACCCTGTGATGGATAGTAAATTCCAGCAGGCAATGATAACTGTTGCCCAGATGGTCTAGTACCCGCAGACCCCTCACCAGGTCATTGCCTGTGGCAAGGACCGAGTCCAGCAAGGCATTTCCCCTGGTGGGACTATGCACCTCCTGGGTTATGTGGAGGTCCTGTATCCCAGCTAGGAACCTACATGTGTGGTTGGACCTGGCTAACTTTGCTATTAAGCAGTTGTTTTTTCCCACTACAAGCAGACAATAACTTGGGCACCCATCCCACCAGTGACCCTCTGGCAGGGCACTGTTGGTGCCTGCCATTGAGCCTCATTTGAACAGAGATGTTACATAGAATTGATCTCTTGATTTCAGTAAGAGTGCACATTCACCTTGGTATATTTTTAAACAACCATGATCTAGATATTTCCTGGGATGAAAGCTTTATAGTATTATCTACAGGTGTGATTTTTTTTTTTCAGTCTACAGCAACAGGTACCTAAGTTGCAACCCCCTGGACTAATATATATTCAGGCTAGGCTGAATATGTGTATATGTGTATGCATATGAGAACTAGTTTGTTGCTAATGCCCTTATTCACCTGCTTTACCTGTGGCAAGCTAGGGTTCTTTCAAAACTTTGGGGAACTTTATATGTTCTCCAGGGGTTGGGGAGAAAGAAGGAGACTCCAAGAGCCTTTCTAAAGTGCCTGCAGCATCTTGTGTATTCAGCATCCCACATTTCAAAATGGCATTGGGGGTGCTTTGACTAAAGTATATTCAATAAACTTTAATTACAGCACCCCCTGCCACCATGATGAAGGAGTCAAAATTTCCATCTCTGAGCTTTTGAAGCTCTGCAAAAACATGATCAATGCATGTATAAATTAAATAATCAGGGACAGTTTTGCTATACTCTAGTAAAATATTTAATCTGCTACCGAAGGCCTATATGATTAAGCCCCTCTGGTACATGCTTCATGAACTATACAATCGAAGGAAGCACTCTGTTAAGGTACCATTAGAGCAGGACTTCTTAAAAGCAGAGCTCAGTCATAAACATGTAGGCTGCAGAACTACTCATCAAAGGCTACTGCAAAATGCTGGATGAAATGATCTGGATGGATGGAGTCAGAGCATCCATGCAAGAAGCAGCCTTACATCCCCTTGACTTACCTATGCCTCTACCCATTATCCTGGCTGTGGATGTATATATATTTTAACTCTATTTATCTGAAGATTGGAGGGAGAGGTAAATATATACGTACCTCTCCCTCCAATCTTCAGATAAATAGAGTAAAAACCTCAAGTATTAAATCATGTAGATCTGTTTATTTAGAAGGAAAGAAACAGGAGTGGAAAAAGTGTTGTTGCCTCATGGTGGGTACTTCTTGAAGTCCATTGATTTCCTGTCAGCTTTCTACAAAAATCACAGCATGTCCTCCAGGCTGATTGAGCTGCATCTCTGTGTATGCACCCAGACACTTTCCTCCCTGGTTTCTCCCTTTTATTACATTATCCTCATATGCCAATTCTTGATAGTTCTGTCACTGAGGCTGAGGTGTGGGTTTCTTTTTTAAAAGGAAGGAAATACAGCAATATTTCTAAAGCAGCCTAAACTAAACTTGTCATCAGTGATTCTTGTTCCCAATATCCTTTTCCTATCATCAAGATACTTTGTCTTTCTGAGGGAATAATAAAAGTGTCAGGTGGGAAGCCACACTCAAGCTGCAATTAACATTTATTGATCTTCGCAAAAACCCACCAGGATATGGGACTGTTTTAAACCTTTTCTATCAGATCAACATTTATGATGTGCCTTGTCTTTTGTTGATGCCCATGCACTCAGAGTTTACTGCCTGCTCCAAACACTTGTTATTGCCCAAGTTTTATTTCTTTTTGTCTTATTTTATATCCACTGAGACAATACACAAGCAGTTCCCATTGTCAAGGAAACTCCTTACTGGGTCAAAAGGAATCTTTCTATTTTTACAGGAAAACACTTTGAAGACACATGAGCCAGTAGCATCAAAAGTATAGCAGTATCTGATGACCTGCAAATTTCAAGGTGTTTGTGATTAACAGTGTTCTACAAAGTGGATCATTCTGAGTGTAATTACCATGTAATACTTTTTCATAGTTTCACACCGAAGCTTTACTTCACTGAGCAAAAAGTGGGAAAAATATTTTAAAAGTAATCCAATCTCTATTACAAGGTGATGAAGTCATAGGGAATGGATGAGAGAGCAGCTATTTGGGTACTAAACCAATAAACACTAAAAATCACTAATATTTTCTGTGGAAATTGTAGAAAAATTAACTATGTATGTGACCTGAATTTTTTGTCCTAATTTAAAACCATAACAGGAGAAAATGCTGATTTGTAAATCATATGAGCTGTCTTTACTTAACAGTATTTTCAGTGAATTTTCAGTAAATTCTTACTATCTCATTGTCATCCAGGTAAATCAAAATGGACAAAAACTAATAACACCTAAAAGTTTCATTTGCAGAATTATCAAACTAGTCTTCCACATCAATAGATAATTGTAGCATTTGAGGGCATATGTGAATTCGAAGGCTCTGAAGAAACAGATTCCCTGTATATTTTAGATGTGCACTGACCCTAGCTGTCTTGTTGTTTGACAATTTGGGATGACATTTACATTTTATTTTAGCAAAATAATGCACCACATTATGTCAGTCAGTTTAGTAGCTTGTTTCCAATTTTTCCCCCCAAGGTGATTCATTAAATATTGTCAGTTAAATCAATAACTCCTAATCAGTTTTTTATATTGGTTAGCAGTTTTCATCCTTTCTAAAATTAAGATGAGACACAGCCACTCTGAAGGTATGAAAATAAGCCAGTCAGTTTTATATATCCTCACGTAAACTTCTCACTCTTCACAAGTTTTCAAATTCTGCTATATCAAACATAACTTCACATGTATATCTCTTCAGTATTCAGTGTGTTCATGTAGTCATACCTCATTTTTAAATCATCAACACCTCCACCTGATTATTTCCCCGCTCTAGTTTTCTAGGCAGTTGTATAATGTTCTTATCCTTTCCTAATATTCCTAACAAAGACTTTGACTATACAGACTAGGCCTTGTTCTTCCAAGCTGAAATTAAAGCCTGATGTCACTGGCATCCAAGTCTTTCAAATATATGTTATATATGAAAAAATATGAAAATTCAATAACAGCAGCAAGAGACCAAGTCCACGTTTCTATTACTCAGCTAAAATTCTTGCAATGTTTTGCAAAAATAACCCAGCAGAGAATTCCAGTTAGAAAAAAGGGAGGATTCTTCCCTCCCACAATTGTAAAGCACCTTTACCTCAAGATATATGCAAAATCTCACTTTCCTGAACATTTCAATCAATCAATCAATCAAACAAGAATGACAAGATAGATGACAAAAATATTTTTTCTCTAGGACAGTCTAGGACGGTCACTCCTGAAATTTAGATTATGAAGGATTCTGAAAGATTCTATTCTGTCCCTTGCCTTCTGCATGACTAAACATCAAACTTAAGTCTCACTCCATTGTTATTGCCCTGTTAATATAACTTTAAAAAACTACTCCACCATCCATTGTGCTCCACTGACTTCAGTGGAACTGTGACAATTTATGCTAGCTGAGACTCTAAGCAAGTAGTTTAACATTCTTCTCTAAAGTTAAAAGGAAAGTGTGGGATCTGATAAAAACATCCTCTTCCTTGAGTCAACTAATCGAAGCAAAGAACAGGGTAGAGATTATTTAGAAAAACTGTATGTGTACGAGTCTCACGTGGCTGGATGCAACACACATGAGTGTAGTGAGCGAGTTGGCCAATGTGATTGTAGAGCCCATGGCCATCATCTTTGAAAACTCATGGTGACTGGGAGAAGTCCTAGAGGGGAAAATGTAGTACCTATCTTTAAGAAGAGGAAGGAGGATGATCCAGGGAACTACAAACCTGGGATCCTTAGTCCTTGGAAAAATGGAGCAGGTCCTCAAGGAATCCATTTCTCAGGACTTGGAGGGGAAGAAAGTGATCAGGAACAGTCAGCATAGATTCACCAAAGGCAAGGCACGCCTCACCGACCTGATTACTTTCTATGATGAGATGATTGGCTTGGCGGACGTAGGCAAAGCAGTGGATTAGATATACTTTGACTTTAGCAAAGCTTTTGTTAGTCTCCTACAACACTGTCATTAGCAAGCTAAGGAAGTACAGTTTAGACGAATGGATTGAAAGGGGGACAGAAAACTGGATAAACTATCAGACTCAAAGGGTAGTAGTCAATGGTTTGATTTCTAGTTGGCAGCTAGTATCAAGTGGAGTGTCCCAGGGGTTGGTTCTGAGGCCGCCTTTGTTCAATGTGTTCATCAATGACCTGGAAGATAGGATGGAGTATACCCTTATCAAGTTTGCAGATGACACCAAGCTGGGGGGAGCAGTAAATATAGTGGAGGGTAGGGCTAGGATTCAGAGAGACCTAGATAAATGCAGGGGAGGGTGAACCAAAAGAAATCTCATGAGGTTCAATAAGGACAAGTGCAAAGTCTTGCTCTTAGGACAGGAATAACCCCATGCACCTCTACAGGCTGGGGACTGACTGGCTAAGCAGCAACTCTGCAGAAAAGGACCTGGGGGTTACAGTGGACAAGAAGCTGAATATGAACCAACAGTGTGCCCTTGTTGTCATGATGGCTAAGGGCATACTGGGCTGCATAAGTAGAAGCACTACTAGCAGATTGAGGGAAGTGATTATCCCCCTTTATTTGGCATTGGTGGGAACACATCAGTTTTGGGCCCCCCACTACAGAAAGGATGTGCACAAATTGGAAAGAGTCCAGTGGAGGGCAACAAAAATGTTTGAAGGCTGAGGCACATGACTTATGAAGACGGGCTGAGGGAACTGGTCTTATTTAGTCTGGGCAAGAGAAGACTGGGAGGATTTAATAGTAGCCTTCAACTACCTGAGGGATGGTTACAAAGAAGATGGAACTAAACTGTTCTCATTGGTGGCACATAAGAAAACAAGGAGCAATGTCCTCAAGTTGAATCAAGGGAAGTTTGTTTACATAATAGTGTAACAGACTGCCAATGTGGGATCACCAGATTGGCTTGAGATACTTACCCTGGGCTAGAAATAGTGCTGGTGAACTCTGAGCGACCTGAAGGGTGGAGCAGGAGAGACCTGCCCTGTGGAAAAGGAGAAGCCAATCAAAAGAAGGGGTTTTCAATCCCCTCATTCACATGGAAGGGGGATGGCTGGTGTTGTGGGCCAGCCACCCTGAGCCCTGGTTGGCTGGTTTACAAGACAGGGAGGGACTGCCTGAAGGGATAAAAGCAGCAGCCAAACGGGCACGTGGGGGATGCTGACACTGACTCCAGGGAACACACAGCAGACCTAAGAAGAGCTGAGGTGAGCTGACCCAGAAGAGGGAGCAGAGAGACCCCTCTGAAGAGCCTCGATGGCCCTGGAAGAAGAAAGCAGTGGCAGTTGGCCGTGCCTCCAGTCCTGCAGCAGAAAGGAAGCTGCAGCCAGGGCTTGGGGCAGAAAGCTGGATGTGGGACAGTGTACCCCGTCACAGTGTGCTGGATGTGTCAGGCATCCTGGAGGCTAGAGGTGGCAGTCGGCCCCCTACTCCGCTGCAGAGAAGAAGCAGTGGCCAGGAGCATAGGCAGCATCCTTATCCAGAGCAGGGAGCTGGCCCGGTGACTTGAGGAAACCCCTTATCTTCCCCGGGGAAGTGGGACAGTAGCAAGCAAGTCATTGGGATCCTGAGGCATGGCAGAGCACCAGGATGAGTGTCCCCAGGAGCTTGGAGTGCAGGACAGCACTCAGAGCAGGATTGGAGAGCCACAAGGCATGTCATCTGGACCAGGGGTTTAGAGCAGTGACCCATGGAAGCTGCCTGTGCTGCTGACCCTCTGCCACTGACTGCCCCAGGGGGGACTCAGTTCTGTCCCTTATTCTGCAGCTGATTGTCATCGGATGGAGTCCCTGAGTTTTGTGCTTGGGTCATGCTGATTGCTGCAGGAGTCTACTTTATTGCTTGCCTTTTGGGTTGCCACAGAGGGTCACCCTTCAGCCTGTTCAGGGGATTGGGGTTTGATACAATTTGATTGCTGCAGACCAGAAGAGCTTACACTGTTGCAGTGTCACTTGTTGGGAAACCTGTTGGAGCTGCTGGAAACAAGCACCCTACTTCCTTGCTGTAGCATCTCAGTAGCGGCTGAAAGCTGCTGGTTAACCTACCTGTGGTTCTTGAGTCACGGGTTGACAAAAGCATTCTGGTTTGTTTTGCCATTTAAGTTCACTTGTAAATAACCTTTCTTATTATTCTTGTTTTGTAAATAAAGTTTAAATAGTTAAGTGTTAGACCTTCTTGGGACCATGGGCTGCTCTGTGGGGAGCAGGGGCAGGCTGGAAGCCCTGCCCCACTCTCACCACACCATCCCTCAGGGGTCAGCAGGGCAGGCCTTATGAGGAGAGGCTACGGGACCTGAACCTGTTTAGCCTCCACAAGAGAAGGTTAAGGGGGGACCTTGTGGCCTGCTACAAACTGGTCAGGGGGGATCAGCAGGTATTGGGGGAGTCCCTGTTCCCCCGTGTGCTGCCAGGAGTGACCAGGAATAACGGTCACAAGCTGGCGGAGGGTAGGTTTAGATTAGATATTAGGAGGCGCTGCTTCACAGTCAGGGCGGCTAGGGCCTGGAACCGGCTTCCAGGGGAAGTGGTGCAGGCTCCTAGCCTGGGGATTTTTAAAAGGAAGTTAGATGAGCACCTTGCCAGGGTCATCTGACCCCGGTGCTCTTTCCTGCCAAGGCAGGGGGTCGGACTAGATGATCTACCTAGGTCCCTTCCGACTCTAGCTACTATGAAACTATGAAACTATGAATTTGGGCAGAGGTGGCAACTATTGGGCTGCCACCCAAGTTACATTAGAAAAACCTTTCTTGCTGATAAAGCACTTGAGCTGGCTACCTAGAGAGGTTGTGAAATCTTCATCCTTGAAGATTTTAAGACCCGGCTAGATAAAAACTTGGCTGGGATGATATAGTTGGATGGTCCTGCTTTGAGCAGGGGATTGAACTAAATGACCTCCTGAGGTCCCTTCCAGCCCAAATTTTATATGATTCTATGATATGGTGCTATTTCTAGTCTTCACCTGAGCAGAGATGGAAATCTGAATGTTTTGGGTCAAATTTTCTGCTCCTCAGAGTTCTGTTTATTGCAGAAGAGCTAGGCCAGTGAAGAATTTTGCCTAGGATGTGGTGGCTGTGTAAAGTAGTAAAGCCAGAGGGCTATGTAATCTGTGAGTCAAATGGGTGTCTGAAAGCAATTTGCACGCTAAATGAGGACAAGCTAATGCAATTATAACAATAAGGTGCCCAAAGTAAATAAACTCTTGAAAATTCATTTTTGATCATTTGATCATGCAACCTTAGTGCCTCATTAACACAAGCTTGAGAATGCATTTCCTATGATAATAGCATAACTTCATGCTGCTTATAGTCTAAAAGCTGTCTGGCTTTATATTTATACACCCTTAGTTCAGTAGGGTCCTGGCCTCTCAGCATGACCACAATATTTATTAATAAATGTATTACAGAATGAAAGCAATGCTATAGTCATTTGTGGAAAAGCAATTTCTCAAAGACAGTAACAATTAGCGAGTGAGGGAGTGAACCATTAAACAAGGCTTTGAGGGGCAAAGCCTCCTATGTAACAGCAATAAAGCAACCAAAAGAAATCCACAGAAGTAAAGACTAGTAGTGCCTTGTAATTATACCATCCTCCCTCAAAAGCATAAGCTCTATAAGTCTCCCATTCAAATCCAATAAGAGAAAATGTAGAGGAAATAATTAGATCATTATTTCCATCAAAAAATAAGTGCTAGTGAATCATTATTAATATCATTTTTACCATATTCAGGGTTAATACATTTTAGAGAATTTCAATGCAATACAAATGTTCTTTGGATGCAGCCAAGGCTGAACTGTACAAGGACATAAATATGTACAGTCCAATTTTAGAAACAGGCCCTGACTCTTAACCAATAATAATAATGATTATGGACATTTATAGTCCACTTAATTTAGAAGGATCCCTGAGAACTTTATAAAGCACAGCTATAGAAAATGTCCTATGATTATAAAGCAAGTCATTGAAGTTACCAGTACAGCTGCATTATGTACCAGCTCTTTCTTATTTTCATACAGCCAGTGACCAATCTGACAACATTAATAGAATCCATGCAAACAGAGCTAACAAAAAAGACAATATTCACAATCATTCTGGATTGACCAAAGTGACCAAAGTGAACCTGATCGGCCTGTAAAAAGCCCATGGCTGAAAAGATAAAAACACAAATGGTGTGTGGGGCTTGGGTTGCAATAGACAAGTGTCAGCTCATGTCAGCTGGAACATTTCTATTGACCTCAGTGGAACTGTGACAATTTATACCAGCTGAGACTCTAAGAAAATAGTTTTAAACTGTACTCTAAACTTAAACAGAAAATGTGGTATCTGACCAAAAGGAGAATTAGCCACGTTAAAGCAAAGTGTCCTGTTTCTTTCTTAGTTGCTCAGGAAAAGCCCTATAAATAAAGAAAACACTGAAGCAGTCAATTCCCATCTTGTCAAGTTTCCCAACAACCACTAATGCAGGTAATTATAGATTTTTAAAATGCAAAGACCAAGAGACCCTTCTCTATAAGGAGCAATGTTCCTAAAGGCTAGGTTTGACCCTGTACCTCTAACTATTTTCGATTCACTTCAAACAGGGTTTTTTTAAATTTAATTTTCAGGCAATTTTTACATATCTGACTTTGCCCGTGAAGGAGTTTGTACATTCTACTTCAGCAATACATTCAAATCCTACACCCCTGGGGGGGTTGACAGCAACCAACTGAGACAGGCTGCAGATCAGCTCAGAATGGAAAACTTGTTTTCAGTGTACCACTGAGGTATTTCAGCATCAATATTTTTTCATACAAGGATAGGAATTAATCACTCATTTGAAGGTAAAACATAAGAATGGAAAAGATCAAAAGGAATTAATTCCATACAGTGCGGTAGGTCACCATCTGAATATAAATCGGCAATAGAATATAGTAGGAAAAAATGCTAATGACATGCTGGAATTTATTAACAGGAATGCCATTCACAAGTCACTGGAAATTAGTTTCCCACTGTATTCAGCCCTACAGAGCTGTCACCTGCAGCACTGTGTCTAATTTAGGACACCATACTTCAGGAAAGATGTGGATAAATTGCAGAGAGTTCAGATTAAGAAAAAATATATATAAGAGGTCTAAAAAATGACATACGATAAAAGATTGGAAGAACTGGAATTATTTAGTGTAGAGAAGAGAAGACTGAGGAGGATATGTGTCACAGGCCAGCTGGGCATTGTGAGAGTATTAATTTTATTACAGGCCAACTGGGCTGTTAGGTTCAGTTTTGGATTGAGGAGATAAAGTTGGGAGTGAAGTAAAGGCAAATTTATTATAGCTTGCACACACACAACAGTTAACAGGAAGATAAATGCGATAAGCAGATAATGGTGTATTAAAGAGCTAAGAGTAAATAACAGATAATAGCAACAGATAGATAGATTAATTCTGTGCAGGCCAGCTGGGCATTGTGAGGGTATTAGCCACTGGGCTGTTCAAAACAACAGATAGACAGACATGGGTTGGCAACTTATCGATAGTCCCTCAATGCCAGGTACGCGTCAAGTGATTCCAGCAAAGTTAGGTGTCCCTGATCGACACTGTCAGAGGGATTACTGGGGAAGGTTCATTGATCAGGATCCAATCCTCACTCACACCGGAAGTCTGGGGTCCGGGCATGGAACAGAAATGACCGTTCTGTTCCCTCCTTCCTGCTAGATACTTGATGCATGTGCTTTTTATACCTAGTCTGTTGGCTTTAGAGACGCTCATAATGTTGCCCTATAGCTGTTACCCTGTGGGATTGAAAGGTATTAAAAATTATCATAAAAGGTTACTACCCAGACTCGGGTTTATCCAATAAGCAAATTATAATGCAGCACCTTTAGGTTTGAAATTAGCATTGCTCTGCCTAAGCCCCAACCCCTTTTAGGTTTTATTTGAATATGCTTTCCTGGAATGTGTTGGGTGTGCCAGGCAGTTGGATTCAGTTTTTTATCGTTAAAGCTGAACTCTGAGCAGAAACTGTTAGGTTAGTTAGTCTCACATCTATAGCTTTACCTATGGGGCCGAGTTAGTTCCACGAACAGTTAATTCTATCATTTTGGTTAAAGTTATGACAGACAAGTTACATCTGCAGTTTACAAACTTATAAGTTTTATATTTACTAATATTACTTGTTTAGGCGAAATACCAAATGCCTCTAAGAAGCACATATTTATTTCATATTAATCCCTCTGGTTCTGGTCATCACAATCCACACTTTACTTTTTTGGAGCATTTGGTAAGGTTTACAAATATGATTTCTGCCAGGTGGTATATACATGGTTGGCAGAAGCAACAACATTTGCTTTGGCATAGGTATTAGACTTAATTTTATAACAACAATATTTAAAGATTATATTGAATAATATTATTTTTATGATTAAACTTATTACTACTATAAACTAAGGAAAAGGAGTACCTTCGGTAAAGATATATATTTGCACAGTACAGGTTACTTCATACCACTTACATAATAGGGAATATTAGTAGTGCGTTTAATAATTCACCCTCCCTCTTGAGCTATAAGGGCAAGTTGTTTTTCTTTTTGGGCATTTTTAAACAAACCTTGAATGTAGGTTGCTACTTCACCCCATTCCTTTAGCTCGGGATTTTGGGTTAAAGATATAAACATGCCCCAGGTTAAGGGTGACACGTTTTAATTGGGTTTTTGGTTACATTAAGGTGGTTTCCTAGTCATGGACATATAAGGTAGCTGATGCCCCTTGGAAATTTTGAGTCTCCGCATAACTGCAGGAGGTTTAAAATGTGCTGTTAGGATGATATAAGTGACCAGGACCTTCGCAGCAAACTCATTGGGCTAGGGTAATATAGGGAGTTGTTGGTAGGGGTGTTACACAAACTATGTTGGGGGAACTATTAGGCCACCATCTCCATAAAGTTTTAAAGCTTATTAGAATGTTATTTACAGGGTACACCGGAGATTGGGCTAAATACTTGAGACTTTCAGGGATTACAGTTTTCTAAATGGGACGATGTAAGTCCCAGTCTCACATGCACTTACTTTCTAGTCTTGTTGTTAAGAGATGGGCAGTGGACCATGTGCCATTTGCTACCCCGTGTACAATGAAATAGCATTTGCTCCATGTCTCTTGGTAAACTAACTGTTGGGCTAAAGCTGGGGTAGTCCATGGTGCTCTAAGGCAGCAGGCCATTCTTACCTGGGAAAAATGAAAGTTAAGTGAAAGCTGCACTTAGGCACAAGCAGTGCTCCAGGTTTGATTAGCATCGGCTTGGAAGGCTGCATGCATCAAAAGGTAACCTTTTTGTTCTGCTTTTTGGCCAGTGGTTGCCACTAACTCATCAGTATATTCTAAGGCCATGCTATTAATCATACCTCCCTTATTGAGAAAAACTATGGCTTGCTGTATATCCATGATTTCTTGGGGTTTTTTTGGGATTTATTTATGTTCCAAACTCCCATGGCTGAATTGAGCCCCTTCCACACATGTTCTAGGGTTTCCCTCTTTTTCCAGGCAATTGGAGGCTGGGCTGTGGGTTGGAAAGCAGATGGCCAGGCCCAACGCAGTATATTTTTCTGCCAACTGAGCGCCGGCAGAGCAGTTAGGAAATACTGTTCTGACAAACTATTGCTTGGGGTTAAATGTGATTCGGGCACTGAACAAGGAGGCAGAAAGGAGGACTGGAGCCCTGGTTTGGGACCTCCACTAGGGACTGACATTAGATAAGCGAAGTAGCAGGTACACCTGTCGTAGGTCCTTTTGGATTAACAACGTGCATTCCTGCTTAATGCAAAAAACAGTTAGAGGTTCTCTTGTTCAGGTATTTAACCATTTTTATTCCCTTTGGGATTGGTAAATCTCCCAATCAGGTTGGTTGAAGGAGCGTATTTGCTCGGGTGTGTCCCCATCTGTATGCTTAAATGCACACTGCCCAGATATGACTATGGCTTTGGTATTTTGCAGAAATGTTTCTGGCACGGTGCCCCCCATAGGCTCGGCCAGTTGTTCTAGGTTGACCAGGGCTGTACCCTGAAGGTTTTCCCAGGTTGATTGGCAATATGCAGCTATTGTGTATTTAATTTCGTGAGCATGCGCCCCCTTCATTTATATGGTGGAACTACAAAATGCCTGGAACATAGGACGTGTTGGCCTCCCATTCTGTGGGCCACCACTTGACAGCATAAGAGCCATTTTTAAACCACCACAGTACCTTGCTGTACCTGGAAGAGATCGGTGTATTTGGTGAGCTGTACACTATTGTGCCAAGTGTCATGGGGCAGGGGAACCGCTGGAGCTATTGTCTCCCATGGAGGTGAGGTTGGAAGTTTTGGTTGCCTCCTTGGGCTCTGGGTGGTTGTAGAATTTCAAGCTGCAGGTGGGGTTGCAGCAGTGGTCATGCCAGGACCCAGGGTAGGCAGTGCACCTGCAGGCAGAATGTAACAGCACCAGGGCCACTGGAAGAAACCATAACAATTTTGCCCTGTCCCACACTCGTTTTTCCCGATTCTGGCATATGGAAGGAAATCAAGTAACCACCCTGTCCTACACTAACATTGACAGAGACCTCCTTGCCAGTCCACAATTCACCATCGGCAACTGAAAGGCCATCTTTGCACTTCTTTGATTGTGGTTGGGCATTCCCAGTATCCCAGCGTGTCTGAGGCCTTTGGCAGTGGGTGCAATCTGGGATGGCATAGGCCCAGGTGAATATCATTCCAGTGACCATTTTTATGGCTACAAACACATACTGTTGCTTTCTGGGAGTGCGAAGAAGCGGGTTTATAAAGTCACATTGCTAAACTTGCCATATTATCTTTCCATCACACGGCGACAAAGGGTTTGTCGAGGCAGGGGTAGTCAAGCTTTGACCTCCTGGTAGGTGATACAGGAGTTGACTAGTTTCTGTCCTTCCCGTTTAGTTAGGTGAATGCCCCAGGTGGCTGCTAGGCGAGCAGTGCCATCACAGCCAGGGTGCTCATGCTGCCAATGCAACCATTCTGTGGCTAGCACTCCAGGGATCTTCCAGAGGGAGGAGCCGGGCGCCTTCTCTGGCAGTGGCTGAGCCTCTGCTTTAGCAACAAAGGCTTCTGTGTTGCCTCTAGCTAACTCATCTACTTGCTTGTTCCACTTTGCCCCAGGCCCCTTAGCCTTTCTGCTCCCATGCACTGCACTGACATGCTATATGTATAAGGCAAGGCCTCCCTGTGCCATTTCCCACAAAGTTTTTCTCTTTTCACAGCTCCAGATGTCTTTTTCCTGCCTTTTGAAGTTTTTCCTCTTCTACAGGGGTAGCCAGGAGTATATAGGCTCTCCGCCTTTCAATGCAAATATGACAGGTGGGCGGGACCAGAAGTCCCGCCCCTTAGCCCCGCCCACTTTCCCAATGTAGGGTGTGTGATGTCACCAGTCCTGCCCCCTGACCCCCGTCATGTGATGCATGACATCATCGACCCTGCCCCTGACCCCAGTCATGTGGTATATGACATCACCAACCCTGGCCTCGCCCCAGTCATGTGGTGTGTGACATCACCAACCCCGCCCCCCTGCCCCCAGTCACGTGGTGTGTGACATCAGCAACTTCACCCCCACCCCCAGTCACGTGGTGTGTGACATCACCAACCCCGCCCCCACCCCCAGTCACATGGTGTGTGACATCAGCAACACCGCCCCAACCTCCAGTCCTGTGGTGTGTGGCATCAACACCCCCGCCCCAACAACCCCAGTCATGTGGTGTGTGACACCAGCACCCCATGGTCCATGACATCAGAAGGACAGCCCATGCAGACCCCCAAGGCCCAATCCCTCAGGCTGCAAGAACCACCCTAGATCACGTGGTGTAGTTCTGGCCTATCAGGGCCCAGACTGATCTAGCCCCCCCGCCAGAGCACAGGCGTGGTCTATGGGGTGGCAGGGTGGTGGTGTGACCCCTCTAACAACCTGCCCCACCACCTCCAACCAATTGGCAGAGGTTTCAGAGGTCTCAGACCTCCCAAGAACGATGTTGAACCAATTGGAATGAGTAGAGGGGGTGAGATTTGGGCAGCAATCCCACCAGGTCTGTCTGCTTTCCCAAATGACCACTCTGTTTATCTGAGACTGTGCTAAGGCAAGCAGGGGCAGATATGGATTCTTTCACAATGCCTGTAGGCCCACTCAGTACAACCCCAAGACGGCTTTATAGAAAGCGTTACCGTAGAAATAGTTTTGAGGAGGAGACACGCCACGGTTTAAATTTGTCCTCAAGCATTTGAATGCAACACAAGGGTGTTAGTGTGGGGGTGGGTGTTGTGGGGAAGTGGTTGCCAGACATCTCTACACTGGAGGCTATATTAAAGGAAGTTTATTACTGTCCTGGTGAAGCTGGCAGTTTTAGCAGGGTGAACACGCTTTTTGAAGCCACCAAAAGACATAATAAGGTTCTGAACAGAAGTGGGGTGGCCGCTTGGCTTTCAGATCAGGATTCTTACACCCTATACAAACCAGCAAGAAGATGCTTTAAAAGAAACAAGACAGTTGTTTCAGATATTGATGCTCAATGGCAGGCAGATTTGGTGGATATGCAGCAGTTTTCCAAACACAACGGTGGAGTTAAGTTCATCTTAACAGTTATTATCAAAGTATGCCTGGGCCTTGGGTCTAAAAGACAAGGCAGGTGGTGAAATAGCTCGGGCCTTTAAAACCATTTTTACTGAGCGCCATATACCTCAAAAATTACAGACTGATTGGGGAACAGAATTTTTAAATAAGTCTTTAAGCAAGCTGTTAAAACAGTATAATAATCACCATTTCGTGATGAATCGTGAAGTGAAAGCGGCGGTGGTAGAGAGGTTCAACAGAACATTAAAATCAAAGATGTGGAAGTTTTTTACAGCCCGCAGCACCTTTCGCTACATTGATGTGTTACCAGAGTTTATAAAGAGTTACAACCACAGTTTTCACAGAACTATCTGCGCCAGGCCTGTTGACGTGAACTTCTCAAACTCTCAAAGGGTGTGGAAAACTGTGTACAGGGACTATTTCAAATTAAAACCAGCAGCCCCCATGTTTAGAAAAGGAGACCACGTAAGAGTGTCTAGGACCAAAGGGGGGTTTGAAAAAGGTTATGAACAAACATTCACTGATGAGAGTTTCATAGTGGATGAAGTCCTTAGACGTGTGCAGACGCCTGTATACCGCCTGAAAGATTATGAAGACGAACCTATCGAGGGTTCTTTCTACCCTGAAGAACTACAAAAAGTGAACCCCAAACAGGGCAGAGTTTACAGGGTTGAAAAAGTTCTAGCAACAAAAGGAAAGGGAAGAAAGAAGTGGTTGTTGGTGAAATGGTTGGGGTGACTGTCTAAATTTAACAGCTGGGTGGAAGCCAACCAAGTTTGTAACATATAGGGGTACCTCAGACAGAAGACCAAATGTGTGATGGTGACTTTTACATCACATTGCCCAGCAACGCATGTGCCAGCATTTTTCCGCAGAACACCAGCTCAAGCTTTACCATACAGCAGGTTAAACCTCTGGATCTGCTGGGGAACTGGGAGATAGGGTTAGCAGAAATACAATATCCGCACAGCTGGAAGAACATCAACGAAGACACGCCTTTCAAAATCATTTCTGGGACTAAAAAATGGGGGTACAGTGTGCCTCGGGGGTATTATACAGCCATCACAGAATTACTGGATCTTATAAACAATGCAATTACCAACCATCGTGCTCTGCCCGAACTACTTATGCACTATGATCGAGCATTCGGGAAAGTGAGACTTAAATCCAAAGATAACACTTATGGTTTTTATACGCATGGTGAGCTAGCCTATATTTTGGGGATGCTACCCGGAGTCTCTTCTAAAAAACCACCCTTCCCTGCTGATATTACCTGTGGGTTCAATTCGCTGTATGTCTACATGGACATTGGGGAACATCAGCTTGTCAGGGAGTTTTCGGTACCTTTGCTACGTTGCGTCCCTATCTGTGGGAGCAACAATGAGTTTGTCACCATCACATATGACAACCCGCATTATGTCCCCATCAGCCAGCACCACATCGACACAATCAGCATTGAAATAAAGATGGATCAGAACAAACACATCTCATTTCACTTTGGTAAGGTGACCGTTAAGCTTCACCTACGCCCCCGGAAGAATTTGAGATTTTAAAGTAAGTAAAAGCATGATGGTGATGGTAAAAAACTATGGGGACCCTAATTTGTACAGAAATTATTATAAAGCCCAGGCTGGGTATGGTCTTCCCGGATATCAGGGGGTGTCTGGGATGTACGGGGCTGGAGTGGGTGGCATATTTCACAGCCTCTTTAGAAAAGCCGTTCCACTTTTGAGAAGGGGCCTGGAGATTATTAAGCCCCATACTAAAAATGTGGCACAAAACAAAGCCAAAGATGTGATTGGTCATGTCTCCTGAGCTGTCCTATATAAGGTGATCAAGCCGGCAAAGCAGGAGGGGTCCGGTCTCATGTATATTCAAAGAAAGAGCTTTAAAAGAAAGAGAGATGCAACAGACTCCAGATGTTCAGGACCTCCTCAACCCCTTAAAAAGAAGAGGGTAAGTCGACGGGGCAGCCAGACACAAAAAACAAAGAAGCAGCCTGGAAGAAAGAAGGGGTTTTCTCTTGGAGGAAAAAGAAATATATTTTAACCGCCATGGCCTTTGTTCACTGCGGGTCTGAAGAATGTGCCAAATCTGAACTGGATGTGTTTCAAATAGCCCCTATGCAGACTTGCATTGAGAAAAGCCTGTATGTTGAGATCCCCCCGCTCTCAGCTATTACTGAGTCCAGCCCCCTTGACTTTTTCATAGTGGGGAATGGCGAAGATTACATGGATTTGAACAATACGCTGCTGTACCTTTGCTGCAAGATTGTAAAAGGCGATGGAACTGATCTTGATGCCTGGGCAGTGGTGGGTTTGGTGAATTACCCGCTAGCTTCTGTCTTCAGTCAGCTGGATGTCACTCTGGGAGACTGTCTGATAAGTCAGAGTAACAACTGTTACCCCATCGAGCTTTCATCAAATCGGTTCTCAACTACAGCAATGACACCCTCACCACACAATTTTCTACTGGGTTGTTTTACAAAGATACCCCCCGGTCATAATGAAACGGTTGTGCAGGATGGCAATAATCAGGGGTTTCAGAGATGGGCAAACCTGACAGACCGGAGCAAAAAGATAGAGCTGCTTGGTCATCTCCATAGCGATTTGTTTTTTCCAGAAAAACTGTTGCTGAATGGCGTGGATATGAAAATTAAGCTGACACGCAGCAAAGATTCCTTCTGCTTGATGGGTACTGCTGCGGCTGGCCCCTGTAAACTAAAAATCACATCTGTCTCACTTTTTGTGAAAAAGTGAAGGTAGCACCGGGCGTCCAATTGGGCCACGTGGAGGCCTTGCTTACAGCCAATGCTAAATACCCCGTAGACTGCATGGGTATGAAAGTGTTTAGCATTCCTGCTGGCAGCCAGGAGAATCTGTTTCTGGGGCAGTTGCCCAAACTCATCGTCATTGGGTTCATGGATAATGATGCCTTTGGTGGGAATTATGCTAAGGACCCCTTTAACTTTAAACATTACAATATTAATTTTGTGGCCCTCTACATCGATGGAGAACAAACCCCAACAAAACCCCTACAACCAGATTTTGAGAACAGTAACTGTGTGAGAGAATACATGCAACTGGTACAGACAGCTGGTAAACACATGAAAGACCGGGCCCTGATAATCAACCATGAACAGTTTGCTCTGGGGTACACCTTATTTGCCTTTGACCTGTCCCCTGACTAGGAGTGTGGTGATCATTATTCACTGATTAAAACCAGGAACTTGAGAGCAGAAATACGCTTTGCTGCGGCTTTGCCCACCATGGTTAACATGATCGTAATAGAAATAAATCGGAGGAGAAATGTTGTGTTTGACTGTATGTGAAGATGGATACCAAACAGCTCATCAGGGTTTTGTCCTCACACCCCTATGCCAAAGGAACTTTCTTAAGACGTTTTCCCCTGCGACTGGCTTCCTAAGACTCGACTGTCTAAAGGCCCCTGAGCTTGGTGGTCAACACGCACCCTCATAATCAACCCAGAGAACACTGGTTGGCTGTTTACCTGGAGGATCGGAACCGGGAAGAATTTTTTGACTCATACGGTCACCCCCCCCCCAAACAGCGCTCTCTTTCCTCAAAACATTATGTTGTTTTTAAACAAGAGTGCTACTGACGCTGTTTTCCAGATGAAACAGTTACAAGACCCCCAGTCTGTTGCCTGCGGATACCATTGTGTGTTTTTCCTGCACCACCGTAGCAAGGGGCTATTGTTTGAACAGATTTTAAATTTGTATTATTCCGATGATTTAGCACAAAATGATAGGGTGGTGATGCATTTTGTAAAAAGTAAATATAAAAATTTCTGTGTGGCTGGGCCTGCTCAAAACATGTTTCAACATGCCCAGACATGTATTTCTTGCCATGACTTTCATGAATGCTTTGTCTAAATAGAACACTCAGCTGATCTTGTGTAAATAAAGCTGTTGTTATTTAAATGTGTGTGTGTGTGTACGTGTTTTCATTTAAAAAAACCTCTGTAGAAAAAACTTTATAGCAGTATAGAATAGTTTATTTCAAAGCGTAAAACTTTACATGCCAATGGCTTTTAGAGACAGTTTTTGGCTTCTTAGGTAGTGTTATTGGTGTTTCTTGGTCTGAGTCAGATCCTTTCAAGCATTCCGAATGATCACGATTCACGACGTTGCCCATAACAGAAGATGGTACATTCAGCTCGGCCATGGCTTTCATAAAGATGTCCCAGCCTTTAGGCGGGCATTTAGTAGTCTCGGCGTGAGTCTGAAGGGTTCTCCGGACCAAGTCAACCATGTTAGACCCCTTGATGAGCACCCCTTTGTAGACAAAACCCCCTTGATCATCCCAAGAAACTCCTTGTGCTGGCTCAGCTTAGTGAGCAGTACTTTAGCATTTTTCCTGTATCAGGCATGCATGTTATCCAGTACTTCCTGAATGACTGTGTCGGTTTTTGTGGGGGTTTCTAGGTGGTATCCAGCTTCTAGGGGGGGTCTGTTCTGGCAGAAATAGGGTTAATTTCCATCTGTCCAGATTACCCTGTTTTACGTAGGTCAGGTATTTCTGAAGCACGGCTGCATACAGTTTAGCCTTATCATATTTTGCTCAACCTGGTCTTTGGAGAATATCCCTCATTTCAACATCCAATAAGCCTCTGTTCTGATATTTTTCTGAGGTGGTTGGGGTGTAGAAATTTTCTAACAAGATCATAGCTAATACTGTAGAAATAAACTACAAAACAAGACTCAGCATTTCACGAAAACAGCCTGATAAGACTCTGGAATGACTAAACCTTAGTCATCTTAAAGTCTGAAGCAATCAAGGATTAGTTAGCGTTTCAAAAACAAGCACGTAGCCAAAAACCAGTTTGAACCAATTAAGGGTCTCTCAAGCTGACCTGATATCTTGTTTTCTTTCACAGTGGAAAATTCCCACCTGCGCACTCATCTTGTCTGTAAACTATAAAATGCCTCTAACAGTTTTATTCGGGGCCTCTGAGTTCGCTCAGGGTGCCCAGCATGCTGAATAAATCTTGAGACAGACAGCGACTCTGTGTCTCTGGGAATAGCTCTGCAAGGGGTCACGGACTCCTCAACTATTTTGGTGACCACGAAGGGAACCCCTGTGTGCTGACCTGGCTGCTCATCGTCCGGACCAGCCTTCCCAGCCGGTATAGATGAGTTTGTCACCATTCGGAGGGCTCAGTCTGGGCGTCAGGTAAGTGGGGCCCGCCATGAGGGATAGCTGTTCCCAGGAATTTATAGAACAGCGTGCTTAAGTCTTGGGAGGATGGGACAATCAGCTTCAAATGTCTCACCGGGATCTCCTTTAGGGAGGCTTCTCCAGGTTTGGGGAGAAGGGAATCTGCCAGTGCAGTCTGGCATGGGCAGGAAGCGCGCTTGTATTTTGTGTACACAGGAGTGGCCCGTCTTAACTCAACAAGGTGCTCCAGATAAACGATGGCCGAAATTTGGCTCATTTGATCAGTCTCGTTTGGCATTCCTTTGAATGAAATTGGTAGCTTTAAAACCTCAACAGATGGATTATTTGTACCTGTGGGCTGAATTGGCCGAAAAAGCCCCAAAACCGGTTCTTTACTCTACCACTCCACCTCCTTATGATCCTCTGATTTCAGTCTCTGTGGAGTCTGAAGACGACCCTGAGCCTCTCTACCCTGCTCTCCCTGTCCCCAGTCAACCCCTGCCCCCTGACGAGAGCGCTGCAGCTCCCGTGACGTCAGCACTGGCTCCGAGCTCTGGGCTCCCTGCCTCCAGAGGCTTTTTTTCAGTCTGGACCCAGAGCCAGGCTCCTGTGGGGGAGGCATTTCCACCCAGCCAGGGGAAGGAACACCTGAATGCGGTGGTTCAGGCTCCTTTGCGAACCTACCCAGTCCCATTTGTGGATGGCGGGGGCATCTTCCAGGTTCGCCCTACTCTAATTCATGTGCCTTTCACCCAAGGGGACCGCCTCATTTTGCAACAACAAACCCCCACTTTTCAGGAAAAAACCTGATGAAGTAGGATGGACTATTCGGCGCATAGTCCATACTTATGACCCTTCTTGGTCAGACATGCAGGAACTCATGGATACCCTGTTGACCCCAGACGAGCGAGCTAAAGTTTTAGACTGTGCCAGGGCTGTTGCCTCAGCAGCAAACAGAGATCCTTGGCCTTCTAATGAACCTAATTGGGATTACAATACCCCCGGGGGAAGGGCATCCCTGGGGGAAGCCCGGAATGATTTACTAGCAGGCTTTGATGAAGCGAGTAAAAATCCAATGAATTGGGGAAAATTCCATGCATGCAAACAGGGACCTGAGGAGCATCTGGATGCCTTCTTTATCCGTTTGTGTGAGGCAGCCAAGACATACTTTCATCTTGATGAAGATAAACCAGAGCATGTGCCTTCGCTGGTATCAGCCTTTGTAAACCAGAGTGCTCCCAATATTAAGGAGCATTTCTGCAGGTATACTCCAGGGTGGAAAGGAAAGAGTATGTTAGAGATAAGAAACATAGCAAGCTACATGTTTGATGGGAGAAAGGAGAGGGAAAGAAAGAAGGAGAGAAAGGAAGATTTTAAGCTATTAGCTGCAATGGTTGAGGGAACGATGCACAGAATGTCAGGAAGAGGACAAAACAGGGGAAGGGGCCAGGGGGGGTTTCAAGGAAGGGGATTAGGTCAGAGAAACCAGGGCGAGGGGTGGCCCACAGTTCAAAGGGACAGCGAAGTATTTTACCACTGTAAACAACCTGGACGCTTCAAACGAGAGTGTCCCCAGAGGAAGGGGATGAACATCGGAGCCATCTCAGAACGGGGGCCCTCTCCGGACCAGTGACGCGAGGAGCCGGTGTCAAAAACTACTCACAGGAAAGAAGGACTCAATGACCCGATTGACCACCCTCACCCAGTCTGCCCTGTGGTAGCTATAAATTGCAATAAGAGCGACCCTGTTGCCTCAATTCAGGTAGGAGAGCAACGATATGATTGTTTAATTGACACCAGCGCTACTATGTCTATGTTATCTACAATTCCTGAATGTGCAGGTCTAATTGAGGAAGGAACTGAAAACGTGATGGGAGTGGGGGGGAATTGTTCAAAACTAGCAGAAGTGCCCCTACTCGAGTCCAAGTGGGACCGTTGTCGTGTGAACACTCCTTTTTGTTGTCTGCCCGTGCTTCTATGAATTTGTTAGGACAGGACTTACTGTGTAAGCTGAGGGCCACTCTACGCTGTAGTCCAGAGGGAATAACTTTAGAATTACCAATTGACAAACTGCCTTATTTCGCCAGGGCACTGGCCTTGGGGGTGGGGGGGAAGGGAAATTTACCAGTGGAACTACAACGATTGCCAGCCACATTGTGGGGCTGGGAGGCCACCGATGTAGGACTGCTGAAGTCTGTCACTCCGGTTGTTATTCAAACCAAGGGGGGAGTCCCGCCTTGAGTGCCTCAGTACCCGCTGAATAAAGAAGCAGAAGAAGGTTTGCAGCCCCTTATAGATGAATACATCAGGAAAGGGATTTTAGTGGAGTGTCAGTCTCCTTGCAATACCCCCATGTTACCAGTCAGGAAACCTAAATTAGGAAAGGATGGCAAGCCTGTTTATTGTTTTGTGCAAGACTTACGTACTATAAATGTTTATGTGATTCCCAGAGCTGCTGTAGTTCCTAACCCTGCCACTATTGTTACCTCCATCCCATGGTGGGCCACTCGATTCACAGTAGTTGATTTGTGTGCTGCCTTCTTTTCAATCCCAGTTGCAGCCCAGTCTCAATACCTTTTTGCTTTCACTTGGAAGAGAAAACAACATTTAACCTGGACATGACTTCCCCAAGAATACATCGAGAGTCCTACTATCTTCAGCCAAATCCTGATGAGAGACTTACAAGGTATCATACTTACCTCGGACACAGTGCTTGTACAGTATGTAGAGGACCTACTACTAGCATCATGGACTCAGGTAAGCTGCCGGATGGATACTTTAAGACTATTAGAAGGATTAGCTGAAGGAGGACATAAAGTATGCCCAGGAAATTTACAATATTGCCAAAAGAAGGTTACATACCTGGGGCATGTGATCTCAGAGGGGCTGCGGGAATTGTCTGATGAAAGGGTAAAGGCTATAAAAGACTTGCCAAAGCCCACCACTAAGAGGCATATGCGAGCCTTTTTAGGAGTGGCTGGATTTTGCCAGCCGTGGATCCCTACTTATGGAGAGATGGTTAAGCCTCTGGTAGAGACCGCTCGGAAAGGAGAACCTGAAGTGGTTCAATGGACCCCCGAGTTAGACCATGCTTTTCACCAAGTTAAACACCAGCTATCACTAGCCCCTGCTCTAGGACTCCCCAACTACAAGAAGCCATTTGTGTTGTTTGTCCACGAAAAACGGGGAGTAGCTTCAGGAGTCCTAACCCAGAAACTGGGACCTCAGCTACACCCAATCGCTTATTATTCTGCCACCTTAGATCCAGTGGCAAAAGGGGTAGTCAGCTGTCTGCGCGCCATTGCAGCAGCAGCACTGTTTGTTGAGCGATCGAAAGAGCTAGTCATGGGGTACCCCCTTGAAGTCAGGGTTCCTCATGAAGTTGAAGCCCTAATGACTAAAGAAAAGACTCAAGCCTTCTCTCACCAGCGTTTAGCCCGGTATGAAGTGACTCTGCTAGCTGCCAAAAATGTGTGCATCTCACGCTGTACTAGCCTCAACCCGGCCTCGCTTTTGCCTCATCCCGAGGATGGAGAGCCACATCACGATTGCTGCACCGTCATTCATATGATGGAAAAGCCCTGAGATGACCTCACTGATGTGCCCCTGAACAATCCTGACTTAATCTTCTATGTGTATGGGTCCTCCTACATAGAAGCTGGAGTTCTTTGAACTGGGTATGCAGTCGTCACTGACGTCAACATCGTTGAAGCAAAGCCCTTATCTCCCCGGCTGAGTGCACAAACAGCTGAACGGATTGCTTTAACTCGTGCATGTGAACTGGCAACCGGGATGACTTTAAACGTATACACTGCAACGTTTACACGTTTGGAATTTGCCACCCCACCGAGCAATTATGGAAACAGTGAGGCTTCATTATTTCTTCCGGAGCAAAGATTGCGAACTCCACTCAGGTTTCTGAGCTCCTGGAAGCCATCCAGAAACCCAGACAGATAGCCGTAATACATGTCGCCGCACACACCAGCGGGAGCATGCCTGAGGCTAAAGGAAATGAGTGGGTGGATGCTGCTGCCAAAGCTGCTGCTCAGCAACCCCTAAATCTCAACACCCTTGCTCCTGTGTGGGAGACACCCAGAGCCTTGGAAGGATATGAGCAAGCGTGCAAAGGAGAAGAAGACTGGAAATGTTTCTATGGGGCTTATTCAAAAGATGGACTGTGGTACACTAGTGATGACCGCCCCATCTTGCCTAAAACATTACACCGGCCCCTGTGCCAAATAGTCCATGGGCAAGGTCATTATGGGGCAACTGCCATAGCTGAAACCATTCTCCGATTTTGGTTTGCCCCTGGAATCCGTGCAGTGGCTAAGCAAGTGACCAGCATCTGCCACACTTGCCCAGCGTTCAACTCTTGCCCAGAGAGAAAAGCCCCACCTGGGGGCTGACCTTGGGTATATCAACCATTTGAGAGACTGCAAATAGACTTCATCGAACTTCCCCAGTGCCGAGGATACAGATATGCCTTAATAGTGTGAGATCAGTTCACCCATTGGGTGGAGGTGTTTCCTTCCACCCATGCCTCTCATCAGCAAGTCACTCATGCACTTCTAAAGGACATTATTCAAGTCATTGACTCAGATCAAGGAGGTCACTTCACCTCCCAGGTCTTACAAACAATTTACACATGGTTGGGAATCACTAGGCAGCTTCACACCCGTTATCACCCTCAGTCATCTGAAGGGGTGGAAAAGGCAAATCAGACTCTAAAAACCCTTCTAGGCAAAGTGTGTTTGGAAACTCAGCTTAAGTGGCCCAAGGCATTGCCCCTTGCACTCTTTGCTATGTGAAACGTGCCTAGAGCTGATGTTAAGATATCTCCCTATGAGCTTTTGTTTGGTCATCCACCCGCCATTACCCATGGTTTCCTTCCTCCAGCTACAGGATTGCTATCAGGGGATGAGAATTTAACCCATTATGTGATTTCTTTGCAGAAGCAGCTTGCTTCTTTACAGTGCCGTGCTGCCGTTCAGCAACCTGTACCTTTTGATTGCGAGATACATCCCTTCAGTCCCAGTGACTACGTGTGGGTTTGTGTTCCACGACGGAAAAGTTGCCTAGAGCCAATGTGGGAAGGACCATACCAACTCTTACTAACCACCCAATCAAAATTGCTGAAAGGAATTCGTGGATCCATCACACACACATGAAACCTGCAACGTTTACCCGGAACCTCATCGCGTACCTCCCCTTCGGCTGCAGAGATCCAACAATCAACGGACAATATGTGCCATGCAAGTACTGTCATAAGTACATTTGTGTTAGTAGTCTGTCTGCCCACATTAACTGGGTGCCCCTGCAGTCTCACGTGGTTCGCAGAAGTCTATCCTGGCACCCAACTAGGGTATATTAACACCAAACAAGTTCGAGACAAAGTTAATCAAGTCCCACCTAAAGGGGCTTCTGCTGTCATGTACAGGTCCAATGCTTCCCCAGGTCAATGTAAGCTGTATGGGTATTACGCTAATAGCAATGAAATTTGGTGTGCAGATCCCACCACAGAGGTAAGTCAAGCTTACATCCAAAGTAAAACTACTAACCCTGAGGAACAATCATTCTATTTCAAAAGTGGAATGGGGACCTCAGTTTGGCAAGTGTCGTCCCCCTAAATTACTAGCTGTCAATCCTCACTAGCCGTGCTGCTAGGGAGTCATGAGTGATCACTGACTCCTTGAGGGCCCGCATAGCATGTTGATGCGTGGGGCTCCATTCCCATTGTAGTTGGTGGTTTTTTTGCATAGATTATATAGAGGCTGGGCCAACATACTAAACTCAGGGACATGCAGGCACCAGAAGTTAAGTGCACCCAGCTGGGCTTGCAGCTCTTTTATGTTGTTGCGGGCAGAGGTATCTACCAGACTCTGCAGCTCTTTGGCTAGTATGGTGGGTCCACCTTGCTGCCATTGGATTCCCAGGAATTCACACTGGGGCCCAACTTCTTGGATCATGTTGCTGGACAGTGTGAAACCAAACACTTGTACTTTCTTCTTTAGGGACTCAAAAGCAGAAACGGTTGATTTTCGGCCTTGACCTCCCACCATGACATCATGGTCCCACTGTTGACTGGAAACAATGATTAAACAAGAGATGAAAGGCAATAACAATTTGAGCAAATATACCCCACTAGCCAAGTAGGGGAGTGAACGCTAATAAGTGCAATCCAGGCCTCCAGCAACTATCATCTCAATACCTGGATTGCTCTGTCAGGACACTAAATCAAAACTAGTGAACAACTCCTCACAGCTGAGTTTTAACTGAGACAAACTATAACAGTTTATTAAACAATATAACAGTAAACAATAATGATCACCAGGAAAACTACAAAATCTATTACTCTATCTTTAGGAACAGCTTACTATACTAATATTATTTATGCTATTATATACACTAATATGTAATGTCTATCAGAGATTTTCTAGAACTTGAAAACTATCTAAGACCTTGTGATATGTACAGTATCATCTGCTTCAAAGCTTGACTTTTATACATAGTCTCAAGGAAGCCAGGGTTTCCAGCTTTCTGTCCTACCATAGGTACTCACAAACTATGTATTGTTAAAGGAGTATTTTACCATAGATCTGAGGTGGAACATGTATATACTTATTTCACAGTAGATAACTGATAGAGAAGGATTTTCCAACTTTCAAGTCAGAAGGGAATCTCTCAGCTTCAGATGAAGAAGAGATAAAATGAAACCAAAGCTGAAAGTCTCTCAGCTCTAAAACCAAAGACTATTCTAGAGCATACACAAACTGATCTCTCCTTCTTTCAGCAAGCAGAGATTACCGTTGTAATAAACTCATAATTAGGAATCCTTTGAATCCTGTGTCAAACATATCTCTTTTTCATAGTTGAGACAGCTTTGGACCTAGTCATCACTGTGAGAGGGAAATACAGATTTCCCTTGCTTCATGCAGGTTCTGTATGTGTAAATTCACTCTTACACAATGACCCTTTTTATATCAAAATTTTGTTATATGTGAGGTAATTTCACTCTTATGCAATTGCTGTGGTGGAAGCCCTCACTCAGCTGCTTTGTGCGGTGGATTGTGGGAGTGACATGCACCAAAATAGTCTCCTGCATGGATCTGTGCTCCTCACTTGTTGTCTGTGACACATGTTTCTGTAGTTGCCATCCCCATTATGATAGTGCCTTGTGCTTGTGTGTACTGTTTGCTGTTGGGGAGTACCAAAATTGTATTGTAGAAGTGGTAGAAAGGAGTCTCGGGGGTTAGTACAGTTGAGGTCTTGGAACATACCCTTATTAATTACATTGTAATATGGGTTCCCTGTATGCGAATTTGAATTATGTGCTGTTTTCCAAGAACACATGTACAGCATAAAGTGAGGGAAACCGGTAATGGTCCAAGCTATACACTTCCAAATATTACAGA
Organism: Crocodylus siamensis; assembly: GCF_052110815.1. Taxonomy (NCBI): domain Eukaryota; kingdom Metazoa; phylum Chordata; order Crocodylia; family Crocodylidae; genus Crocodylus; species Crocodylus siamensis. The sequence continues at coordinate 43,857,353 of NC_143401.1, read as the reverse complement.
CTTCAAGCAACCCCTCTTCTCCAAGGTAAATAAACAAATTTTCTGAAACTTGTCCACTCCAGAGAGATTCTGTCTTACGATAGAAGTAGATGCCAAGAGGTGTCCAATTACTACTTAAAGACAATAGACAAGCTCATCAGATAGTGTAAATTAGTATACTGTAGCTTTCATAGTTTCATAGTTTCATAGTAGCTAGAGTCGGAAGGGACCTACGTAGATCATCTAGTCCGACCCCCTGCCTTGGCAGGAAAGAGCACCGGGGTCAGATGACCCCGGCAAGGTGCTCATCTAACTTCCTTTTAAAAATCCCCAGGCTAGGAGCCTGCACCACTTCCCCTGGAAGCCGGTTCCAGGCCCTAGCCGCCCTGACTGTGAAGTAGCGCCTCCTAATATCTAATCTAAACTTACCCTCCGCCAGCTTGTGACCGTTATTCCTGGTCACTCCTGGCAGCACACGGGGGAACAGGGACTCCCCCAATACCTGCTGATCCCCCCTGACCAGTTTGTAGCAGGCCACAAGGTCCCCCCTTAACCTTCTCTTGTGGAGGCTAAACAGGCTCAGGTCCCGCAGCCTCTCCTCATAAGGCCTGCCCTGCTGACCCCTGATCATACGAGTGGCCCTCCTCTGAACTCTTTCCATATCGTCCACGTCCCTCTTGAAGTGTGGCGCCCAGAACTGGATGCAGTACTCCAGCTGCGGCCTGACCAGTGCTGCATAGAGGGGGAGGATCACCTCCCTGGACCTGCTTGAGATGCATCTGTGGATGCATGACAGGGTACAGTTGGCCTTCTTGACTGCCTCCCCACACTGCCGGCCCATGTTCATCGTGGAGTCAATGATGACTCCAAGATCCTTTTCCGTCTCCGTGCTGGCAAGAGGGGAGTTCCCCAACCTGTAAGTGTGGTGCCGGTTCTTCCTCCCCATGTGCAACACCTTGCACTTATCAGTGTTAAACCCCATCCTATTCTCATCTGCCCACCGTTGCAACCTGTCAAGGTCAGCTTGTAGCCTATTGCACCCTTCTAGTGTGCCCACATCCCCCCACATCTTAGTGTCATCAGCAAACTTGAACAGGGTGCTTTCTATCCCCTCATCCAAGTCACTGATGAAGATGTTGAACAGTGCGGGCCCGAGGACCGAGCCCTGCGGAACCCCACTGCCCACGTCCTTCCAGGTCGAGAAGAACCCATCCACCACCACCCTCTGGGTGCGGCCCTCCAACCAGTTGGCGACCCATTTGACTGTGTGGGCATCGACACCACAGTCTCCCAGCTTTTTGATGAGGACAGGGTGAGAGACAGTGTCGAAAGCCTTCCGGAAGTCCAGAAAGACTACATCCACAGCAACCCCTGCGTCTAATGATTTGGTGACCTGATCGTAAAAGGCCACCAGGTTGGTCTGACAAGACCTGCCACTGATGAACCCATGTTGGTTGCCCCTGAGCATGCATTCCCCCGCAAGGCCCTCCTGGATGTGTGCCAGGATAGTTTTTTCAAAGAGCTTACCCGGGATTGAGGTAAGACTAACTGGCCTGTAATTTCCCGGGTCCTCTTTTTTTCCCTTTTTGAAGATAGGGACCACATTGGCCCTCTTCCAGTCCTCCGGCACCTCACCAGAGCACCACGAGTGCTCATAGAGCCGTGCCGGGTTCCCGCAATGACCTCGGCCAGTTCCTGTAGAACCCTAGGGTGAAGATCGTCTGGACCAGCGGACTTGAACACGTCCAGCCTCTCCAGAAGTACCCTAACTAACTCCTCGCTAACCCCTGGCCCAGGCGTGTCTCTCCCGGGGCCCGAGGGGGGCCCAGCAGGGAGGTGGCTGAACTGGTCCCTACTGAGGAAGACAGAGGCAAAGAAATCGTTAAATATGTTAGTAATACTTTGAAACCAGATGTCTTTAAACTCTGAAAAATACTAGAGTAAACCAAACCTGCCCAACATGTATAGGGAGATTGAGGATCAAAACCATGATGAATCCTGGCCTTTGGTAATTAAACATATATATGTTATATATATATATATATATGATATACTTATACTTTTAAATATATATATATATATATATATATATATATATATATATATATAAGTATATGCTAAATATACTTTATAACAGAATTTATTTTTATATCACAGAGATAAACACAGAGGGCACATCCAGACAAGTTTGCCTGTGCCTCTTGATCCACCTCAAATCTCTATGAGGCCGGGCAATAAGCACGTGTGGGAATGAAAAAAAGTTCCCCATACTGCAAAGTTTGCAGGGGTCTAAAAAACCCACTCCACAATAGAACAAAGCAAGGCATGGTTCGAGACCATGCCCAGAGCCAGCAGGGAATCAGTCTTCCAAAAAAGACTGATTTTGGCCAGAGCTCCTCCTGGAGCTGTGTGATCCACTCCAGTGCAAAGCCAGATTAGAGAGCCACATAGAGCTGGGCCAGGTCCTTACACCCCCACAGGCACAGCGGGGTAGAGGCAGGAGCCCCAGCCCATGGTGACAGGACCCGGCATGGCACACGGTCCCCATTTACCGTGCCAGGTCCTGCCACCCGGCTGGGGCCTTCATATAATGGCAGGACCTGGTTCAGTGCACAGGGACTGTGCAGAGCCAAGCTGGGTCTTGCTGGCCCTGAGGCTGCTCGTGCCACCTGGTGCAGCCGGACGGCACAAGAAGCCCCACAGCTGGCAGGATCTGGCTTGGCTCCATGTAGTTCCCATGTGCTGGACTGGGTCCTGCCACTATAGGCAGGGCCCAGCCAGATGACAAAGTGGCCCCACCTAAGGGTGTCAGGACCAGGGTGGGCCCAACATGTGGGGACCGCATGGCACGCCGGGTCTTGTTGCCATGGGTCCAGCCCAGCTGGGTTTCAGAGGGGCCCCAGAACCTGCCTGGGCACAGTGCTAGGTCTTGCTGCAATGTGTCTGGCCTGGCCGGGTGGCAGAGGGGTTCCAGGACCTGGCTGGGCCCAGCACACTGTCCCCACATGCCAGGCTGAGTCCTGCCACCAGGAGACTGGCCCAGCTCGGCAACAGGAGGAACCCCAGGGAGGGCTCGGCACATATTCCCCCCCCAGCTGCTGTGAAAGATCAGCTATGAGCCCTGGGTGGGGGGGCTGGGGCACTTCAGGATGGAGCTGGGATCCTGGGTGTGGGGGCCTCCAGGGTGCCTGGAACCCTGGGCAGGTGGGGTGGGACCCTATGGGGGATAGGGGCTGTGATCCTTCAGGGGCAAGCTGGGACCCTGGGTGGGGGGGCATTCCATGTGCTGGGGGAGTGCACCACCCTTCCTGAGCAGCCCCCTCACAAGGTCCCCCACACCCACAGTCTCCCAAGCAATTGCTCCACACCTACCCACAGACCAACCCACATCCCTCCACACACACCCACCCACCTTCCCCCACACCTCTTCTCACCCACTTCCTGCAAACACCACATCCCCCCATCACACACCCATCATGCGTGAAGAAAACCAAAAGTACACATCAACATATAGAGGTATTTAGAATTTATTTTGTCATGAGGATAGACACACTGGTAGGCTTTCAAATTGCTTTAACATTGTAGATATAGCAATAAAGCATTACTCAATTGATTGCTGTCTCTCTCTCTCTAGATGTGTGTGTGTGTTTGTGTGTGTGTGTGTGTGTGTGTGTGTATGTATAGAGTGGTTTTTTGTTTTAACTGTGGAAGAACATTGATTTTGGTGTATTTTTAAAAATGGATTTTGGATGCTGCTGCAGCAGTCCAGGTGGCACAGGAAGTAGTGTCCCCAGGCCCTCTGGGCACATACACACATGCAAGCACACGCGCTTGCAGCAGCTCAAATAGAAGTGGTGAAAATTTGAGCTGGGGCTATTTGCTTCAGTGCACGTGGTCAGACATGCACTTTGTTGTGCAGCAAATTGTGCCACTTGGGGCAAAATTACCCTGCCTGGCTCCTCCTGCATCTGCAGCTAGAGAGAGTTAGAGCCACCACTTGTGCTGTCCCCAGCAGTATAAAAAGCTGCCCTGTCCTGGCCCCATCTGTACAAAAAGCTGCTCAGGACTACCCATCTCAGGAGATTCTGGGGGAGGAGCCTAAAATGTAGAATGCCCTCATAACGCTCTTGTAAAAATCACCAATTCCTATGCAATAATTTAAACTTCTCAAACTGCTGGGAGGAAGTTGGCCACACCCCTTTTGGTCCCAGGCTACTGCTGCTGTAGCTGGTTGCTACAAGCTTGGTCTCAGGAGCTTCTGGAGAGAAGCTGGCCAGGCCCCATCCTGCCTCTGGCTACTATTAGTTGCTGGCTTGGTCCCAGAGCTTTTGGAGTAAGTTGGCCACGTCCTATCCTGCCTTGGACAGCTGCTGTTGCTGCCCCCTCAGGGAAAGTCCTATGCTGCATGCTGCTGCCCCACTCAGGGAGGGGTCAACTGCACTGCACTGCACCCCAGCTTCTACACCCTGTTCCATTCTGGTGCCCAGCCCACCACCAAGCTGTGATCAGGGGACAGCCTGGGGAGACAGCCTGTGCTGCCTGTGGGCCCCTCCCACAAAATCATTGGTGGAGCCTAAAGGAACCTTGACTGCTCCAGCTGCCTTGGCAGTTCACCCCCATTTTCACTTCCACTTTCACCAGAAGCATACCCTGAGTGGCTGAACTGGACAGCTCCTACCATCACTACTACTACTACTACTACTACTACTACTACTACTACTACTACTGCTGCTGCTGCCTTTGTTTCTGCTGCTGCCCCCACTCAGGAAAGAGGGATTTTTCACTGCTGTACCACCTGATACCACAACTGCACTGGATCATTTCCTAATTGACTGGCTGCTCCTACCCTCCCCGACACCTACCTCACTGCATCTGATCATGATTTGTCTTCCTGCCTACTGCTCTGCTGCTGAGTGACTGGCTGGAGGCCTGAGGGGATTCTGAACAGTTCTTCCACAAACAAAGGCCCTCCACTACTCCAGCCACCTTTTACACCTGCCTCAGTAGCTTTCCCTGTGTGTTTTTTGCCCTTGTGTGGTAAGTCCTGTGATCCTCTTCCCCTGCCCTGGTGTTTGTTGTGTGGCTGAGTAAACCAGCTCGAGTTTCCCCAGCCCTTGTGTGTGTGTGTGTGCTTTCCCCCTCCACCCCCACATTCTCAAAACATAGGCCTCAGGGTTCTTTTTGCCTGTGGGGCCATGGCTCAGTGAGCATCAGCTCCCTTGCTCCCTTCCTCCCAACCCCTTTCTGCCCCAGAACCCCAGCCTGCCCCTACTAGATTCACCAGCCCCACAGGATATTTTGGTTTTCTTTATTGTCTTCCCTCCCCTCATGAAACAATGGCAGTGCAGGAACCTTCTGGGGGGCAGATGCCCCCACAGAGCTTCCTACAGCCCCCACTATAGGGGTGGATCCCAGCCAAGCCCCCAAGGGGATTCATGTCTCTGCAGCCTCCATCCTTGAGGAAGAGTCCAACCCACCTCCTCCAGGGGTGGAGAATCCTGCAACCTGCAGGGGCAGGTGGCACTCTAGTAGGGGGACAAAAGGGTCAGGGGACCCTTGGAGTGGTTACCAAACTGCCTTTCCCATCATTGGGGACCAAGGGCAAAGGCAGTGGGAAAGGCTCCTCTTCATCCTCTTCCACAGCTGGGTGTGGGAAGGGCAAGGCCCTGAAACCTAGACCACTAGAGCCTGAGGGGACTAGGTGCACTACACCAGGCAGCACACCCATGCAGCCTGTCTCTGACCCTAGCTCAGGCCCCACCAACATGGCCCCCTTTAATGTCACCCTGGATGCATGAGATCAGTCAAGCAAAGAGCAGAACCAGGCCACTGTGGGCATCCTCAGGGAGATCCTGATGAACTACTCCCTAGTGTGATGTCTGGCATGCCTGTCACCCCACGGAACCCCCTGCCTTCATTTATGTGAGGGTGGGGGAGGAGCAGGCATGCCACTCCTGCTTAGACCAGGTTTATAGCTCTTTGCTGCACTTTGTCTGGGCCCACTCCTCTGGCATCCAGCTGACCCCTTTCAGTGATCACCATCTTTTCTGGGCCCAGGCTATGCTGAGGTCTGGGCATCCAGGGTCGGCCTACTGGCATTGTAATGCCAGCCTGCTAAAGGATGTGGGCTTTAGGGTTGCCTTCCGGGGGTTCTGGCTGGCTTGGTGAGAACAGTGGGCAGCTTTGCCCTTGGCTCAGAGATGGTGAGATATGGGGAAGCCCTCTGGCTTTTTTGCTGCAGCTACACTCAGGGGCACACCCAGAAGATGGAGGCAGTCTAGAAGCAGCTTGAGCAGGAAGTGCTAGAGCTGGAGAGGCACCTGGTCACCAACCCAACCAACCCATCCCTCTGCTTAGAGTGTCAGGAGACGTGGGAAGAGCTTCTATGCCCCAGTGCATTTGTCTACTTGTACGTCCAGCTCCTTCAGGAGATGGACTGCAGCTCCCACTTCTTCTATGCCCTGAAAAGGAGGCAAGGGGCCAAGATGTACACCTGCATGCATGGACCAGCACGCATGAGCCTTCTATGCACTGGAAGGCCCTTCTTTGCAGGCCTTCCAATACACATGGGCCTTCTATGAAGAGCGCTTCTCCCTGGATCCAGCTGATGCTGTGACCTGTCAGACCTTGTTGGAGGTCAGTGTGGGAGACCAGGACAAGCTGGAAGCTCATCTCACTCTGAATGAGTTTTTGACCACCCTCTGCCTGATGCCTAGCAACAAGACTCTCAGTATCAATTAATGATCTCCGAGTTCTACCAGGCTTTCTGTGATGTCCTCAGCCTGGACATAGCTGCAGTCTTGGCTGAATCTGAGGGAAGTGGGGAGCTCCCCCTGTCATGCCAGAGGGCTGTGCTGACCCTTCTGCTGTAGAAGGGAGATCCCTGTGACCTAAGGAATTGGTGTCCCATGTCCCTCCTCTGCACACACTACAAGGTGGTAGTGAAAACCATTTTGCTGCACCTGTGGTCCATGCTGACAGATGTTATCCATCCCAAACAGATATACCCAGTGCCTAGATGTTCCATCTTCAACAACCTGTATCTCATTCATGACCTCCTGAAGCTAGCACACCAGGAGGGCCTGTCTTTCACCCTGCAGTCCCAGGACCAGGAGTTGGTGTTTGGCAGAGTGGATCATGGGTACATCACAGGCATGCTGCGGGCCTTTGGCTTTGGGCCCTGCTTCATGCGGGCTCTCCAGGTGCTGTACACCTCTTCAGAATGTTTGGTAAAGCTCAACTGGACTCTGATGGAGTGCATTCCATTCAGGAGAGGGGTGTGTTAAGGCTGCCCACTGTCAGGCCAATTGTACACCTTGGCCCTGGAGCCTTTCCTCATTCTCCTGTGGAAGCAGTTGGTGAGGTTGATGCTCTGTGAGCCAGCAGTGCAGCTGGTCCTGTCAATGTATGCTGACAACATACTCCTCATGATTCAGGACTCAGGTGATGTGGCATGGGTGGAGGCCTACCAGACCTTGTTCTCGGTGGCCTCCTCTGCCCAGGTCTGCTGGGTCTAGAGCTTTGGCCTGGCGTTGGGTGATGGGCGACAGGTGGGCTAACTCCCACCCATGCTCCACAGGATCCACTGGGGTGTGGGTTCACTGATCTACTAGGGGGTCTACTTCTCCCCCACAGACCCCTCCCCACCAGAGAACTGGCACCAGCTGGAGGCAAGGGTGGTGGAGCAGCTCTGGGCATGGGCATGGGCAGGGCTCCTGTGATGTCTTTCCTTGCATGGGAGAGTGCTCTTGCTGAACCAGCTGGTCCTGTCCATGCTCTGGCACCACTTATACACCCTGCCTAGGCCCCCTGAGGGCCTGACAGGATTACAGAGATGGGCACTGGAGTTTTTTTGGCTGGGAGGGTACTGGGTCACTGCAGAGGTCCTGAGCCTCCCCTTGTGGGTGGGCAGCCAGGGCCTGGTTTGCCTGCACTGCCAGGTCTTGGCATTCTGCCTTCAGACCCTGCAGCACCTGATATACAGTGTCTGCAGCCATGTGGCATGGGGCCATCTGGGGCACGCTTTCCTCCACCAGTTCCGGGGGCTCCAATACAACTAGCAGCTCCTCAGCTCTGCGAGGGCTGCCAGATTTCTACCAAGACAACCTCCAGGCCTGGAGGCTGGTTTCCACCTCCATGTCACCCACCACAATTATCCCAAGTCAGACCACACACAGAGTTAATGCACTTTAATGCCTGCACATGTAGACGTCAGCCTATTTCCACTAAATTAAATGAGCTGTAAATGCATGTATAGATATGCCCCCTGAGTTACTTTCAATATATAATGAGAAGAATGCCAAGCATCTGAAAGGAAAAGGGTAACAGGGCGTCAGGGGGTTCCTATTACTGTACGAGAGTGCAGCAGGCTGAGCTGGCTGTGTGGGGCTGCGGCAGGAGAGCACAGACAGGCCTTTAAGTAAAGGGGAAACTACTGTGTCTGGCTGGGAAGCTGCATGACAGGAAGGGACACTCTGAGGTACATAAGCAGAGTTCCTATACCAAACAGGGCTGTCTGGCCCTGCATGCTGCAATGAGAGTTGCTCATGGGGAAGGTGGCTACTAGAAACAGGTCCATAGACATCCAAGCTACCCACAAGAGCAAGACTGAGACAGCAAAGTTGGAAGTATAGTTTGTGATGGAATATTGACCCAGAGTGGTGGAGAACTTTAATGAGAAGTGATTTGCTTATATTTAGGCTATGCTTAAGTTTAAAACTGGAGCACTGAGTTGTGCCTATGGGGGCAGTATGGAAGCCACAACAAAGGTTTGAGGCTTAAGGAACCAAGCAGGGAATCAGAGCCAGGGTCACACCTCCAAATACTGATTCATATCTGTGAAGCATGGGCTTGGCTAGAAGAGAGGATGGAGACCATGGTTATAGCTCCTCAGGCACAATTGGGCTATCTTAAAGGGGACTGTAGAGGACTGTACATAGAGGAAAGCACCTAGAAAAAGTTACCCCAGCCTCTGGAGGTGCCATCCCCAGTTATAAGACTTTAAGGTAAAGTTGCAGCAAGCGAGAGATACGAGGTCAGGGAGCATGGGCAGCTGGGTCAGACCACTAGGTGGCATCAGACACTGGGTAGATCATCTGAGCCTGTCACACTAAGGTGTGCTTTAAGAGTACACTGTACAAAGACAAAGGACAGGAAATTCTGCAATGGTCACATAACAAGCTTCTGGTTTACAAAGAAGGGGTTTTAACAGGGCTGCTTATCATCTAGTTCTATTAAAATAGATCAACATCAAGGCAAATAAACACAAGAGATAGTCAACCAATGATGCTGTTAATTTGTTAGCGTCATCCATTGCCCTGTCCCTGTGATTCTTGCAAAAGGGTAAGTCAGACACACTCTAAAATGTTTCTGCTGCTGCATCTAAATGGTTAAGGAAGGAGTATTTGCTGGTTTTCTACAGAATGTATCTAGGTGTACTTACACTTACAGAATGCATATTTCAAATTGCTAAGTAGTGGCTTTTCTGTGGCAGAGGTAATGTTAACACGTTCACAAAATTTATGATATTTGTTTCATCAATGAAAGTGTTAACATCACCAAATTTTCTTGTGCAGTAAGCCAATACAACACTTTCCATCTTCATCTGGAGTTATGCTGTTGTTCCAGTTGTCACTTTGATATAGGTTCCACCAGTAATAACAACAGTGCAACACAGGATACCAGCCCATTTGCCAAACTGGTATTAACTGGCAGAAGTGAACATTCCTCATGAATACTCACACCATTGCTATTGCACCAGTAATAGTTTAACAGTGAAAAATTTAAGAAAGATGTCAGTAGAGTCAAGACTATAATGAAAGGATTCTCATTGCAGAAATGTCATTATGCAAGGGGTAGTTTGTCATACCTTGGCTGCTGTCATTCTCAGTGTTATGGATAGGAACACAGAAGAAGTCAGTTGCAGTATGTTTTTCCTTGCACTGAAAAATACTAGAGTAAATAAAACTGAACAATCTATAGCTCCGGGGCATCTGCCACCTACAATGAATTCACAACAATATCATCTTTCAAACAGATTCATGGTTGTTATACTTGTCTTTCCCTTCCAGTTCATCCAATTCTAATTCTGCTAAGGAGGAATAATGAAAAAAATCTGCAGATTAGATTTTAGTGAGGGATGCCTTGAGTCCAAAAATGTCGAGAACCATTTTTGATGGTGAAAATCTACCCTGCCTTCAGCCCAGCTCAGCCACAGATTTTTTATGTGACTTTGGGCAGGTCACTAAATGTACCCTGTGCCTTTGTTCCTGAGATATACAGGGGGAATAACACTTCCCTGTGTCACAGGTCTGTTCTAAGGAAAAAATAACAATTGTGAGTTCAGTAATAAGAGCCATGTAACTAAATACAGTTCATGAGCTGGATCCTCACTACCCCTCATCAAAAATGGAATTTCAAGACTTACCCAATTCCCTTCACACGTGGAAGGACAAATACCAAATAATGGAATGGACTATGCTACATCAACATTATGCACTGACAGCACTACCTGCCATTTAATTGGTACCTGAGCAGGTGCAAATGGCTTCAGATCCATAAACTGAGATTGATTTTAAAAAACCATCTTGGGAACACTTGACAAAATTCATAGTAGGTAGAAGAAGCTTGAATGGTTTCTCTGGTTATTCAGACACCTGCAAAAGACCTGATTTCACAGTTTGTCACTGAGAAACAGATCACCCTTTCCTCTGAGCTTCACATCATACTAGAGAGCTTCCACAGATAAAAATGACTTTATCTTCAGAATATTTCAATGGGCTCAATTTTGACTTTTAGATGCTCACATTTTTAAAATTTAGAGTTTAATGACCTACTAAATACAATATTGTAAAAGACAACAGTTCTTCACACAAACAGTGCTGTCTGGAAATAGAAAATACTTAACCAACAGCTTGAAAGAACAATTTTAATTGCTCTGTTAAAACACACTGCAAAATTATTAAAGCTTGTACACTCTGATTGTACACTCTAGGTGTAATGAATGCCCCCTGTCACATATAGAACACTATGGGCATGTTTTCCCTACATGAGACGCATTACTGCATGTTTGCCTAATTTACTGCACAGTAAAGTGTGCATGTCTACACATGCATGTGCTTACTGCAAAGTAAAAAACCTTAATCGTGCTTAAATTTCTTAAAGGTAGCAAATTTTCAGGTAGCAAATTTAAGCATGATTAGTAACTGTGCAGTAGCACACATGTAGATGTGATCCAGCAGCAAATTTGCTTCCTGGTCTGTCCAGCCACTTGGGGGCCGGCCTGAGGCCAGCCACAGGGCTAGTGGCTAGGAGCTTCTCCTGCTGCAGGGCTGGGAAGGAGACTGAGTGGCAGTCCCTTCCTGCAAGCTATAAAAACTTCAAGCCATTTTGTGTCCTGGGGCACACATCACAGGCAGCCTGAGGGCTCTGCAGGCTCTGTGTGCTCCCCTGGGCAGGCCACAGTTCACCTGTGCCTGCATCTTTGGAGCCTGTGTTCCTGTGTGTCCCTGCTCTACCTTGCAGCTGCCAGGGCAATGCTACTACCAGGCAGGTGGGTGCATAGCAGTTGCTTCAGGCTGCTGCAGCTCCTGGTCAGTACCCCAGGGCTGTCTGCTGCATACCCCCAGCAGCCTGCCTTGTGCCTGCAGCTACTGTAAGGCATAGCCTCAGCCACACAGCTCTCAGTAGGCAGGGCCCCTGATGATCAGGGGTGGGACGACAATGGCTCTTGGCTACAGGTCCACCACACCTGGCACAAAGCATCCACTCTCCAAGTCAGAGTTCTTGAAGACATGGGCTTTGTGCACATTGCCCACCCAGTCAGCACTCAGATGCATGAATGTCTCCCAATCGTCTACAATGGCCGGCTAGACCACAATATGGAAACCCCTATGGCTATAATAGGGGTAATCTCCATGGGGTGGACAAGTGACTGGTATATGGGTCTTGTCCAGGGCCCTGATACACTTGGGGAACCCCAGTGCACAGAGTACTGCCACCACCACCTGGGGGTCATGGACACAGAGGACAGTGTCTTCCACAATGTCTTGGAGGGTGCTGCACATCTCCAGAATGGACTTGCCCGTGCTGAACAGGTGGCCCATCATTTTAAATGGCAACAGGTATAAAATAACTTAGTGAGTGACTGTGCACTAGCATAGTAGTACTAGCAGCATCTCAGGGAGCCAACTGTGACAGAACCCTTCTCCTCTCCTGCAGGAGCTTCTTCTTTAGCATGTCTGTTAAGGTGCACCCTCACTGTCTGACTCTGTGTGTTTGTATGTGTGTGTGTTAAGGTGCACCAGCTCTGAAAAGTGGTTTGTAAATTCAAAAAAGCACCTAACCTCATCACCAGAATCAAAGCAAAGGTCCTACAACTCAAACCACAAAACCTGCCAACAATCTCCAGTTCCCCCACAAACTTCACACCAGAATCTATCAAAGACAACAATACTAAACTACCTGTGGTGGCACATTTCTCATGAAAAAAACACTCTGCATCCAGTCTCTCAGGCCTGATCCTGAGAGAACAATTTACAAACCACTTTTCACGGCCGGGCTTATGAACTTCACTTCATCAGCCTACTAGGTACACAAACTCATGGTACACAAACTCATGGACTCAATGCAGACCATGGAATTCTGACACACTGCAACCTGCCAGACATCTGACTCCCCAGGTATCTCTGCACTTTTACCCACACTGCTACATCCCCCACCCCCCACTCCTCTCCAGCCTGTCCCTCATGCCCTGATGCCTCTATTTTCATTTTCAAAAATATGACAGGTCTGGGCTTTCCCTAGTCAGGTCTGCATGTGAGTGCATTAGCTGGAGGTTATGGTGCCGCCTACCCACCTTTCACCAGGAGATCCTTGGTCCTGGCATTTATGGGGCTGCCGCATTGCCAGTATTTCCACCACACCTCCCTGACCCTGCTAGTTGTGATCTCCACTCTGGCTGTTCCAGATGTTGGAGATGAAGTGCAAGGCTATCTGCAGACCTGCCTTGTGCAGCTCCTCCTTCAAGTGTTCCCTGCATGCCTCATACAGGGCACCGCCTTTCTGCTAACGGTGGTGCATACAGGTACTTGGTAGAGATGAGGCAATAAGCTGCCTAAACTCGGTCTGCTCCACCAAGGAGAAGGGCTGGCTATCCAGAGCAAGCATCTCCCCAATGCTCTGGGTGATCTCACTTGCTCTTGCAATGCACCTCACTTTGCAGCTTTCCCCGATGCTCCAGGGTGGCCTGCCTCTGCTTTGGGTGAACGGAGGTTTTGGAGTGAGTGGTGGAATTTCCTTTGGGCTTGCTTGCACTGGTGCCAGGCTGAGCAAAAAGAAGGGCACAGGAATGCTGTCTCCTCAGATGCAGCAGCATCACTGTGGGGTGCAGTGTTTTACTTCCTTGCCCTGACTGATTTGCCTTTGGCAGTGCTAGCAGAGAACAAACCTGGGATCATCTGCCACTTCAAAATCATCCCACACTACACGACTCCCCCACTTCTGGGTTGAAGGTGGGTATCCTGCCTTAACCCCCTCCTCAGCAGGCACAGCAGCAGGAGGAGCTGACTCAGCAGAGTCACTTGCCTGAGCCTCCACAACCTCAACCTCCGAGGTGCTTTCCTCCAAGGTGCTTTCTGGAGAAGGAGATCTAGATCTAGGGGAGATTTGAGAGGTGTGGAGCACAAACTCAGATATCTCCTTGGTCCCCAGAATTGCTTTAGTTAGGGCTCTCAGGTCCCTGGTTCCAGCTCCAGCTCCTTCTCTGGTAGTGGGTGGCTCACTCTGGGAGATGAAATTGGGGTGGGAGAGATGGTAATTCTGCTGTTGGCACCTATTTCTGGACTTGTGAGGTGGTGCAGGTGGAGGGACATCAGGTACTGCTCCCACCTCCTTGCTTCCATTGGCAACAGAAGCCTCATAGCTGCTAGGGAAGAGGATGCATCTATGTTTGGGAGGGGCAGGAACTGACATCAGAGATGGCCTTGAGCATATTGGAACCCTCTCTCTGTCCTGCCACAAGACCTGGCACCTGCCTTTCCAACATGTTTCATATTAATCTTTCCTGTCCTGGAAAATGTGTGTGTATGTGTGTGTGTATGACATATTCTGTGTTGTGTTTTCTTTACTCTGTGTTATGTGCAGACGCTGCTATGATTATGATAGATTCTTCATAACTATATATCTAGTGTCTTCTTCTGTGATGTGATACATAAATTAGGAATGTGAATGTGTGACTTCTAAATTTTCTGTTTCTTTACTGTATTGTTCTGTTGTGTACCTAAAATAGTATATCTTCTTCTTCTAAGACTCTAACTTCTGTGTTGTATATGTTAATCTGAATCTCAATCTCTGATTTCTTCTTCTGTGTTATCTTTAGTGTGTATGTAAACTAACTATAACTTATAATATTAATAACTAATAACTTTTACACCTCGACTCCTCAATGACTAGGGAGACAACAAATCGATGCCATCATGCACACTGCACACATTGCTAGTCTACAGCTTTATTCAAAATGGAGACAGCTTCAGACTAGCTCCGACAAATTGGGGAGCCACCCTGAACATTAGTTCTTCCCACATTTATACACCTTAGTTTATTCTCAATTAACATTTACTCCACCTTTGTTCCACCCATATTCCCTGCTAGCTCAAGCTCTGCCTGTTTACTGTTTGTTTCATTAGCATGAAATTACCTATGCATTTCACTGATTTACATGTGTTTTTGTTATGACCGCATACCTAAAATCATGACCCTGGCTTCTTTCGATCATTTGCGTTTTTTTGCTGATTTCTTCATCATCTCCAAGTTCTTCCTTCTGCTTTATCTTTAACAATAGCCAGTGGTCTGCATCCTGTTCTGCTTACAAAATGAGCTATGTATCTTACAGCACTACTACATTGCTAGGAAAATGCTTGCCTAAGCATCTTGCAATGTTACTTTTAATATGTCGTTCTGCCTTGTGCTAGACCACAGGTTATAGCCTTTTTTTTAGCTGCAAATCCAATGCTCCCCAAGATTCAAATACAGTCACCCTAACACTCCCTCACAGAATTAGTATAGGCAGCAAAAGAGAAACCCAGGCGATTCTCTAGAGACCATCACTCTTTCTGCACAATACACCCCTTGGGCCCGGCAAGGTAGATGGTGCTTTTGTGTTACTCAGACAGAGAACTGACCTTTTGCCGATTGTTGGTAGTGAGTGAGAGAGTGTTCAGGCTACTTGCTTTTCAGCCTGGGACTGAGCCAGGAACTGGGACAAAGGTACCATAGAGATATTTTCTGCTTTTCCATTGGCATGAACATGCAGCAGAATTTATTTGTTTCTATTATGAATATGCTATATACACACACAAGTACCAACAACAATAAGACCTAACAAAGCAAAAATGCTAATTACTATGCAAACACTAGCACGGACTCAGGGTGGACTATTTGCAATCACACATCTCCCATTCCATAAGGTTCTGCAACATCCATGGCTAATTTATACATCCACATAGCCTCAGCTGCAGCAGTGCTGGTTTGAGCTGCCCATCTCCATTCATTTCCAATTTCTTTTGTTTCTCTAATTGTTCCCACCCTGAAAACTGGTGCCCAAATGATGGCTATCCAGCTTTTAGCGGGAGTCAGCTTGGCTTTGGTGTTGAATTCTATTGCGGGTGGCCAATTTATTGTAGTGGGACCTTTGGGGGTTTGAATTATAATAGACTCCCTTTGAATCCACAGGCCACACACATCCTTCTGTATTGTTCACCCATAGGGTGTGGTTAAGACAGATTAAGTTTGTGGGTCCTTCCCAACACACCCTGTTTTCAACAGCAATTACTTCCCCATTGGATAGTGGCTTGGTAAAACTTAATTGTGGTGGCTGTTTAGGCCCTTACCTTCACATGGTTCCTATTTCTATCCATAAACCATGGCTCCAATACAGGGGATTGCAGACAAGAAACCTAGATCCCTCTGATGTAGATCCCACTGCTGGAGTCAAGAGTCTGATTTTTGTCCAGAATCCACCTCCAGGTCCAATGGCTGTGAAGTGGCAGAGGCTCTTTATACATCCTTTCCAGGTTAATGTCCAATAATGTCAAAACTGCCAGACTGACTTTAGAGTGATGGACAGGCTGCTGTTATTTAAGTCTTCTGACCTTTCTTGATGTCTTTGACTGCAACAATCAATGGAGCATTGAGTGCTTGCTGGAGGCTGTCATATGCTTTGTCTGAGGTTAAATCTTGAAACACCATATACGCAACCTGCAATAAACCTCTTAAATCATGGGTTATACTTGTTAGACCCTGGCTCCATGCAGTGCACAATGACTAGGCAGATGATGATCTAATCACTCATGGATCCTGTTCCTCATTAGCCAGAGCAAGCAGGGAGAAAACCCTACTTGCACACATTGCTTGCAACAGCTGTATTCAAAATGGAGACAGCTTCAGGCAAAGGTAAAACACAAGGACAAATTCATGGAATAGTACTGGTGAAGCCTATTGGCTAAACATGACCTCTGACCTATTTAATTGGGAAATCGAGGAAGACCAGGAAACCTTAATGGGGAAAAAAGGTTCCAGATTTTGAATTATTTCTAGGACAGTATAAAGGGCCTAGACTAGATAAAAAAAACCCTTCTCCTGCAGTGAAATCAGTGTCCCTGCCCCACTCGGACTCCTATGGGCCTGTACTGATGGAAAACTCCGGACTGAGTTACCTGCAATTTTAAGCAGTGTCCAATGCACCTTAGGAATAGTAACCTTGTGCCCACCTCTAGTATATACTGGTCGTACACCTCCTGCAGTTCATAGTAAAAGAAATCGATGCAGCGACTCGTCAATTCCTCAGTTTCCCAATGAAGCTTGGAGTCAACTAATATATGGTGAACAGGTTAAAAAAGAGCTGGCATGGGGACTTGAAGGACAATTCCTATGGGGAATAGGAATCGCAAAGGCTAGCGTAGCACTAGCAGAAATAGCAGAGCAAATTGCAATATTAGCTAATGCTACTGCTGACGGATTCAGCTTAGTCAATCAACAACTACAGGCCACCTCCTGAATTACTTTACAGAATAGAATGGCAATAGACGCTCTGCTTATTCATGAAGGGGGCTTATGTCAATAACTCAACTTGTCTAAAGAATATTGTTGTATAACTATTCCCAATGTTTCAATCCCACTACACCACCAAATAGAGCAGATTAAGCAAATAGCTACTAAAGTCAATAAGGTAGCCTTGGCGAGCAATAACTGGCTCGGAAGATTGGCCGGCTCTTTTTGATGGATGATTAGTGGGTGGCTCAGTTCTATACAAACACCCCTTTTTTCTGTTTTAATAGTAATAATTATTGTGTGTATTGCTTGCTCATGTTTGTGGTGCATTTTAAAGGCTTTCGTCCTCAAAATTACTCTTTGGTAACCTGTGTGATTGGGCTGGCCAAGAAATGTTTGCTTTCATTCCCAAGTGAAAGTCCGCTAATATTGTAGATCCACTATAATGAAGGCCTTTAGATAAGGTCCTATCCATGTCAAGGGGCGTTACATATGTTCTAAGTGGGCATATGTCTACTGACTTAGGAACGGGTAAGCAACCGTGAGACTTGGTGGATCAAGTGTCTTGGTCCATGATTGTATTAGTTGCAACACAACGTTTTTCTCATAAGCAGTTATTCCCGTAAAATAAATTCTGAGCAAGAGAGCCATTCTTATAATTGACCTTCCCTCCATGGCCAACAAAATACTAGGAAAAATATCAGGAAAGGGGGAAGAAGTAGGAAAAAGATAACCCAGGGTATATATTGCATACTATTTAGTCCAAACAAGGAAAAGGTTGAGTTCCTTTGTTCACTAAATTTTCCAGATGTTTCCTGCTGCTCTTTTACCGGTGGAATACTGCATGGTTCTGACTCGGCTACAGGTGCTTGTCCTGGTTTTAGATGGCTGTGATGGATCCAAGACTCCTTCTCAGCAATCTTGACTGCAGTGTGAGTTGTTAGTAAAACCTGGAAGGGCCCGTCCCAGCGTGGAGCTAGGGAGTCCTTGCATCGGTGTATCTTGATTCACACCCAGTCTCCTGATTTATAACGGTGAAGACTGGAGTCAAGAGGTACTGGTTGCACCAATGTCACAACCCTGTGAAGAGAACTGAGAGAGTGCTGCAATGATAAAACATAATCAGTCTTGTCTCCTCCTAACAAGCTCAAGTGCAGACTCTTCCATCCTTTATACAAGGGTGGTGGGTGATGAAATAGTAACTCATATGGTGATAGATTGAGAGGTTTGCGTGGTTTTGTTCTAAGAGCAAACAGTACAATAGGCAGGGCCTCAGGCCATTTTAATTTATTTTCGACACAGATCTTTCCTAAAAGGGTTTTTAAGGATAAGTTTAGCCTTTCTACCTGTCCTGAAGATTGTGGATGGTAAGGAGTGTGGAACCGTGCCGAACCCCTAAAACCTTAAAAACTTTTTCTGTGAAATGTGACCCTTGGTCTGACTCAATTACTTCAGAAAGCCCGAATCTTGGTACAGTGTCTCTAAGAAGAGCTTTGACTACTGCAGAAGCATCTGGCCATGTTGTGGGAAAAGCTTCTGGCCAACATGTAAGCTGGTCAACTATCACCAAGCAATTTTTGTAACGATAAGCCTTTGGTAAGTCTATGTAATCAATTTGTAATCGCTGGAATGGTAAATATGTCCAAGATCTTCCTCCAATATGAGGTGCCCTTTTTGTCAAATGGTTATGGGCTTGGCATATGGGGCAGGAATTTACAATCCTGGGAGCTTCCACATAGATGCTGGGAGCAAACCAATCTTGGAGTACGCTGTGTGCTAGATTTTCTGCTCCTGAGTGATTAAGATGATGAATTTGTTGGACCAGTATGCGTAAAATAGCACAAGGACATCCATCGGGTACTCGCCACACATCATCTCCTCCTTTTTTCCCTTCATATTTAGTCTCCCATGTTTGAACTTCAGCTGGTTGTAGAAGTTGATAGATGGAGGAGAGTTTTGGTAAAATGATACAGGAGAGCTGAGAGTCACAGTTATCAGGGATAGGCTGAATGGCTAATGGACAATAGCAATTTCTCTGGGAAGCAGAATAGCATCTAAGAGTCTTTTTACTTCAGTGGCATGTGCAATAGCATGTCCGTTCGAGGTAAGGAAACCTCATTGCTTCCACAATTGTCCAATTGCGTGACAAATGCCAAATTCATATCGAGAATCAGTAAAAATAGTCACTGAACAATTTTCAGTAAGTTCACAAGTCCTTCTCAGGGCAATAAGTTCTGCAGTTTGGGCACTGGTACGTGGCGCAAGGGGCCTGGCTTCCCAATTCCCATTGCACCGTGGTCACTGCGTACCCTGCATGTCTTTTACCTTTGATGACTGACAATGATCTATCGGAAAAAAGGATATAATCTGGGTCCTGTAAGGGCTGATTTTTAAGGTCACTCCGGAGTTTTTCTACAAATTCAACCACTTTGCAGTAATCATGGTGGGGGAGTCCTTAATCTGCCTTTGGCAGGAGGGTAGCTGGGTTGAGTCGTGCGCATCGTTGTATGGTGATGTTTTCAGATGTTAGCAAAAGAACTTCATATCAATTTAGTCTCTGATTTGAAAAATGTTGAGTGTTATGCTGGAGGAGGAGAGCTTCAACCGAGTGTGGCACTCTTACGATGAGCAGGTGGCCTAAGACCAGATCTTGGGCTCGTTGTACCAGCGGTGCAGTAGCAGCGATGGAGCGGAGGCACGCAACAGCTCCTCGGGTGACAGGGTCCAGCTGAACTGAGTAGTATGCAACTGGTTGAGGCCGATCTCCCCAGGGCTGCTTTAGCACTCCAGAAGCGACTCCTCTGTTCTCATGAACGTACAGGATAAAAGGTTTAGTGTAATCAGGGAGACCCAGGGCTGGTGCAGTCATAAGGGCATGCTTTATTCAGTGGAAAGCTTGTTCCTTATCTCTAGACCAGTGTATGGGATCTTCGGCTTCATTTGCAGTGGCCTGGACTAAGGGTTGTACTATTTCTCCAAAAGCTGGGATCCAGGGCCTGCAAAATCCTGCCTTACCTAAAAGTGCATGGACCTGCCTTTTACTCTGAGGTCATGGTAGATCTTGGATAGCTTGTAAATGCTTTGGGGACAATTTTCTCGTGCCTCCTCTGAGTATATAACCTAAATACTCAACTTCAGGTTGACAGTATTGCAGCTTTGAGGGAGACATCTTATGCCCTTTATCTGCCAAGGAAAAGAGCAGTTTTTTTGTATCTTCCTTACAAGAGTCTATGTCTTTTGAAGCTAATAAGAGGTCATCTACATAAATAATCAAAGCAGTGTTTGAGGATAAGGTAACTGTAGATAGATCTTTGTGGAGGATTTTACATATCCTTGGGGTAACCGTGTCCAAGTCAATTGTCTTTTTTTCCAGGTGAAAGCAAATAAGTATTGTGAATCTGGGTGTATAGGGGTACTAAAAAAAGCTGCGCAGAAATCAATAACTGTATAATACATTGCTGACACTGGTATGGTGGTCACGACATTAGCTGGATTGGGTACCACAGGGTGTTGTGGGACAACATAGTTATTAATTGCTCGAAGATCTTGTACAAATCGATATACAGGTTTTCTGTCAGGACCAAGCTTGGGTTTTTTAACGGGGAGGATAGGGGTGTTGCAAGGTGAGAGGCATTCCTTTAATATCCCTTGCTCTAAATAGCTGTGGACCAGAGTTCTAAACTTTCTATTGCTTCTCTGGACAGAGGATATTGTGGTACTGATGGAGATGGACCTGCCTTGGTTTGAATAATGACTGGGATTGCAGTTTTAAGAAGCCCCACTGCTGTGGGGGTCCAGTCCCACAAAGATTTAGGTAAAGTTAGGAGGTCCACTGGGAGAGAAGAATGCTCTACATCACTTAGGATGGCCTGGAAAGCTAGAAGATTTGTACTAGGAATGGTAATTTGAATACCATGTGGGCTACATTCCAGAACCACTCTCAGCTTGCATAATAAATCTCTTCCTAGCAAACCAACAGGAAACCCATGTGACAATAAAAAAGCATGTCCAGTGGAAAGGGGTCCGATGGTGACCTTGGTAGGGACACTATATGGGGCATAAAAAGGCCTACTTGATATTCCCATTACTCGCCTGACCCCCCTTACTGGTAAATTAGCCTGCCCTGGGGAAACACCCAGTGAAGAAAGATCTGCGCCAGTGTCAACCAAACATTTATACACTTGGCCTCGTACTCTTATGTTAACATACAGTTCAGAAGAAGGACACTTTATCTTATATGCGGTTACATCTGAATTTCTGCAATTCATCTTATGGAAAAGCCTCCCCGCCACCCCAGTCACTCATGAGACTCAAGTAAATCTCCTAGAAGTTGCTGGTGATGGTCAATTTCAGGCAGTGAGGCAGCTGAACGTGGAGTCGGATATGGCGTGGGGGGCCCCCGTGGACGAACCGGGCAATCTTTCTTCCAATGTCCTCTCTGCCTGCAATAATTACAGGTGTCATTTGGCCGCGGCCCTGCTGATGGATTAAATATTTGGGGTGATTTAGGATGGAAACCTCCTTGTCCTCGTCCTCTCCCTCAGCCTTGGTCATAGTTGTGGCAAGGCACAGCTTGAAAGTGTTGGGTGAGGGCGGCAGCTAACATGTTTACTTCTTTTTGCTTAAACTTCAATTTCTCTTGTTTCTGGACTTCAGGACGTCGGTCAAAAACATAAGTAGCTAGGTCAACTAACTGAGGGAGCGTCTTGGTATTCCAATCAGGGTGATGCTTAGTAATATACTTTCTTATATCCTCAGTTGCCTGGCCGACAAAGGTGGAATTGACCACTGTTTGGTTAGCATGGCTATTTGGGTCAAAATCCTCGCCATGTCTAATCATAGCGCTCAAAAGTTTTTGACAGTAATCACTGGGGTGCTCAGCTGGTCCTTGTTTAATGTCTTGGACCAATCTGCCTTTTTTTGCCCTGCTCTTTTTAATCCCTGAAAGAGGGTTTGTTGGGCCCGTTGTAAAAGTCTCAAATCATTGTCACCATGGTGATCATCATTTGGGTCCCAGTTTGGAGGATCTAGGGGCCATGCAGTACAGTCCTGACTGTCGCCTTCTATGGCCCACAAATTGCCTTGATTAATAATTTCTACTTTCTCTTCCTTACTAAGAAGAATGTCCAAGAGCTGATTCATATCTGTCCAAGTCGGAATGTGGGTGTTAATTATAGTTTCTACCCTGCGTCTCACCACTTCTGGGTCATCCCTAAACTTGGGGGTATTAGTTTGCCAGAGAACAAGGTCCTGAGGGTTGAATGGGATATGAGTATATGGAAAGCTGACCCCTTCTTGAGTAGGGATGGGATACTGATGCAACGGGGCTAGACAGGCAGGTACCTTTTCTTTATTCTGGCTCCTCGTATGGATGGACACTGGAGAACTATCAATCGGTGCTTGGGGTGCAGGATTATCCACTGGAGAGCCTATGACTTTACGATCGCTCCCCATTATTGAGGATGACGATGACCCTGGGGATGAGGCTGAGTCTGGATCTGGGACAGGGTGAGGCAGCAGTCCAGCCGGGTGCCATTCATCCTCCTCAGAACAGGGAGCTGTTGGGATGTATGGAGGTGGTAAAGCTCCAAGATGGTTCTCTGGACTAACTCGAAGAGGGGCCAAATGCTGGGCTTGAGTTTTTGTTGGATTATTATTGTTATGATCTTTTTTCTTTATAAGGGCTGCATTTGCCCAAACATACCAGAAATTCATCTGACGAGGGTGAGAGCTCTCTATAAACCCTCTAAAATATCTTAAAACTTCTTGGTCAAATGAACCAAGACTAGGCCATTGTCGACTTGGGTCCTGATAAGTATATCGAGGCCAAGCAGTTGTGCACAATTGGATTAATTTAGACTTCTTAACCTGATTAGTTCCCGGGATTTCAGCCCAATCTGACAGAACAGTTCCAAGGGGACTTTCTAGAGGGACAGGGACAGATCCTGTTTGTCCCATGTTGTCTCCCTCGGTGGGGTACCCCTTATTCTTTTAAACCAGAATACTAGAATACCAGAGTCAACTTTTAGACCAGACTTAACCAGTGCCCCAAACAGGAAAGGGGACTTCTCAAAGTGACCACAAGCTTGACCGGTGCCCCACACAGCTTTCCCGGCCCAAAAGGGTCAGACGGACAACCCACTAGGATTGCCTGTGTCACCAGTGTGAGGAACTGGGAGAGAGAGGGGCCTATAACACTCAGACAAGACCAACTAAACACATATAAACAGCCAATAGCAAGTATTTTAGAATGAGTGCTAGCATTATGCCAATTATTTCCTGAGAAACACCGTACTCAGGGTACCGGACTGTCACTCCTACTGTCTCAGACCCAGTTCATCTTACCTCCATGCCAGAGCCATCACCCCCTCCTTCAAGATCCCTAGGGCAAACTTACTCCATAGCCAGCTTGGGTGTTGCTGCAGGGGATGGCAGCTCAGGCCCGGAGAGCTAGGGTCCCATCTGGGTCACCAAAATTGTCAGAAAAACCTGAGTTAGCTGCCCAAACAGGAAAGGACAGCTTGGTCTTGTGTTGTGAGCACTAGCCGTGATAATACAAGTCAAGAGACACAGAAGTGCCAGTAGAAAATTTATTGCTTCTGCAGAAGGGTAGACTCCCGCCTTAAGGGCCAAGAGCTACCCAGAGGAATTTTTAACTTCCATATTTATATGGTTCCTTCTACATATGCTTAGTTGCATGTGCTATGAGATTAGTCATAACATAATTTTTTTCTGTTAGTTATAATTATCTCTTGCGATGGGAATCATCACAAGGGCATTTTTCTCTTTCCAGTTGGGTCAAGCTGACCTCGGCATCTTCCTCTTTCCAGTTGGGTCAAGCCAATTCCGGAATAATTTTCTTTCTATATTAGTACTTATGATTCCTAAAATTATATTTAGCATTAGTTATATTTGGTTATATATTATATATAGTTATATATTAGTTATATTTAGCATAGGTCAAACTGCTCACTAAAACATTTTGTTAGACAGATATTAAAATACTTGAACTTATGAACTTATAAACTTCTGAACTACTTGTACTTATTCTTATGACCTATTCAATTAATCAAGCTAACCCATCTTTATATCAGTAGTAAGTTTTATTTTTCTTTCCCTTCCTTGCAAATAAGTGCCCTGCTATTTTGATATAGATATCCACTGTATCATAACAGATAATTATTATGTTTTATATTTTTTTTTACTGCTTTTATATTGTGTGATTAATGTTTTAGGCCTATATATGTAAGTTCGCATAAGTCATGTCAAGTTTTCATCTTGTAATGTCAAGCCCCCATCCTGTACCCAGGCCCGTTGTGTAACCCATGACTCACACCTACCCCTTCCATGTAACTTGGTTCCTGAATGAATGGGGATAAATGAGGGTGCTTGAGAGACAATGGCAGTAGGTCTAAAAATAGCTCCCTCTGAATGACCAAACATAACACCAATTCCTGGTCCAATGACCCAGCCCTTCAAACCACCCTGAGCATTCAAGAAACAAAAGATGAGGCAACCCACCATTGTGCCAGGCTGCACATGCTCATTAAAAACACCTGGAACCTTCTGGGACAGGACTGACATTGCCTGGACAGGCCCTTCCCATAGGAGATCAGAGGTATTCTGCCCCATAAAAACAGGTAGTGAAGACTGACTCTTTGGGACGTCCTCTCCATCTGGACCAGCACCATGCCAGACCACCTATCCACCCAGAGGCCCTACTGGTGACCCCACTCTGGACAACACCTACTGGACAAAGATCCCTTCCAACCTGGATAGGTAGCTATCACCCCGCACCATCTCTTCAATCAAGGACTTGGACTCTGTTTCTCTTCCCTACCTGGACTCCAGCCCTTCCACTGAGTCTCTTTCTCCTGCTGCCATTGTGAGTGGTTGTGTGTGTGTGTGTGTGTGTGTGTGTGTGTGTGTGCGCGTGCATGCGTGTGTGAACCAATAACTTCATGGGGCTGTGTGGTGTTTTGTCTGTTTAATAAAACTGTTATTTGGACCCTGAGTTGGGTTTTGCTTTACTAAGTTTCATCCCTGCTCCAATCTCTGCTCCTCACTCCTCTAACTTCTGCCTCATTACTCCCTTCCCTGCTTCTGACTCACTGCCACCTCCAACACCTGTCCTGAGATCCTCTCTGCCTCCAAACCCTCCGTTTCTTTGTCACTGTCTTCTCCCCTGAGCAACCAGGTTTCTGCCTCAGTTTCTTTCCTGGCTGTTTCCTCCTTGCCACCAGTTATCTGCCCCCTCCCTCAATATCTCTTCTGTCTGCCTACATTTCCAGCCCCAAACTCCCAGGTTTCTGTCTTTCTTTCCTGGCTGTTTCCTCCTTGCCACTAGGTGTCTTCTTTTTTCTTTTTTCCCCTCCCATGCACCAGTGACCTCAAGTAATCCTGGAGCCCCTTGATCTTAAGTAAACCCAAGCCTCAGTTCTTTAGTCAGCTTCTCTCTAGTCCATGGGTTCTAATCCCATTTCTGGCTCCTTTCACTCCCTACACTTTAACTCTCTCTCTCTCACCTTAACCTTCCCTCCAAGTATCCCAGGTACCCAAAGCACACACATACATACCATACCATCAATTTAGGAACTTACCTATGTGTAGGTGGGTTGTATGTGTGTGAACTGGTAAGTGTGTGTGTATATAATATATCTCATTGTGTGCATGATATATCAATTAGTTATTTGTGTATTGTACTGACTGTGTGGGTATTGGCAATTGATTTTTGTCTAATTTTTAGTGTGTATGTGCTTGAATTGGTGGTAGGTATGCATGTGCCTAGGCTGGTTTGCATTTGTATGGTAGTGTGTGTGTGTATGCACCTAATTGATTTGTGTGTTTGTATACTTGCAACTGTGTCACACCCTCCTGTCTAACAGTGCAATATTGAGATCCTGAGATTGTCCTGACCCCACAGGGCAACAGGGTTGCTTTAAAAAAAAAGATTCTAAATTCAGAAGTGCACCCCATCTATATACAAACATAGCTTTAATTGTTTTGCAAACAGAATTCTGAAAGTCCTAATGGGATTTTTAACAGGAAGCTTCTTTAAATGCTCTAAACCTATCGTGGTAGCTGTACTGACTTATTCAGGAGGAAGTTTCCTTGTTTTTGAGCTTCCAGTATGCTGATCAATAATATTGTAAGATCCAATGCACAAGGACCATTGTTTCCTGAATTTTCCTGTTCAAGGCCATTTGTGTGCCTGTCACAAACTGCATAATCTTAGTCACATAGGCAGTGTCTACATTATCTTAATGCACATTAAGCAGGTTTAGGCAGGAGTCTACACATGCAAGCATTAAAGTGAATTAACACTGTGTGTGGACTGACTTGGGACTAAAGCGTTAATACCTTTGCAGGTATCAAATTTAAGCATAAATAGCTGAAATTTGCCATTTTTAAAGTGCATTAAGGGTAGGCAACATGTGCTGTAATTCACATTAAATTTAGGGTAATGAGCCTTAAACATCTTGTGTACATGTAACCATATAATCTGTATCTCTGCCTCTAAGGAACTTTTTCATAAAACATTCCCTATTTCCTCCTGTTTCAGCTGCTTCATCCTACTTCTTCACAGCATTCAAAATCTCCTTTTTTTTTATCCCTTCAGTAGTTCTACTTATGGCCATGATATTTTTCTCTCTCCTCCACAACCAGTGTCAGGTACCAATCTGTATTTTCAGTTTATAATATTTAATGTTTTGTTCTCCTATGTTTATACTTCCCTGGTACCCACATGAGTCTTCTGTCAAATGTTAAACCAAACTGAACCTTGAAAGTTAGTAACCAACAGAAAGTAAAAACTATCAGCTGAAGTTTTACGGTTATTAGGTAGCATCTAGTCTTGAGGGGCTTTACAAACTTTCATCCAGTTGTAACAGTGCCAGTCTGTGTCTTAGAAGGAAGGCTCATCAAAGACAAATCAAGACATAGCACAGAAAATGCTGCTCTACTTTTCAGTTTATTAGCATTTTCTCCCTTCCAGTCCCTGAATCCTGCTGCTGTCCAAATACTGGATGTTTCATACTGTAAAAGCAAATAGATGCAGACTTATTGATTCTTATTGACATAAGTCCTCCTTTAAGACTTCTTTCTCTCTTCTTGATTTGTTTTATACCCTATGACTTCATAAAATAATCTCTAGTTCAGCATTGCATAAGGTTTCCAAGCAAAACATTGATACTGAAGCCAAACCAGTTCGGTTACTATAACTATATATGACAGACTGATACAATATTAAGCTTAAACATTTACATTTTCACAGCTCATATAGAATCATAGGATTGGAAGGGATCATAAGGTCAATTAGTCCAATGTACTGCAAGGGTGCAGGATTTTTACATATAAAGTTATAAGGATTAACCAGCAGGAGGTTCTACAAAAATATCTCTAATTAATTAAAAGAGAATGGTATTCTTTCTTAATGGTTTTCCACTCTCTGCCAGAATTCTATAATAGAACTATAATGCTCTATTAAATTCTTCAAGGCAGCCAAAAACCTTACATTACATAGGAATTTTCTGATACATTTTTGCTGGAGATTTTTATTAAAATAATTCAAAGCATAGCTATTTTGTAGTGACTACTTGGTGGCAAGAATTACATTTTATTTCCAAGTTGTTTTCATTATTGCTGTTTCATAATTGTAAGTAAATGTGCCATTTCCATAGGACATGACCTTGTTTACCATGCTCTCTTAATATTTAAATCTGTGGAGAGTTTTGCTTCTTGTCAAACTGATGATAAACTCAAAATAAGGGTTATGGCTGTAGTTAATTCCTCAGCCTTTTTTGACACAAGTCACTTAGTATACAGTGTTTCTGAATCAACTAAATCAACCATGTATCATATACTGGAGAGTTTTAGTTTTAAGGAATCCAGCATTTGTTTAAAACATACAAGAAATAGAATATCTTTAAGAGATGACACTGACATCTAAACTTCACCTCAAATTCTCAATTTATATTTTGACCTGAAAGCAAACCTATTTTTCCCTTAATTGACTTAGTAATGAAAAGATGGAATCCTGGCCACATTTATTAGCTGCTAGGTGACCTGGAAAGAGACAAGTACTTTTGTGTAGTGTCAAGTCTTTATCAATTAGTAAATGCAGATGTCAGAATGACACCAAACAATATGAGTTCTATTCTAATAGTGGTGCATATCAGATTGGCTGGCTGTCTTTCTGCAGCTTAAGCAAATTTTTGGTGCCTTAGCTTGGCAAGAGGCAATATTTAAAAAAGTCATTACAGCTAAATCAATGCTATTGAAACAATATCTGTCTTCTCAAAAGTGTTAATAACTCATCAAAACACTTCAGGAGGTGGCTGGCTTAAAGATGTTTGTGAAATTAAAGTTTGATTCTACAGGTCTAATTCAATGACAATTATGTCTGTCAGAGATTAATTGTAAACAACATTTTGCTTACTTTCTATATTGTTTACAGAAGGTTTCAAGTGATCCAATAGAGAGATTAATTTGGAAAATTTACAGCTTTACCAGGTGTCCTTTTGTCCCAGTATGAAACCAGCCAAAAACTTGTTCTCTCTTTCCAATGGCTTTTCTTAACTGATTGAATCGATTTACTAATAGATTCAAGATCTATTTTTCTTTCCACCTGCCTGCCCTATGTGTGATTAACACAAGACAGAGTCTTGCTTATACCTGCACATTTGGTTCAAAACTTACATAAATCTTCACTGAGGTATCCAAGTTGGTTTTATTTCCCTTTCATGCATACCCACACAAGGACACAATTTCACCCATCATTAGGTTTGATCAGGTTGCGCCATATCAAATAAAAGGTAGAGCAAAGAGCCAAACTCCAAATTTTAATTGGTTTTAATTAAGTTTGGTCGATATTTTTTGTTAATGTTTTTCTCCACTTAAATTTGAAGTGCCTATCAGGCTATCACAATCACTGTAATTAATATTTTTATGTCAGAATTTTTATATTTTATTTCTGTTTGAAGGTAGGTTACCTGCCTATGGGAAAAATAAAAATGTAAAGAAGAAAGTGGATTTCCACTGTTTCATGTAAGTCCCCTGAAGGGAAGTCCCAAACTGGGACCAAGGAAAGTGACTTTGTTGAATGGAGCCCTGGATTAAAGAGAGAGTATGCCTGTCTCTGCTCAAGATGATCACTTTATTGGAAAGCTAGACACAAATTTAACTAGCATTCAGATCAGACAATGGAAATGCAAAAATATATTCATACCATATTCATGACTTGTTTCAAGTTCAAAACAGCACAACTGAAATTAAATAAAGGGCTTCAAAACAGCCTGAAAACAAAATGAGCGCAGTTGAAATGTTTAAAAAGTTTTGAAACATTTTGAGTTTTGAGGCTAAAGCTGAGCTTGCCTGCAGGGAAACAGAAAGGAAGGAGAGGGAGGGAAAAGTGGGAGTAAGTACTCCTCTGATACTGACTGTGTAGCTGGCCAGTGACTGGGATCCTTCCCTGAGGTCCCTTCTAATCCCAGTGTTCTAGGGGAGAGAGGCAAAAACAGCATAAAAAGGAGCATTGTTTGAACTAGGTTGCTTTCTTCTTTGGGGTCAATTACTGAGGTGTCTTCCAGCAGCTCAGCACTGTCAGACAACAACATTCATTTCTTACTTGCTAGCCTAGTAAGTGGGATTCCCCAATACCTTGTACTTCTATACCCTTTTCTTTTGTTATTATATTAATTGATTTCTTTCAATTTATTCTCTGCCCCAAATCCTCTTTCTGTTTTTGTTAGTCTATTTTGATTCTATTGAAATCTGTGCTCTCTCTCACTATGCAGGGAGGAACAGCATAATTATATTACATGTTATAATGTATAATTTCTACAGGAACACATACATACAATTATCAACATATATTACATAAATCAGATAACATTACAGAAGAAGACCCATATTTTCCAGCACAACAAGGCAAAGTCAAGACACAATGAAACACACGATGAAGTGTGCTGTAAAGACAGCTGGCAGGCCTTCAGGGAGGAGCAGAAGAGTGGGTAGACAGAGAACTGTATGTCCCACCCTGCCCAAACTGAGACAGGCTCTTTGCTACAACAGGTAGGCATGAGGCTTCCATTAGTTCTACAGACAGCAAGGAGAGGGGAGCAGTGCCAGTGCCACTGCCTGTGCCTGAGCCTACATCTCGTCCAAAAGCAGCAGCCATAACCTCCCCCCTGCCCTCTACTAACATAACAACAAGCAGCAGCACCAGCATGGTTCAGTGCTAGGTAAGAGCTGGAGCTGGATCTGAGCACCATAGCAAGGGAAATTCTGGGGAAGGAGGGGGCATCATCTGAGTTTGTGCACCACACCTCTCAAGTTTTCCCTAGAGCCAGGTCTCCTTCCCCAAAAGGCACTTCAGAGGAGGATGAGTTAGAGGGCATGGAGGCAAGTGAATTATCTGTGTCTGCTCCTCCTGTCACTGTGCCTCTGCCTGCTGAGGACGGGAACATTGCAGCATCCATACATGCACCCCCGCACCCCAGAAGTGAGTGGGTAATGTGGTCTGGGATGATTTTGAGCCGATTATCCCACATATGCTATCTGCTAGGGATGTCCAAAGCTTTGGTTCACAATTCAATTCGGAGAAGACTCAGCCTGATTTGTAGGATGAATCTCTGAATCCAGATCAAATCACTGGAAGCGTAACACTTCCCAAATTGATTCAGAGCCTCTGAATCAATTCAGAAAAGATTCAGAAAAGATTCAGCAATTCAGAGATTCAGAAGGCAGTCTTTATGGGGAAACAGAAACTTAGAGAAGGGAGGAGGAGCTGGGGGGGGAAGGGGAGTGGGGGTCAGGGTCGGGGGTGGGGGAGAACTGACATCTCTAGCTGGCCAGTGAGTGTGATTGCTCTCTGTCTGCCCTTCCAATCACAATGTCTGGGGGAGGGACATAGAAACAGAATAAAAGCCTCTGCCTGCAGGCTTGCTGTGCCTTTTGTGAGCTGGTTCTGAGTGAGCAACAGTGCAGAAAGGTACTGGACTGCCTGGCTTGCTTCCTAGTCAGTCAGTTGCCCACTATTTTTGTTCTTAGAATGGATTGGATAGGATATAGCTCAGATTAGCTTATCTTATCTTAGAATCTTTCTACTTAACACTTATCCAATTAATTTATTTCAATTCATATTTGCTCTCTCTCTCTCTTTTGCAAGCATTTAAAAAAGAAAGCTCAGTGATTTCCCTGGCAGTGTGATCCACAGCTGTGCAGGGAAGCACACATTACACACACGCACACAGATCATAGAAGAAGTCATATATTCATAGAAGAAGCTGAGATTGTATATATTTATTACACACATTGCAGAACAGCAACACACACCATAGGTATTAATCATAATCAAAATCAGATTCATTAGCCTGCCACAGTCCATTACACACAACACAAAGCAGTCTAATCACTGCACAATGCAGAAAAGAAGAATCAAAATCATAGAAGAACACACAAATGTATTAGTTATTATCCATAAGTAATCAGATCCATTAAACTGCCAAAGTCCACTACAAACATCACAAAGCAATCTAATAATCACATAACCCAAAAGAAAAGAAGAATCAGTCACACATAACATCACAGAAGAGGAACACACACTATAGTTATTATTCATCATCAATAATCAAATCCATTAATTTGCCACAGTCCACTACACATAACACAAAGCAATCTAATAATTGCACAACCCAGAAAAGAAGAACCAATATCACAGAGGACAACACACACATTTATTAGTTATTTTTCATAATCAGTAATCAGATTCATCAGCCCACCACAGTCTACTACACACAACACAAAGCAAACTAATTGCACAATCCAGAAGAAAAAGAACCCAGAAAAAGTAAGACACACAAAGACACACATCTTTTTCATCACAGGAAAGATTAATATGAAGCTTGCTGGAAAGGCAGGCACCAGATCTTCTGGCAGGGGAGGGAGAGGGGTAGAGGGAAACCCTGATCTGCAAGTCCTCCCCAGCCCCAAACATACACACATCCTCTTCCCAAGCAGCCATGAGGCTTCTGCTGCCAGTGCAAGCAAGGAGGTGGGAGCAGTATCTATACCTAATGTCCCTGCAACTGCACCACCTCCCCTAACTCCAGAAATAGACATCACTGTCTCCTCCACCCCAATGTCACCTCCCAGTGTGAGTCTCTCATTGCCAGAGAAGAAGGAGGGCATTGTGAAACTGATTGATCCCTTGTGGTCCAGTAGGGTTCATATGCTGGCCACCATATGTGACCTGATGGTGAAGGGGAGCATATGCAGCAGCCAAGGTCTGAATCAGTGGATGGAGGTGCTGGTGAAGACAGTCAGGGAGGCAGAACGGAGAAGGCAGGGGGACGTGGAAGAGGGGGATCCACTGTCCCATGCCAGCATGCCATCCACCAGCCAGTCTCCTCTTTCACCACAGGCACTGCCAATGTGGGCCAAGGGCATGGCTTCCATGGTGGGGTCCAGAGGCACCAGACCCCACCAGCAGGCAGTTAGTGCTCAGGCTTTGGTGGCTGCCAATTTGACTGAGGATGTGGAACTGTTGCTGTGTTACCCCATGGCCTACTGGGTGTGGAAGAAATCAAACTTCACATTGTGGTTGAATCAGAACTGACAGAGCCAGCCTTTCTTTAGGGCTATTCTGTGATCACAGGGAGAATTCCATACAGCAAGGCGAATCACCCACTTGTCTGTTTCAAAGGAATTCTCAAACTTTATAATTTTACAAGCATATTTATACTTAAGACAGAGAGAGAGAAAAAATATGACCTTGGAGAAACAAATAGGAGTAAATCACTGGTCTGACACACACAGACACACAGGCAGTTTACTTAAAGAAAAGGGAAACATTGTGCTTATTGGAACGGTTATCAGTTTCTGGTTCTCAGAGAGAAAAGAAAACTAACATCTGCACACAGGATAATATATAAAAATAAAAACAAGGCATACAGGATTTTCTTATCTTAGAACATTTTTCTGAAATATGCAGTATCAGCACCTCTGGTCTCTGTCTCTTTTCTTAGTCAAGTTAGGAGCCTGGTTAAATTTATTTCCATATTTCCCACTTTTGGGCCTCTTTGGCCCAACAAGTTAGATATTTATAGCCATTAGCCTTTCAACTCCTAGTTTTTCTCCCTTTATTTTCCGTTATTTCAATATACAAATTATACACTTTGTTTCTGGTTAATGGCCTATTCTGCATTTGCTTGGCAGCACAACTTAAGCAACATTGTATTGTCATAAACACTAGGCATACTTCAAAAAAAATACCAAACAATATCAACAAACTATATGAACGACGGTAGAGCCTAAGGAACTGAAAATAGAGCTAAACCAAGAACTCAAATTCCAACAATCTAACTCATACACTTCAGCTGCTTCTTTTCAAATAAGGAAAAGTTTGCCCCCCAGAGCTTGATAGTCCTTCATCAGGTGATATAGGCTACTCCTGGCCGTATCATTTGTGCCCACATGGATTAGGAGCATGGGGTAGCAATGGGCCAGACATGATTCATGTAATGAAAACATTAATTTAATGAAAACAATGGAAAGGGATATCTGAAAGCAAGGAAGGTAACAATGAAGAAGGTGTTATGTACAGAAGGAGAAGAATTTTACAACAATGTAAAATTAAAATAATTTACCCTACTAGTCACTAGACTTCCCAGGAGGTGCTCTTAGGGATTGCTGAGTTTATAAACCTGCCCAGAGGAAACTTGTCCTGGGTGCTCATAAATATAATCAACTTTCCCCCCCCTCTGAAATGCATGATATTGCACCAAAAAACTGTTATTTTAAAAATCATTCTGTAGGACTATAGTCCCATATTACTAGGCTTTCCATCTTTCTCTATCCTCAAATTACATAAATGTCATATGTTCTATCCATTTGTTCAATATACTTGGGGAGTTTTAGAACAAAATCCAAACATATCTGTCAACAAGCATCTTTGTAAGTTGACTTGTCAAGTGGTACTGACTCCTTCCTTGTACAAAATTTATAATAAAGTATTTTTGTTTCAAAGGTGGGGTTTGGGAAGGGGAAAAATAGAATGTTATGTCCTTCATCCCTCCTTTCTGCAAATAGATGAACCAAGGAGTAATGTTTTGGGCCACAGATGACTAGTGCCTCCTGAGTTGTGGGGGCACATGCTCCCCCAGTCATCAGTCAGCAACCGGGGTGGGGTTTTCCCCATGACCAATTATGCCAACCCTGAAGCATGAGCCATCCTGCCTGTCTCCCCTGCCTGCCTGTTGCCTAACTCGGGAGCGCCGGCTGTCCGGGGGTGCACCAACGCTCTCAGGGGGTTCATGTGCACCCCTGTGCACCCCCTATGCATTGCCACTCTTTGTATCTGTCCCTAGTTAAAATATTGGCTGCTAATCTCTGGCTCAGAGCTCTTTTCATCCTGCAGTATTTTCAAGTTTATTCTCACATGTTTTCATTCAATACCAGAAAATCTATTTTTATGATCAAGGGCCTGAATGCATCTGCATTGGTGAGACTACAGTTGCCTCCATGCCAGCATGTTATTGGCATGAAGAACCTAAACACTTTTACTAACATTACCGATTGGTATGTTGGCAGCATCAAATACTGGTTTGTCATTTCCTACCTTTCCTATGAAGTTAGCTTGAGTGTCAGTTTTCTCTTTCAGCAGATATTATTAGTTATTTGAAACCAGCATTACCACCTCTAAAACCCATGAGGCTTGCTCCCTGGATCTATTATCTGTCTGAGATTAATGTAGTTATAAATCAGACTGGACTTCCCTGTTGCCATCATTTGAGTTATTTAGGTAGATCCATCTGTTCAAAAGAAAAGGGCACTACTGTAATCAGTTCAACATTGTTAATTACTCTTTCCCTTCTACACATGCAAATCTCTTCTCAGGACATTTGAAGAAATCCAAAGGCCTAAATATTGAGTGGGGTGGGTGGGGAGGTTGTCTCCTCAATGTAATTTAAAGGCACACGAGGAGAAAAGTGAGCAATGAACTAAGTCATGCAAAACACCATTTAAAATGCCTCTTCTGAATGTTTTAATCATCATAGTAAAGATTCCACAAGTTCTTCCAATCTTTCATATGTTTTTAAAAAAGACCAACTTTCCTACTAATTTTGGTTTTCATATTATTTAGCAACTCCATAAATATTACACATTTTTAAAACTTCCTGGAGTAGAAATCAGTTCACAAAACAAAGAATCTTACAGAAAAGTCCTGTACTGTTAAGTCATACAGGGCACACCTATGTGAGACATTTACTGTGGATTTGCCTAATTAGTTCCATAGTAAATGTCTCAACATCTACACATACAGTCCTATTAGGAGCTGAGGGAAACAAGCTCTCCAAGTTTCT
The DNA here is from genome assembly GCF_052110815.1 of Crocodylus siamensis. Classification (NCBI taxonomy): domain Eukaryota; kingdom Metazoa; phylum Chordata; order Crocodylia; family Crocodylidae; genus Crocodylus; species Crocodylus siamensis. The sequence goes on along the minus strand of NC_143401.1, from coordinate 43,821,966 downwards.
GCTCCCCAGCTCCATGCTCATGGAGCTGGGGGGAAGAAGTTCCTAGCTGCCCAGCTTTGCAACTGGGGACCTGAGCAGGGAACAAGCTCAGCCCCTGTCTGGCATGCAGCTGGGGGATGGGAACAGTCCCAGCCCCATGCCCTGAGCAGGTGATTAAGGCACAGGGCTTAGAAAGAGTTGTAGGGGTGGGATAGCTCCAAGTCCACTGGCCCAATTTGCAGTGCAGCAGCTAGCAGCTATCTCACTGCCCCATGAGAAGATTGGGGCTGGGACCTGCCCGTCCCCTGCAGTTCTTTCCAAGTCCCCTGCCCCTAATTGGGGAGCCAAGGCCAGGAGCTCCCTGCTGCCAGGGTAGGGGGACATTATCCCTGCAGCCCCAGTGTTCCCTGCCATCATCCATGGGGAGCTTGGAACTCCTCCCCCCAATGGTGGCAGGGGCCCATTACAGGGTTGCAGGAAACATGGTGCAAACAGAAGCAAATATTCTTCCTAATTCCTGCATGTGTAGACACCTGCCTGAAAATCTTCACTCTGGACTAGCTTAGTGTCGCTGCCGGGCCTCAACTAGTCGCTCTCATGCCGCTTTCGCTCGGACAATTGATGTTACGCATCTCTTGGGCTCGTGCCTCTGTCTGAGCTGGTGACTCCTACCTGAATCCTTGACCCCATGCTCACCTGCCACAACTTGATGACCTCAGTGTCCGGGGCTGTTCATCAGGCATGCTCATTGACCCAAGGTTCCTCCCGGCGGTTACTCATGGGGCTTCGCCATCCCTGCACCCTGGCCTCACACCTCTTGTGTAGTGGTAGCAAGCTGGTCGGCTTCTCGCTCTTGGAACCCTCAACCGGGTCCTGCTCTGGTCCCTCCCAACACGATCTAGCCTACAGTGTGGGTCTGCTACCCTCCTATACCCCTTGGAGCTCAGGATAGAGCAAAATCAAAAAGGAAAAGAAAAAGGGAAGCTCTAACATAAAACCAGATGTACTGTCCCCCCCCCCCCCGCACTTCAGCGGGACTCTGGCTGCCTCATCCCTTTAGGCACCCCATTCCCTGCCTACTCTAAGGCACCTCCTGGTCCAGCAGTGATGTTCCCTCCAGCGGTAACTCTCCCTGGATTCCATGCAGTCGCTCTCTCTCGGGGCAGAGCTCTCCAGGTGTGCCTGCTGTCATCCTTCCGAGGCGATCCTGGTGTCCCTCTGCCGCCTTGTCTGCAGCGCTGTCAAGCTGCTCTTCTTCCTCCTCCTTGCTTCTGTCCCAGCCATTCCTGCTCTCCCAGTCCAGCGTTCCAGCTCATCTTTGCTGCAAGGGCATCGGTGGCTGTACTCTCTCCTTCCCTGCCTGCTCTGCAGCATGCACTGCCATTTTTATCTGTGCTGGCTGGCATTCAGTGCTGATGTCACCGGCTAGCCACAGCTGTATAAACAGGCAGCTGACGAGCCATGCGGATTCTGTCTTCCACCTCCCACATGCTGTTTCCTGAGCTGCCGGTGAGTACTCTTGCATCCCTCGTGTCCCAGGACACTTAGATAAGAGTAAATTTAGACCAAAGTAAATGCATGTGTAAACATACCCAGTTTAGTTTTAAATTTCCCAAGCAATGAGATTTCCATTACCTCCATCATGAAGGTATTTCACAGAATATTTGATCCATCAAAAATTCTTTCTTCAGATCTTTATTTGTATTATTTCCTCCCCTTCTTCTCTGTTTACACAATTCAAATAGTTACAGACTATTATTATGATGGCTTGCAATTGTTGCTTGCTTAATTTTAAATGTTCTCTCATACAGTCAGTAAGTTTTTCCAGCCCCCTCATTGTATAGTCTCTGGGGTTTCTCCATTTTATCAGTTAATTTTACTAAACTTTCCTTCCTATTTATTTTTATTAATCTTCAAGCACCCTTTTAAGGCAGAAACTAATGTGCATGTGATGTGTATAACAGCAAGGGGGCAATCTGCAGAACTGTGATGACTGTAATTTGGACTACAACCCAGAGAAGCACCCAAGAAGTGCAGAGACAAAGGAAGAGGAAGAAGGAAGTGGTTGGAAGAGAAGGACAGAGTAGGGAGAAGGGAATACATGGTCCCAGATGTCTGGGGGGGCAGGATGTGAAGGAACTGGAGTTCTTGCTGGTTAAGTCAGTCAGAGCTGTGGACTGAAGGAGCTGGACTCAGATTTGGAAGCAAGTGCCTGCTATTTGAGTGCTCTTGTGACTAAAACCTGGTTTGAGGACACCTGTACAAGTGTGGGGCCAGGTGGAAGTGTGTGGGGGGAAGAAATTAAGGAGCTAAGTGTACGTTACCACGGTGTTAATGTTACCCATTCCCTCCCTTTGGCCCATTGGCTTGTGACCCTAAGCCCTATGATTTTCTATATAAAACTGGTACCCCCTTTGCTTCTTGTGCTAGTTTCTGGGGCTGCAGTGATGGTTTTAGAAATGGGATTGTGAAGAGTGGAGCAAAGGGAGGGAACAGGTAAAAGATAAATAAACGTTAACATTGTGGTAACATGCACTCAGCACTTTAATTTCTCCACCACACCTCTTGAGGTATCCCCAAACCAGCCCTTAGAGTCAACAGCACTGAATCAGCAGCCTGCACTTGCACCCAAATCTGAGTGAAGCTCCTTCAGTCTGCAGTCCTGGCCAACTCACCCACCAAGACCTCCAGTCCCATCAAACATCCCCAGGTATCTGGGACCATGTGTTCCCTCTTGCTGCTCCATCCATCTCTTCTGGTTACCTCCTGCTTCCTCCTTTTTTGTCCCTCCCCACCCCCCCGGGGGGTTTGGGGGGGTTGTATACTGCATTACAGTCAGCATATCTATTATATGCATAACATGCACACTACAAAAAATTTTGGCTGGTTTCTTTTATTCTCTAAGGGTGTGTCTACACATCACCATACAGTGACGTTGCTATGGTGCTACACTTTAGTACTTCAGCATGGAGAAGGATGATTAATGTGTGCAATGCACGGGAGATTTTGTGTCATATGTAGACACATGTAATCACTAAGTCACTGTAGTGTGCCATACAGCAAAATAGTGCATTGCTATGTCACCACAGGTAAATGTGTAGACATGCCTTAAGTGACCTTGATCTAAACAAAATGAAAACTGGCTCACAGAGTAATCCCAAGGCCCTTGTAACATATATATCATTTATATTTTGTTTAAATAATGCAGTTTAGCAGGCCTCTTTTTCCCCCAGGGGTAGGCTTCACATCAGTGAGGATTAAGGAAGAAAACTATTACAGCATTGAACAATACCCCATGATCAGAAACAGCAGCCTTCACCTTTAGGGCTAAATCCTATTTCATCTTTACATACCTAAGTGACACTTATATTCCCATGTAAAAGTAATTTATATTATTTGCATACCATTTGGATTCTACTTGGGTTATTTCCCAAACTTTTGATAGTAAAAGCACCCTTTTTTCTGGATTAAAATTAACAGAACACTTCACTCTTACACCCCAAAATGTGTGTTCATGCACATTTTTGTAACATAATATATTCCATTCCCCAGCCAGAGGAAATCATACCAGTGCAGAGTTGTACTATTAAAATTAACTCAAAATACTTCTTTAAGCAAAGGATTAGTTTCTATATCAGAGATTCTCAACTGTTTTAGCTTCAAAACCCAATCCATAACGTTCCTTCATTTTTCAACAACTCAGCTGAAAATCACTGAGATAGATCTAATTTTAGAAGAGATATGAAAAGGGCTCCTGGTATTAAAATAGTTGAGAATCTAGTGGATGCCACTTGAGGGAAGCTGTGACAGAACCTCATTCTGCCGTGCCCTTCTCTTTCCACTGTCTGTCCCCTCTCAATCCCTGGTCTGTACCTCAAGGGCAAGGGCAGCCTCTGCTGCTGAGGCAATTCATGCAGGATCTTGCACACTTGAGACCACCCCTGCAGCTGCTTCTCCTGGCCCTGGGAACATGGAAGTGAAGGGGACAGCTGGTCTGTAAAGCTTGGATGGCTTTGTCTGTAAATCCACCTGACAGTCTGCAAATGACACAGCTGGTTGATGAGACCATTGGCATGGCTAGCACATTGGGCTTCCTGGGTGTGGGGGAAGAGTGGAGGAAGGCAGCAGCAGTCATGGTAGTCCTGGGAGCAGGAGCTGCAGGTGTTGCTATGGTATTTGGGGATAAGACAATATGCCAAATGGGGGGAGATCATTTAAGTCCTCACACAGGGGAATCTTTTGACACATTTTCATCCCTTATGGTGTGACACACCTTTTGGGCATCACTGTACTTAGCTGTGTTCACTCTGTCCTTGGCTTCTGAGCATGGAAAATCCATAAAACTATTGGTCAGTTAGCCTCACCTCAGTACCAGGAAAAATCATGGAACAGGTACTCAAGAAGTCATTTTCTAAGTGCTTGAAAGAGAATAAGGTGGTTAGGAACAGTCAGCATAGATTCACCAAGGTCAAGTCAAGCTTGATGAACCTGATTGCCTTCGATGATGAGATGACTATAGATGTAGAGAGATCAGTGGGTATACCTTGACTTTATCAAGGCTTTTGATATGGTTTCCCACAAAATTCTTCCACAAGAAAGCTATGGAAGTATGAGCTGGATGAATGGACTGTAAGGTGGATAGAAAATTGGCTAGAACATTGGGTGCAGAGGGTAGTAGTCAATGGCTTGATGTCTAGTTGGCAGCTGGTATCAAGTAGAGTGCCCCAGGGGTCAGTCCTGTGACCAGATTTTTTCAGTATCTACATCAACAATTTGGAAGATGGGATGGAGTGAACCCTCAGCAAGTTTGCAGATGATACCAAGCTGGAGGAAATAGTAGAGAAGTTGGAGGGTAAGGTTAGGATTCAGAGAGACTTAAACAAATTGGAGCATTGGACCAAAATAAATTTCATAATGCTCAATAAGGATAAGTGCAAAGTCCTGTGCTTAGGACAGAATAATCACATGCACTGGTAATGGCTGGGGAGTGACTAGCTAGGCAGCAGCTCTGCAGAAAAGGACCTGGAGGTTACAGTGGACAAAAAGCTGAATATAAGCTAGCAGTGTGCCCTTGTTGCCAAGAAGGCTAATGGCATGCTGGGCTGAATTGGTAGGAGTGTTGACAGCAAATCAAGGGAACTAATTATGCCCCTCTATTCAGCACTAGGGAGGTCACATGTGGAGTACTGTGTCCAGTTTTGCACCCCAGACTACAGAAAGTACATGGACAAACTGGTAAGAGTCCAGTAGAGGGCATCAAAATTGGTTAGGGGCCTGAGGCACATGACTTCTGAGGAGAGACTGAGGGAACTGGGCATATTTAGTTTAGAGAAGAGAAGACTGAGAGGGTATTTAATAGCAGCCTTCAACTACCTGAAGGGTGGTTCCAAAAAGGATAGAGTGAGACAGTTTTCAGTGGTGGCAAATGACAGGACAAGGAGCAATGACCTCAAGTTGCAGTAAAGGAAAGTTCAGGTAATATATTAGGAAAAACTCTTTCACTACGAGTGTAGTATAATACAGTAACAGGTTACCCAGAGAGGCTGTGGAATCTCCATCCTTGACTTGGGTTCTAGGCCCTACTCTCCTTCCAGCTCCACAGTGGTCAGGTCTCAAAAGGGAGGCTACAATGCACACTGAATAATATCTAACCAATGGGCTTGTGATTAATGTACTTTACTAAGAAGCAGAAGATGTAGATTCAAACTTCTTGTGAGTCCAATGGGCCTAGGACCTGGATCTCATGTTTCCTAGGCAAGTACTGTTCCATCCATTTTACTTTTGACAATCCCATTCTTCCATTCTGTACATAAAAGTCCCCAAAATGACAGCCACATGACCATGTAAGTGCCACTTAAGCATGTAAAGGGAAAGTAAGATGTAACCTTTAGGTCATGTATAGATATTACACTTTTACCAATATAAGTAATTGGAAACTGGTCTGTACCTGTAACAGATCACAAGCTCTGCACGCAAAGTGTGCCTGTACACAAGCGTGGAGCCTCCTCCGACCCACTGTAATTAAAGTTGATTGGAGCAGACTCAATTAATTAAAACAGTCTCACTCTATCCTTTTTGGAACTACCCTTCAGGTAGTTGAAGGCTACTATTAAATCCCCTCTCAGTCTTCTCTTCTCTAAACTCAATTAATTGAGTCTGCTGGAGCATGGTAATTATTGTGCTTCAGCAGCCTCCCATGACTCATGTATCAGCATCCTCATGCTTCAAAATGGTGGTGGGGCCACTTGAACTAAAGCTCATCGAATGAGCTTTAGTTCAAGTGCTCCCACTGTGATTTTGAGGAGTGGGGATGCTGATACACAAGGTGCTGTGCCTCTCATAGCCACTCTAATTAAAGCCCCCCCCATACCCAGAGCACATGTAAACATGCCCATAGACTAATTTAAAAATGCCAAAACCCAGTCTAAGATTTTGCATCACCCACCAAAGGGCAAATGTGTGTTATGTTTGCTACTAACCTAAACTACGCGGTTTACAGAAAAACACATAACTTAGATAAATTCCACCTCAGGCTTTTTGAATGTTTGTACGTAGCTATAATGCCACTACAGAATAGATGCAACTACAGTGGGGGTGAAGACACACACAATTTTCCCCAAATTTACTGTTCTATTTATAATTTTCCCAACCTTTCCCTCCAGTCTGCATTCCTGGACCTTAACCAAATCTAAAATATTGATAATTATCCTCCTGGCCAATTGCTTTTTCTGGATTTCAATTCTTCATTTTGAAAGGGATTTTGTGCAAAGAGATTTTTTCCCCCCTTAACTGGAAGATAATGAGTGGTGCCTATGCTGGCAATATGAAGCTAGAGATTCATTGCTTTTAATCTTCCTTCATATGCTATGTAGCTTTCAGCCTGATCCAATGGAAAATGCCTTTTTTTTTTCTTCTAAAGTAAAATTGTTTTTTTTTCTTCTAAAGTAAAAGTTTTCCTTTTTTACCCCTAGTGCCTAGCACAATGGGGCTATCTGAAGTCTTTAGGCTTAAGTAATAAAAGACAATGAATAACCATTATATATTGGAACTTTTATGCCTTATTGATATTCCACCTATCATAGAACAAATCTGTCATAGAGAAAAATGTACTGTTTGCAAGATCAAACCTTCACTACATTCTTGTTCTTTGTTCTTCTCTTGTATCAACCTCACAACATGCATGGAGATTTAGAATGATATAAGTCATCTATCTTCCATTGTTCCATTAGTGCTACTGAAAAATCAGTTTTGAGAGATTTGTATCATCAGACACTTCAACATTTCCTATTAGGCTGCGTTAAGGATCAATATGTGGTTTGGTAAAAATAATGTTTATAAAAGGAGGATCCTGGAGTCTCGCTGCAATTGGAAGGAAGATAAAGAAAGGAATTTTGAAAATGACTAAGAAAGAATCTCTGAGGGATCACATGTGCAGAAAACAACATTCACTGGATATCAACAAGGTAATATCAGATTTTGAGGAAAATATAGGCTTACTTTAAGTCTCTATAGCCATTGTTTGGAAACATTCTGTTAACAGAGATTTTCATTATTTTGTGATAAAATGTCATTGTATTTTCATAAACTATGTTTATGAGAAAGGGTCATTTTGATAGATTAATTTAGTTTACTCAAAAAATGAAAAATGTTTCAAAATTAGTAAAATGTTTAATCCCAAAATGAAAAATTGCAGTTTTTTAGTTCAGGAAACAGTTTCAATTCAAAATGTAAGTGAAAGATTGAAATTAAAAAACAAATACATAATTAAGTTTCCCCTAAAGTGTTATTTTCTTTCATTTTTTTCCCATAAACGTGTTGAGATTTCAGCATTTGAAGTTTGAGATGCAATATTTTTTTTCAATATGTCAAAATTGGGTGAATAGGAAAAAAGTTCCTAACCAGTTTTTACCAAAATTACGGGTCCAGTTCACAATCTCACTTATATTGGTATAAATATAGAATCAGTGGAGTTCTTGCATATTTATACTAATGCAAATAAATTTAAATTTATCCCAAAGAGATTTTTTTTTTGCCAAAATACCAAGGAGAAAAACATTTTATTTGCTTTCCACATATTGGAATTACACTGTATAATAAATTATTTAATTGGTTTAAATGTGTCCATTAGTCTTCTGGTTATTAAATATTGAAAGATATGTGAATATCAGGTACAGATTTTAATGTTTCAGATTTTCCTATTTGAAATTGTAATTAAAAGTGTGTGCTATACAATGCTGCTAATTCTTTTTCTTGCCCACTAGGGCACCTGTAGCTTTAAGGGATAATTTTGTAGTCTTCAGTCTTTGTAGTCTTGTACCCACACAATGTTTAATCACTCTCCCTTTTGGGGACCTCAACCTTTGCCCCTTTCCTTTTGCAGGAACTTCCAACCCAAGTCCACTGTTGGACCTGGCTTTTGGGCCCCAGCCTTGTCACACCTACTTTGGCACTGAGCCTCCTGATCCTACCTGCACCCAGCTTGGGCACTGCGGCCCCTGGCCCTGCCTCCACTCCACCTGGCCATTGGGCCCCCTGCCCCAGCTTCCACCCAGCCCAGGTACTGGGCCCCTTGGCCCTACCAACACCTGCCCTGAGTACTACTCACACCCCTTCCTCTCCACTCCTGATACTCTCCAGCCCCGGATGATTGGAAAAGGGCAAATATAGTACCCATCTTTAAGAAAGGGAAGAAGGAAGATCCAGGAAACTACAGACCAGTGAGTTTCACCTCAGTCCCTAGAAAAATCATTGAACAGGTCACCAAGGAATCCATTTTTAAGCATTTGGAGGAGAATAAAGTGATAAGAAACAGACGGCATGGATTCACCAAGGACAAATCATGCCTGACCAGCCTGATTGCCTTCTATGATGAGATAACTGGCTCTGTGGATGCAGGGAAAGCAGTGGACTTGGTATATCTTAACTTTAGCAAGGCTTTTGATATAGGCCCCCACAGCATTCTTGCAAGAAAGCTGAGGAAGTATGGCTTGGATGAATGGACTGTAAGGTGGAAAGAAAGCCTGTGTATTGTCAGGTTTAATGGGTAGAAACCAATGGCTCGAGGTGCAGTTGGCAGCCAGTATCAAGTGGAGTACCCCAGGACTCAGTTCTGGGGCAGGTTTTTTTTAATATCTTAATTAACAATTTGGAATCCAGGATGGATTGAACCCTAAATAAGTTTGCAGATGACATCAAGCTGAAGGGTGTAGTAGATATTCTGGAGGGTAGGGCTAGGATTCAGAGAGACCTTAACAAATTGGAGGGTTGGCCCAAAAAGAAATCTGATGAGGTTCAACAAGTACAAGTGAAAAGTCTTGCACTTAGGACAGAAGAATCCCATGCACTGCTGCAGACTTGAGATCAACTGGCTAGTCAGCAGCTCTGCAGAAAAGGACCTAGGAAGTACAGGGGAAAATAAATTGGATATGACTCAGTAGTGTGCCCTTGTTGCCAAGAAGGCTAAAAGCATCTTGGGTTGAATTAGTAGGAGTGTGCCATCAGATCAAGAAAAGTAATTATTCCCCTCTATTCTTCCACATCCTGAGTACTGTGTCCAGTTTTGGGTTCCACACTATAGAAAGGATGTGGACAAGTTGGAGAGAGTCCAGTGGAGAAAAACAAAAAGGGTTAGGGGGATGAGGCACATGGCTTATGAGGAGAGGCTGAGGGAACTGGGTATATTTGATTTGGAGAAGTGAAGACAGAGAGGGAATATGATAGCAGCATTTAACTACCTGAAGGGTGGTTCCAAAGAGGATAGATCTGGACTGTTCTCAGTGGTGACAGATGACAGAACAAAGAGCAATGGCCTCAAGTTGCAGTAAGGGAAGTTTAGGTTGGATATTAGAAAAACTGTCTCATTAGGGAGGGTGTTGACACACTGGAACAGGTTACCTAGAGGTGGTGGAATCTTCATCCTTGGAGGTTTTTAAGACCCAAGTCAACAAAGCCCTGGGTGGAATAATCTAGTTGGGGATGGTCCTGCTTTGAGTAGAGGATTGGACTAGACCTCCCGAGTTCCCTGTAAGGGAAGAATAAAATCTGCCTTCAAAACCAAAAGTTCCCTCAGCCCAAGTGACCAATAGCCATTGGTTAAATTAAACAATTTTTAATCTAGTTCCAGTTAAGACACATTTCAAAATGTAGTATTTATCATAATTTCTAGAGATCATCCCAACTTCTTGAGAGGAGAGGGGTTAATATACTTGTTCTCTGTAACCTCAAGCTTCCCAAAAATCTAAACATCATCAATCTCTAGCTTTCTCTAGAAAAGGAATTATGTAATCTTTATTGATTGATCTTTGCTACATAAACAAAGCTACAATGGATTGTTACCACTGTCAAAATAAGGACAAAGAAGTCCTTCTCATTCCCATTCTCTCAGGTTTCCACACTCGATTTTCTTAAACCCTGTTGTGACTAAACTACACTGAAAACCTACAGTTGTTTTATTTTCCCCCCTCACAATGTCTTCAGAGATCTTAAGATGAAGTTGGTGTTATTTTAGTAGGATAAATTATATACTCCTGTATATGATTAGTGATTTCAAGGAGGAAACATTTCAGCAGAAGATGCAGCAAAATACACATTGGGTCCTCACTATATGGCACACTAAGATCATATAGCAATCACATGGGTCTACATGTAATCGCCAGCTACTTTTCTGTAACAGTGCACTGCCTGGCTATAGTGCACCACTATGGAGATGTAACTGGTGAATCTAACTGTGTGCCACCCATATGCTGCACTATGGGTGGCTACTGTGCCAGGTTTTAGTACTTCCCCTAAGCAAGTACTAAAACATGGTGCAGTACCAATCCAATGTCACCGTACAGTGATGTGAATACATGTCCATTCTTTCACCTTAACTGGATGCCACATTCCTGGCAAAGTTTCCAGTCAAATTTTATTCACTATCCTTTCAAGTGCATCTGTCAGGGAAGAGGGAAATAATTTAGGATGTAAAACTAAAGGATGTTTTTTCTATTCTTACAAAATATAACAGAAGCATATCCCAAGTTGAGTTCTGCACAGAGGTCTTTTAATATTGGAAAAATGGAACTAAAATGTTCCAGATAGGTTCTGCCTCTGTACAGAATAAATCTTAACCTGTTTAAATGTTTCCCTCTGGTAGATAGTCATCCTAGCACCCAGTAGCTCTGATACATTGAGGCAAACATTTTGAATGAAGAGTTCTAGTTGATTTGCAGGATTTATTTTAACTAGAGGTTTAAGTTCATGCTTGTAACCCCAATCTTTGGATAAAGAGCATCCAGATGAGCATGCCCGTGCCTCTGGCAGCATCTCAAACCCCTTTGAGAGTCTGCAAAAGCCATGTGTGGGAACAAAAAACCATGTCATATGTTGCAAATTTAATTCAGTCCCCCAAACCCCTGTTCATTCCCCCTGCCCACTGTTCATTCCCACCTTCCTCCATTGGTTTCCTCAGCTCCCTGACCACTCTCCCAGCCCCCCCCCCCACTCACCAGCAGTAGTAGAGAATGAGTAGGAGGCTGGAGAGAGCAGGGGAAGTCTCCAGCTCATTTCCAGGGGCTCATCTACAGCCTCAGGAAGCTGGAGATGAGCAGAAGAATGAGCAGGAGGCTGGAGACGAGCTCCTGGAGATGAGATGGAGACACTCTCCTGCTGTCTCCAGCCTTCTGATCATTCTGCAGACTCCTGCTCATTCCCCTGGTTCCCCTGCAGGGTAACAAGCAGGAGGCTGAAGACAGCAGTGGAATGCCTCCAACATATCTCCAGGAGCTGTCTCCAGTCTCCTGCTAGTTCTGCTGCTCATCTCCAGCCTCTGAAGTCTGAAGACAAGCAGAAGGAGGAACAGGGGGATGGAAACAAGCAGGGGGCTGGAGACACGCCCCTGGAGATAAGCTGGAGATTTCCCCTGCTCTCTCCACCCTCCTGCTAATTCTCTGCTACTGCTGGTGAGTGGAGGGGCGGGGGCTGGAAGAGCAAGCAGGGAGCTGGGGGAACAAACATGGATCAGGGGGAATGAAAGGGAAGCATGGGAACAAATGTGGGGGTGGAGGGAATGAACAAGTGATTGGGGGAATGAATGGGGAGAGGGGAGCAAATGGGGAGTGGAGGAAAATGGGGGTAGGGGAAATGAGCGTCCTGCTCATTCTCTTGCTCTCTCCAGCCTCCTGCTTGTTCTCCTGCTCTTATCCAGCCTCTGGAGGCTGGAGAGGAGCATGGGAATTAACAGAGGACTGAAGACCAGCAGGGAGGGCTGGGGGGGTAGCTGTAGACCCTGGAGGGGGCTGAGACCCTGCAGGCAGGGTTGTCCATGTGGTGGGGGGGAGGGGCTCTGTCCTGTGAGGGGCAGGGGACCATTGGCAACACATAAGGGGTGCACGCAGGTGAATGTGCATCCCCTGAGAAAAGGCAATTGCCGCTTACCAATCCCCCCTCCCTGCTGGTGGCGGTGCCTGTGGGCAGTCAGCAATCATCGCTAGCCACCACTGATCATTATGGTGGCATCTGTGGGTGGTAGCCAAACCCTGGTCAGTGCTCACCCCTGACCCACCCATTGCCAACAGTGCTGGAGGAATCTGTGGGAGATCCCCACTTCCTGCTGCTGCCATGTTGCTACTGCCACCAGTGCTGCCATGCCCCGCAGCTGCCGGGGGCATGCAGCATTCATGTAGGGGACCCACCCTTCTAAGAAGCCCTCACACCCACAGTTCCCTACCCAGACACTGACTCACATCACACCACATCCCTCTGCACCCACCCACATCCCTCTTCCTACCCCTCCTGCAAACCACACATCCCTGCATCACACACCCACCATGTGATAAGGAAACCAAAAGCAAACATAACAACATTTAGATATTTAGGATTCATTTTATTATGAGGATGGAGGCACTGGTAGGCTTCCAGATTGCTTTAAAATTGTAAATTTATCAATAAAACATTGTCCAACTGATTAGGTCTTCTTCTTTCTCTCTCTCTTTTGTTCTGATTGTGGAACAATGTGGATTTTGGGGTATTTTAAAAAGTGAATTTGGGATGCTGCTTCAGCAGTCTAACTGACACAAGGGGCTAGTGTCCCCAGATACCAAGTGGCTGGGCCTCAAAAGCTCTTTTCTATTTCTGTTACCTAAATACCATGGACCAAAGGCCCACCTAACTAAGTAATGGCTCTTATGGTGAATAATGCAACTAATTCCTTGGGACAACTAAAGCAAAAACAGGATAGGAGTGATGCGGGGATCAAAGGTTTAAAACGTGAAAATAAGTGTTCCAGAGGAGGACATTGAGCCAAGCCCCCCGTGTCACACCCGCTGCTCCTCAAATGCACCTAAAGAGCCATTGGACACCACCCACTGGTGCTCTTCCTGGAAACAGGCACAGACAAGTAAGAGGAAAATGACCCTGCAGTCTCCAGGCACCTTACTGGCCAGATCCTCATTCCTGGTCAAGTACAGGGCCCACTTGGCCAAGGCCAGGAGGAGGTTGAACAGGAGGTCCCAGGACTTGGTGAGGCCATGGACGATGTAACCAAAAACAAAACAGTTTCATAGATTTCATAGACATTAGGGCTGGAAGGGACTTGGGAAGATCATTGAGTCCAGCAGCGTGCCTGAAGGTCAGGAAGTCAGCTGGGGTCATAGGATCCCAGCAAGATAAGCATCCAATTTACTCTTGAAGGTGTTCAATGTAGGTGCTTGAACTACCTCCAATGTCAGACTATTCCAGACCTTGGGGGCTTGAACAGTAAAGAAATTCTTCCTTACATCCAGCCTGAAATGGTCTTGCAGTAGTATATAACCATTTGACCTCATCATCCTTTGGGGTGCTTTGGTGAACAAACGTTCCCCCAGAAAATTGATGGTCACCCCTGATAAACTTATAGGTGGCCATCAGATGACCCCTGAGCCTGCGCTTTTCCAAGCTAAAGAGCCTCGTATGTCTTAGCCTGTCATCATAAGGTCTGTTTTCCTGGTCTCTGATCATGCACGTGGCTCTTCTCTGGACTCTCCCAAGCTTCTCCACATCCTTTGAGTTGTGGAGCCCAAAACTGGACACAGTACTCCAGCTGCAGCCTCACCAAGGCTGAGTACAATGGGAGAATGACATCCCATGATTTGCTTGAGAAGCATCTATGGATGCAAGCCAGTGTTTTGTTCACTTTACTAGCCACAAAATTGCACTGCAGGCTCATGTTCATCTTGTGGTCAATGATGACTCCTAAGTCTCTTTCTTCTGTAGTACTAGCTAGCCTAGCACTGCCAAGCCTTTAAGGATGCTGCAGGTTTTTCCTCCCAAGGTGGAAAACCTTGCATTTTTCAGTGTTAAACACCATCATGTTCTCATCCGTCCATTCGCTGAGCCTGCCCAGGTCATCCTGGATTGCCCTCTTGTCTTCAGGTGTGGATGCTTTGCCCCATAGTTTAGTGTCATTGGTGAACTTGGCCAGTCCACTTCTGACTCCAAAGTCCACATCATTAATGAAGATGTTGAACAATATGGGTCCAAGGACAGAGCCTTTGGGGACCCCACTTGTCACAGGGCACCATGACAATTGACTTCCTTCAATTACCACCCTTCGGGTCTGACCACGAAGCCAATTTCCCAGCCAGCGGATCATGGTGAACCCAATGCCACAACTGGCCAGTTTCACCAAGAGGTGATCATGGGATACCAGTTTGAAGGTTTTTTTGAAGTCAAGATATATGACATGAATCTCTTTTCCCTTGTCGAGGTGATAGATCATCTGGTCATAGAAGGAAATGAGACTGGTAAAGCAAGATATACCCGTAACAAACTCGTGCTGGTTATCCTCAGGATGTTGGCATTGGCCAGTCCATTAAGGATGGCCTCTTGAATAAACTTTTCTAAGATCTTTCTGGGGATAGAAGTCAGGCTGATTGTCCTATAGTTTGCCAGATCTAGTTTCCTCCCTTTCTTGAAGATAGGAACCACATTGGCCTTCTTCCAGTCTTTGGGCACTACACCAGAGCACCAGGAGTTCTCAAAGATCCATGCCAGAGGCTGGGCTATGATGCTTGCCAGTTTCTTGAGTACTCTGGGGTGTAGATTGTCAAGGCCAGCTGACTTGAAGGTATCCAGCCTCTCAAGGTGTTCCTTCATGAGGTCGGCATTGATGAGGGGCAGGGGATCTCCCTCACCCAGACGTCCCTGTCCTGTAGCAGGTATGGGTGTCCCATGGGACTGATGAAAGACTGATGCAAAGTACCATTTAATAGGTTGGCTTTTTCCTGGGCGTCCGTTGTCAGTTGTCCCATCTGGTTCCGCAGGGGTCCAATGTTCCCCTTGCTTTTCCTTTGGCTCCCCACATGTTTGAAAAGGGACTTTTTATTGTCCTGGATGTTCGAAGTTAGTTGGAATTCAGTTGCAGCCTTGGCTTTCCTGGTTTTCTCCCTGCAGGACCATACCAGTGCAGAATATTTCTCCTTGGAGGTGAATCCTATCCTCCATCCTTTGTAGGCCTTTCTTTTTAGCCTCAGGAGGTCTGCTAGATCCAGGGGGACTGCTGTGCCCTCTCGCTGCCTTTCCTCCGAGATGGAATAGAATTAGCTTGTGCATTAATGATCGCTCCCTTGAGTAGCAACCACTTTTCCTAGACTCCTCTCCCCCTGGGGTTGTGGTCCTGTAGGGTCTCATTGGCAAGCCTCCTGAGCTTGTCAAAGTTGGCTTAGTGTTGCTGACTGACTTGCCAGCTTTACGGCAGATGGTGAAAGTGATCAGCTTGTGGTCACTGTCACCCAGCTTCCCAGCAATCACAAGGTCACCGATTAGGTCATCCCCAGTAGCCAGAAAAGGTCAAGCAGTGCTTTACCTCTCATTGGCTCATAGACTTCTCGAGTCAGGTAGAGGTCATCCATGCATGATAGGAAGCTTTGTGACAGCTCAGATTTTTCTGAGTGATCCTCCCACAAGATGCCTGGGGAATTGAAGTCACCCATGACAACCATGGTCTGGAGCATGCAGCCTCAGCCGGTTCCCAGGTGAACTCCTGATCAAGCTCTTTACTTTGGGTGGGAGGTCTGTAGTAGATTCCCAGCGTTGTGTCCCCTGTGCCATGTTCCCCATGGATTTTAACCCGGAGGGTCTCCAGTTGTCCACCCTGGTCAGTAACATCAGCCTGCAGGGATACATACCTTTCCTTAACATAGAGAGCTACACCCCTGCCCCTTTTATCTACTTGATCTCTCCTGTACAAGATATAGCCATCTATACCTGTGGTCCAGTCATGGGTGGAGTCCCAACAGGTCTCCATTATCCCTATGATGTAATTATTTGTGTTAAGCAGGAGAATGAGTTCCTCCTGCTTATTCCCCAAGCTCCTGGCATTTTTGTACAGGCAGGCAAGTGTCCCTTTGGGGGCTCTTGCCTTGCCCACAGTTTGTACCAGGGCTGGGGCAGGGGTCAGCTCCCTTAAATGCCTTGGCCTGCTGGCTTTTCAAGGGTTGCTCAGTGAGCCAGCAGTGGCGGTAATCCCCCCATCCCCCGGCAGGCTTCGTTTAAAGCCTGGTGGAGCAGGTCAGCCAGTCTGGCTGAGAAGAGCCTCCTTCCCAGGGAAGAGAGATGGAGGCCATCTCTTCCCAGCAGCTCACTGCCTCTTTCACCAAAAAGTGGCCTGTAGTCATGGAAGCTAAAGCCTTCCCAATGACATCAGTGCCACAGTCTTTGGTTCACTACTTGGATCCTCCTCTCCCTCCTCAGCCCATACCCTGAGACTGGGAGGATTGAAGAGAAAACCACCTGTACCCCAAGACCCTTTAGCTCTGCTCCCAAATCCTGTAGCACCTCATGACCTGGCTGGGAGCACTCCGAGCTGTGTCATTGGTGCCCACATGAATAAGGAGCATGGGATAGTGATCTGTGGGCTGGAGGAGCTTAGAGATCTTCTCTTCAATGTCTTGGGTGCAGGTCCCCAGAAAGCAGCAGACTTCCTGAGCTGAGGGGTTGGGGCAGCAGATTACCCCCTCAGTATGGAGTCTCCCACAACAAACACTTTATGTTTTGTCTTGGGGAGAGTGGGGGTGGTAGCTGCAGTTGGGCCTGTGTTGCCTGAGGGAGCTGGCAACTCAGCAGGCTCTGCTGGCGCTGCAAGAGGTTCATACCTGTTGCTAAGCTCCAGCAGGGCAGGGACTTTGGTGCGGCGGGCCTTAGGGCTCTTGACCACCTTGGTCGATCCCCCAACTGGACAGAATGAGAGATCCCAGAGTCCTCCCTTGTCCTGAAGGGATGTGGACCCTCCGGCTCCCAGGGGAGAAGGGCCTAGCAGTAGGAGTCCATCTCCTGCTCACAGTCTCTGATTGCATGCCATCTTTGGACTGTGGCCTGGAGCTCCTCCAGCTGGCGTGCCAGAGACCCTAGAAGGGAGCAGACCCCACAAGGGGAGGTAGCCATGCTCTTGTGCCCCAGAGCCTGAAAAAGGGACAGGCAGCCCCTGCAGCTGAGATCCAGGGGCTCCATCTGCATTGGAAGGTAGGGCAAATTTCATCTCCTGGACCAGATGGCAGGCCGCACGTTTTGTGGGTAGAACCACGCACTGGGCCAGCACAGCGGGGTCCACCCACTCCTGCCTCCCATAGTCCAGGAGGTCTTCAATACAGGTGACACCAGCCAGGATCAACCTCTGTCACAACCAGGGCATGTCTGTCATTGACACTTCCAATTGGGCGTTCCAGAGAGGTTCAAGGAGCAGGTTGGCACCCTGGGTGAGTGTTGTGGAGGACGTCAAGGTGGAAACCAGGCTCCAGACCTGGAGCAGGTCCTGGTTGAAATCTGGAAGCCCTCAAAGGTCCTGAATGGAGAAGTCCTGCAGGCTGAGTAGCTGCCAGTTGTATCGGAGCCCCCAGAACTGCCAGAGGAAAGTGTTCCCCTGGTGGACCCATGCTGAGTGGCCACCATATAGCTGTTGCTGTAGGGCCTGAAGGCAGAAAGCCAGGACCTGGCTGTGCAGGCAAACCCATCTCTGGCCTCCCTTCCTCAAGGGGAGGCTCAGGACCTCTGCAGCAACCCAGTGTTGTCCTGGACAGAAAAACTCCAGTACACGTCTGGAGTCCTGCCAGGACCTCTGGGGCACAGACAGGGTGTGTAAGCTGTGGCAGAGCATGCACAGGACCGGTTGGTTCAGCACCAGCACTCTCCGAAGCAGGGGGAGACATGTCAGGATCCATTTCCATGCCCAGAGCTTCTCCACCACCCTTGCCTCCAGCTGGTTGCAGTTTTCTGGTGGGGAGGGATGTGTGAGGGCCAGATAGACCAAAAATTGAGCAGTGAGCCTTCTCTCCAGTAGATCCCACAGATCATGGGTGGCAATGAGTTCACCTGCCACCAGTCACCCACTGCCAGTCCAAAGCTCTTGGCCCATGAGCCACTGGGGACCTCAGTACATTGAGTCCTGGACTGTGAGGACCCATCTGAGTCCTGGACTCTGAGGACCATGTTATCAGCATATGCTGACAGGACCAATCACACCACCAGGTCCCCGAGCATCAATATGCCACCTGCCTCAACAAGAGAATGAGGAAGGGCTCCAGGACCAAGACATCAGGTGGCCTGGCAATGGGTAGCCTTGACACACATCTCTCCTGAATGAGATGGTCTTCATCAGGGTTCAGCTGAGCTTGACCAAACACTCTGCAGAGGCATACAGCACCTGAAGAGCCTGCACAACCAGGGCCTCAAGCCAAAGGCCTGCAACGTTCCTGTGATCCGCTTATGATCCACTCTGTCAAATGCCTTCTCCTGGTCCAGGGATAGGAGGGTGAAAGACAGGCCCTCCCAGTGCCCTAGCTCCAGGAGGTGCTGAACCACATACAGGTTGTCAAAGATGGAACATCCAACGACCATATACATCTGGTCAGGATGGATCACATTCATCACCATGGACCACAGGTGCAACAAGATGGCCTTTGCTACCACCTTGTAGTCCATGCAGAGGAAGGACATGGGAAGCCAGTTCCTCCGGTCATGGGGATCCCCTTCTTCAGCAGGAAGGTCAGCATGACCTTCCAGCATGACAGGGGGAGTTCCCCACTTCCCTCAGATTTGTCCCAGACCATGGAAATGTCCAGGCTGAAGACATCCCAGAAGGCCTAGTAAAACTCCATGGTCAGCCCATTGATGTCCAGCACTTTGTTGCCGGGCATCAGGTAAAGGGTGGTTGTAAACTCAGCCAGAGTGAGAGGAGCTTCCAGCTGGTCCCAGTCACCCATGCTGACCTGCAGGAGTCCTTCCCACAGGATTTGTCAGGCTTCAGTGTCAGTCAGATCCCAGGATCTTCGTAGAAGGCCTGCATGTGCAGGCATCTCACCTGGATCTGTGAGAATGGTACCATCACCTGACAGAAGGCAGGTGATATACTTCTTGGCTACCACCTCCTCTCCAGGGCATAGAAGAAACAGGAGCCGCAGTCCATCTCCCAAAGAAGATGGATGCATGAGAGGACAAACACACCATGGGCATCGTGGTTGTCTGGAGCACAAAGCTCTTCCCACCTCTCCCAAGATTCTCCACAGAGGGACAGGTGCCTCTCCAGCTGTAGCACTTTCTACTCAAGCTGCTCCCGGACTGCCTTCCTTTGGTGGGGGTAGCCCCAAGTGTAGCTGTGGCAAAAAAGCTGGCACCTTTCCCATGTCTCACCATCTCTGAGCTGAGGGGAATGCTGCCTGTTACTCCCACCATGCCAGCCAAAACTCCCAGAAGGCATCCCAGAAGCTTACATCCTCCAGCAGACTGGCATTGAAATGCCAGTAGGTCAACCCAGGATGCTCAGGCCCCCACATGGCTTGGGTCCAAACAAGGTGGTGATCACTGAAAGGGGTCGGCCAGATGCCAGAGTATTGGGCCCAGTCAAAGTGGAGCAAAGAGATATAAACCCGGTCCAACTGGGAGTTGAATACTTGCTCCTCTGCCACCCTCACATAGGTGAAGGCAGGGGGGTCGGTAGGGTGACAGGCATGCCAGACATACACCAGGGAGTAGTCCATCAGGATTTCCCTGAGGATGCCCATGGCAGCCTGGCTCCACTCCCTGCCCGACCGGTATTTTGCATCTAGGGTGACATTAAATTCCCTGCCAAGGACAAGGCACTTGTGAGGGTTGAGAGTGCCAATGTAAGTGGCCACCTGGTGAAAAAAACTGCCAACTCCAGGTCCCTCACAGGGGCACACATGTTCAGAAGGTTCAAGACCAGGCCCTGCACTTGGACCCAGATATGCAGCAGCAAGTGGCCCAGCACCACCTAAACATACTGAAGAACCTCTGGCTGCAGGCCTAGGGAGAACAGGGTAGCCACCCTGCAAGAGTTGGCCGAGAGGTGACTAAAAAAGACCCTGACTCCCCACTCCATCTGCCAATTAGTCTTGTCAACCAGAGTTGTCGGGGTCTCCTGCAAGCATACCATGAGGTTCCCTGCCTCCTGAAAGAAGGAGAGCACCTGGCATCTCCAGAGACCCTTCTTGCAACAGTGGACATTGATGGTTACAATCTTAAATGACCGCTAGGCTGGGGGGTGTAGTAGATGGTTCAGCAGGGGTCTCACACCTCTCAATCCCTGGTGTGGGGTTCCCTGGCTCACATAGCCCCCTCCCATAAGTATAGAGAGGGTCTACAAAACTGCAGGCCTGCCTATAGATCATGGTGTTACAGCTTTGGGGCCCCTCGCCTTCCCCTGCCAGTGCTTTTGCACTGGTAAGGATGCTGTCCAAGTCTCCCCAGCAATCCAAGGTGAGCTGTACCTTGCTGGTGGACTGCCAGGTGTAGTTGTAGTTAAGAAATGCAAGTAGCTCACCCCTTGTCACCACCAGGACTGAGAAGTCTATAGGCTCCATGGAGCATGCCAGGTCTCGGGCATCCTCCTCCTGGTCCTGGGGTTCAGTGAGCTCATTAAGGTACAGTCTGAACCCCCTCTCAGTTCACTAACACCCTGGAATCTGGTTGGTATTGGGAGAGCTCTGCAGCCCCTAGAGACAGGGGTGGGGGTAAGGATGGAGGTCTTTCACAAGATGGTGGAGTACATTGGAGTCCTGGGGGGGTCTGTGCAAGGTCCCCAACAAGATTGGCTTGTTGATCAGGGGACAATACTCTGATCCCCTCTCATCTAGGACCATGGGGAAGGCTAGAAGTGAGGGTTTTTTGGGAGGGGGTGAAGAGTTCTGTCAGGCACCTAAGTGAGTTTGGTGCCTGCCTTGAGGTCATGGGAAAGGGGATAACCCTCCTCAGGGCTCACCAGGGTGAGCCCCAGGGCCCCTGTATACCCCACATCAGAGGGGGTCGACTCCACTACTACACTGTCTTCTGGGTTGACCTCAGCCTCAGCACCCATGCTTTCAGGGGGTAGGTCCTGGCCAGTGGAGTGAGGGGCTTTCTGCATGGGCTCCTGTTCAGGAGTGTCCAGTAGCCCCAAAGCCTCCTCTACTGGAATAACCCATTTAATCTTCACTGGGGGTGGGGTGTCAGGCACAGCTGGGGAGGTCCCCAGAAGCTGAACCACTCCTTCTCCCCATGTGAATGTCTTGGGAGGGCAGGGGAGGTCCTCTATGTCAGAGGGCTTCAGGTGCTCCTGGGCCTTTCTCTTGGCTTTGTGCCTGGAGGGGACCTGCACCCACTCAGCCATGGGGTTGTCCTCAGGTGGACAGGCTCCAGTAGAAGGTGGGGGTTGGGGCAGTGGGGCAGTTAGAGCAAGGGCACAGTTGGAGGTTGGGGGATCCTGCTCACTCTCCTCCCTCAGTTGCTGTCCCCCTCCCTGAGACTCCACCAACTTGGTTGGGGGTCCTCTGAGCTCACAGTGGGGCCGGTAGTTATGGCTGGTGTGCCGGGGGAGCCCAAGTGGGGAGGGGCACTGGTGGTAGGGACACTCCTCTTGCCAATGGGACCTGCAGATGGCCTCTAAGCCTGGCCCATAGGGCACTCATGATGCAAGTGCCCTGGGGTATGGCACCGGAAGCACTGCAGGTCCCCAGAAAGTGGAAGGCCTGCAGCCTGGCACACTCGAGGGTCATGTGCACTATGGTCTCCCTCTGTCCACAGAAGGGAAAGGAGACTGAGGTGTCCACAAAGGTCACCACATACATGCCCATGTTGAAGGTTCCATAGAAAAGCTGCCAGCTGAGGTCCCCAGTGGCTCATGGGATGAGGGTGGAGTAAAGACTCAGTCACTGGGTTTCCCCAGTCATGCCCTTGTTGAGCAGGTCCCACCACTTGCTGCAGTCTGGGTGGGACACAAGGGGCAGCCAGCAGCTGGGCTGTGGGGCAGTTGGGCTCTGGGAGTGGTGCAAGATGCAAGGATGTAAGCCCATCATGCCCCCGTACCCCAAAGCCTCCCAGTGACCCCCAGAAGCTGCAGAGCACCCTTAACTGACCCCCAGCACAGCCAGAGGTAAGTGAGGCCCATGGTGGGATGGGGATAGCACAGGTGGGGGGAGGCAGCTGAGAGAAGCCAAGGAAGGTCTCACCCTGCACTGGCTCCTACTTCACCCAGCCCCACAGGGAGCTGTGTGACCAGAGCCATGAGAATAGGATGCACAAACAGGCCCTGGCTCCTTGTGGAGGCTGCCTAGCAAGACTGCAGGCAGCTGGATTTGGGGGCACTGATAACCCCATTGTGGGGTGTGCTTAATGGTGGGGGCCCTACAGTGCCAGATTAAGGAACTCCAGGCAACGGTCCAGTGCCTGCACTCCATTAGGGATGCAGAGCAGGAGCTGGACTTTTACTTTCAGGCTCTCTATCCAATGACTAATGACAGAGTGGTGGAACCTGGGAACCACCATGAAGTTCAGCCTGGGGTTGCCTGGAAAATGGCTGTCTCCACCTCAAAGGGGCACAGCACCAGGGTCATGACTCCCCTGGAGCTGCACAACCACTTTGAACCTCCTGTATCAATGGAACCAGGCATTCCACTGAATGGGCCACCAGCACCTGCGTCTAGAAGAAGGCGCAGACTTATCGTGGTGGGTGACTCCCTCATAGGGGGACCGAGGGAGCAATCTGTTGCCCTGACCCCCTGGCCCATAAGGTCTGCTGCCTGCCTGGAACTCAAGTTCAGGATTTGATGGAGAGGATTCCCAAACTCATCCAGTCCTCCAACCACCATCCCATGCTCCTCATCTCTGTTGGCACCAATGACATGGCACAGAGAAGTCTGAGCCAGGTCATGCATGACTACAGGGCTCTGGGAGCTGGCATCAAGGGCTTGGGGGCATGCATAGTTTTTTCTCCAATCATCCCTGTTGCAGGACATGGGCTCCAAAGGAACAGATGCATCAGTGAGGTGAATAGAAGACTGGTGACAGTGCCATCATAGTGGGTTTGGCTTCCTTGACCATGGCCTGCACTTCAGAGAGAGTAGACTGTTGGGAAGGGATGGCCTCCACCTCACCTGGAAAGGGAAGAAGCTCTTTTCAGCCAGAATTGCTGACCTTCTTGACAGGGCTTTAAACTGAGACCACTGGGGGATGGGCAGTCTACTAACAGTTCTAGCCCAGGTCATTTCAGCCACATTATCAATATCCTAGGTAGCCTAAAGGATCCCGCTCTAGTGACCGCCCGAGGTAAGGTCCCTCTCAACCCCTCAGGGAAGCATTGGGCTTCACATAGCAGATTTAACTGCTTGGTCACAAATGCCAGGAGCTATGGAAACAAGCAGGAGGAACTGAACCTTCTCCTATGTGATAATGAATATGACCTTGTAGGAATTACAGAGACCTGGTGGGACTCCACCTATGATTGGTCAAAGGCAATAGGGGGTGATACCTTCTTTTGGAGAGACCACATTGGGAAGAGTGGAGGGGGTGTTGCTTTCTACATCAAAGATAAGCTTATCTCCCTGCAGATTGAGTTTCCAAACAAGGAAGGGTGTCTTTAGACCCTCTAGGTCAAGATACAAGGAGAACATGGGGAGGGTGACATACTTGTACTTATCTAATATAGACGTCCCCACTAAGATGAAGAATTAGATTTCATAGATTTCATACACACTTGGGCTGGAAGGGACCCCAGAAGATCGAGTCCAGTCCCCTGCCCCATGAGCAGGAAGTCAGCAGGGATCATGGGATCCCAGCAAGGTAAGCATCCAAATGTGTCTTGAAGGTATTCAAAGTAGGTGCTTGAACCACCTCCGGTGGCAGGCTATTCCAAACTTCGGGGGCTTGGACAATAAAGAAGTTCTTCCTTATGTCCAGCCTGAATTGGTTGTGGTGGAGTTTGTGACAGTTTGATCTTGCCATCCCTTGGGGTGATCTGGTGAACAGACGTTTCCCTAGATCCTGATGAGCACCCCGATAAACTGAGAACATGAGGAGGGCAACTGACTTGTAGGAGTCTACTATAGACCCCACCACCAAGAGGAAGACCTAGATTGGGAATTCAATAGGGAACTGGTTGAAGCCGCATGCTCCTGATGCTTGACCATTATGGGCGACTTCAACTTCCGTGACATCTCTTGGGATGAGTACATGGCCAAATCTGACAGGTCACATAGCTTTCTCACATGCATCAATGGCCTATACATAAGCCAGGAAGTCTATGGGCAGACTAAGAAAGAGGCATTGCTAGATCTGGTCCTAGCCAAAGGGGAAGACCTGGTGAGCAAACTGCAGATCAAAGGGAAGCTTGGTGACAGCAACCATGAATTGGTCACCTTCTTAGTTCACCAAAGAGCAGGCAAACCCCTCAGTAAAACAGAAGTCCTTAATTTTGGGAAGGCAGACTTCTGCAAACTGAGAGAACTGGTCAGTCAGGCAATCAGAGGCCATAACCTCCCCCCCTCCCCCAAAAGGGTGTACATGAGGAACAATCATCACTCAAAAACATAATCTTTGAAGCACAGGGCAAAACCATTCTCTCTCACAAGAAATACAGTCAACAAGCAAGGAAGCCTCTCTGGCTTATTACAGGGCTCTTGGATCTCATTAAGCTCAAAAGAATAGCCTACACCATCTGGAAAACAGGAAGTATTACCAAAGAGGATTACTCTGCACTCACCCACACCTGCAGAGAGTGGTTGAGAAAAGCTAAGGCACAAACTGAAGTTAAGCTAGCTACACTGCAGAGGTTGCAGGCTTCTCCACCCCCGGGAGGAGGTTGGTCAGACTCTGCCTCTGGGGTTGAGGCTGCAGAGGCATGCATCCCCTTGGGGGCTTGGCTGCAATCTGCCCACATAGAGCAGGCTTCAGGAAGTTTTGTGGGGGCATCTTCCCCCTAAGAAGGTTCCTGCCCTGCCATTGCTTCACATCATGGAGGGGAAAACCATAAAGAAACCCCAGAATGCGCAGTGGGTCTGGTGAATCTAATAGGGGCAGGCTGGGATTGTGGGGGAAATATGGGGAAAAGAGAAGTGGGCTGAAGCACACTGAGCTACATCCCCATAGGAAAAAAGTCTGGAGAGCTATGCTTGGGGAATGTGGGAGAGGGGACACACACACACACAAAACACACAAGCTGGGGAGACTCAAGCTGGCTACTCAGCTACACAACAAATATCAGGCAGGGGGAATAGACCACAGGACTTACCACAAGGGCAAAACACACAGGGAAGGCTGCTGTAGAAGATGTAAAAGATGGCTGGAGCAGTGGAGGGGCTTTGTTTGTGGAAGATCTATCCAGGAGCCCCCCAGACCGCCAGCCAGGTGCTCAGCAGCAGAACAGTAGACAGGAAGACAAACAGGATCAGATGCAGTGAGGTAGATGTGGGGAATGGCAGGAGCAGTCAGTCAATTAGGAAGTAATCCAGTACAAGTGTGGTGTCAGGTGGTGCAAGGTGGTGCAGCAGGGAATATTCCTCTCTCCTGAGAGGGGGCAGCAGCAGAGACAAT
Source organism: Crocodylus siamensis (assembly GCF_052110815.1). Classification (NCBI taxonomy): domain Eukaryota; kingdom Metazoa; phylum Chordata; order Crocodylia; family Crocodylidae; genus Crocodylus; species Crocodylus siamensis. The sequence continues at coordinate 43,796,178 of NC_143401.1, read as the reverse complement.
GGCCACCACAGCAGTGATGGTGCGAGCCATCCAGTTAAGCCACTCAGGGTGTGCTTCCCGTGAAAGTGGAGGTGAAGGTGGGGGTGGCCTGCTGAAGCAGCTGGGGCAGGCAAGGCACCTTTAGGCTCCAGCAGTTATGGTGGGGGAGGAATGGTCCATAGGCAGCTCAGCCTCCCTCCCTAGGCAGGCATTTGCATGGGTTTGGAATTCACTATTCACAACCATAGAGTGAATAGTGAAACCCCCACTATTCATGGCTTCAGCATTTGCGGTTTCAACTATTTGTGAATGCTGAAACCACATTTTAAATACACTTTATACACTTACAGGAGCTCCTTGGGAGTTTTGTTCTTGCTGCCTCCAGGCTCCCACCGCTGGGCTCCTGCCACAGCTGCTGCACTTCTGCCATTGCCACTGGAGCCATGCCTCTCCAACACCCCTCCCCCTCCCCCCCCCCCCCGTTGCAAGGGGTATTGCGTGCCTTAGTTGCAGATTTCACCATTTCCGGGGGATACGAGACCGTATGCCCCATGAATAGCAAAGGTCGACTGTACTTATTTAATGTAGGGCAAAGTTCTTTAAGGCAAATGATGAAAATATCCTTAATTTTTGAGCCGTATGAAAAGATTTTAATGCTGTATCAATGTTCTCCTGGGATTCTAGTAAATAAACTGCCAAAGATATGGGCCTTGTTTAATTTGCAGCAAGCTGGACCTTATGTCTCTGACCAAGTTCCTTTTTTCCCTGTGGGCCAGACTGGGAACTCTAAAACAGTCAGATGGATTTTTATTGACTTAAATAGATGAGTACATGATACAGCCAGTGGGGTTTTTACTATGCAGTTATTTAAGTAATACATTTATGTCTTACAGCCCCAAGTTTTTTACAGGGTGATGCAGATATTCTTGTTAGGAATGTTTACCTGCATTATGCATGTCAGGTAAGGAACTGATGAGTTTGTAAGCAAAGTAAAAGGTATGTAGGGCTTTTGGAATAAAGAAAAGTATAGGGGTATACTGGGGCTGTGTTACTCAAATTACTTAAGAGTTGGTCATCACAATTAAGGGCTATTAGACAAGGTGAGATAATGAAACGTATTCAGTTTACCAGTCAGAAAAAAACCCAGCATGAAACAGGACAGCAGCAAACTTTTTTCCACATAAATTACCTGTTCAAAATAATACAGGTGAAAAACAAAACAAAACATACATTTCTAGAAGAGGTGCTTTCTTGTTTTGAATATACACACACCGTAGAACACAAGTAACATATTTATCTGAATGATACTGAGCTCAGGCAAGTTTCTTTATATTTACTGAGGGCACTTAATTCACCTTTTGTCTTTATTGCACTGATACATTTATTATTTATTTATTGTCTTGTGTTAGCATTTAGGTACCCCAGCATCCCTGAGCTAAGCAGTTTATAAGTATAACATACAGACAGCCCCTGCCCTAAAATGTCTTACAATCTAAGGGCTCCTATACACATCCAGGAAGCTGGTTCTGACGTGCTGGAAATCCAGTGTGTTGGACCAGACATGAGTAATTGAGTGTTTCTACACCAAAAAATGATGGCGGGGCACTTTGAACTAAAGTTGATTCAATGAGTTTTAGTTCAAAGCTCTTGCTGCCATTTTTCAGCCTGGGAATGCTGATACATGTGATGCTCAGATACTTTTAATTAAAAGTGCTCACTAATTAAAGCACACCCCACCCCGGCTCCTGGAGCACTTGTAAAAAAGCCCTAAGACTATGATGAGAGCAGAGTGTGGATATAACAAATAGGTGTCATGGTGGGAGGGATCACAAAATAATAATGACCAGATAAAAGCCTTATAGTTACAGCCTGTTTGGAATTTTTCAATCACCATTTTCCCTCTGATTCATGAAATTGAAAAAAATGGTCATGAAATTAGTTTGGTTTAAATAAAATCCCTGGATTTGAAAAAAATCTTAGGAGGTTTTAAGACAGGTTAGACAAACATCTTTCCACAGTGCTCTAAATGGTCTAAACCCTAGCTCAGTGAAAAGGAACGGACTCGTTCCTTTCAGCCCTTCGTGTGCATGACTCCATGAGGGTTTTATTTTACTGGGAAGGAGAGGAGAACAGGAATTTGGACATTTTTAAAGTATTTGCCAACTAGGTTTGTTTTTTTCTCCCTCAGGTTTAAGGAACAGTAATGTGTTGGGATCCCAGAGGTTGCCATGATGTCTCCTGGTAACTCTATGACAATGCCCTGCTCCACCCCTAGAGCACCTTTCCTTCTCACCTGCTACATCGTGTGGCCCCAATCCAACTGGACTCCCATTGGGGTTCCTCAATACTGTTACCTGTCAGCTCCATGTTCTTGGGGAACCCTGACACAGGATGCAGATTGTCTGACTCACAAAGAATTGTCCCCCCCCACTCCTCTACCTAAACAGAAACTGATTAAGATGCAGTGAGAGACACACCTAAAACCCTCCAGATAAGGGTGACAAAAGTGGAACAACTGCCCTAGGTCTCATTTGCATCTGAGATGGGAACAGATGACCATTTATTTACATGAGAGATGGAGAACAGAAACCTAAAGCAGAGACTGCTGTGAATTCTGGGATCAGAGAAGCAGGGGAGCACTGCATGATGGGGAAGCTGTGCTCCAAATGCTAATCAACCCTCACACCCAGCTCAGCATTTATCAAACCAGTTCTAATCTGGATTTACAAAGGACTTTTCCTCCCCCCCACACACACTTCTAAGCAAAAGTAAGTTTATTAGGCATCTCGGGCCATACATTCCCCGGTCCCACTATGGGAGGCCTATGTAAACTTAATTGGTTAAAACTCGGTTGCCAGGTTAGGGAATGCTGAGGCAATCGACCGAGTCGGAGGGGGTATGGACAACATTTGAACAATGGTAAAGGGTTCATCACAGCCTCCAGCCCGTTGGAGCCCTGACCACAAGTGTTGTCATACTTTTCCCGAGACGACTGGTGGAAGTCCTCTTCACAACAGGTTATGAACACTCCAATAATTGCCTTAAGTCATTAAAAGACTATAGTAAGATCTGGAAAAGTCATGCTAAGCTGAGGCTTGTTCACAGCAAGTAAAAATCCAGAACCTTGATGCTGCAATCTATTGTTTCTGAAGACACCAGGAGATATCCCATCAAGTATATCTGCTATCCATAGGAATGGCAAGTTGGCTCCTAAGTATGCGTTTCCTGAGTATCAATCAGTTTCTGGAGATGTTCCAACCAGATAACCCCTTGTCAATGGAAAAGACAATTTGATTTACACTGTTGAGAATGCTTGAAAGAAGCTGAACTGAGGGTATAAAAATCTGTAAAAGAAGCAGCAGTGTGTGTGCTGACACCATCCGCTTTCTTCTGGAGAGGCTGAAGGAGGCAGATCGTCTCCCTTCAAGGATCATGCTGAGAACTTTGACCTGTCAGCTTTGCAACCTGAGTGCCTTGGACTGGTGAGATTCCAGCTCTCTCTCTCTTCTCTCTCTCTAAGCATAGATTTCTGAACCTGAACTGTATTAATTAAGCTTGAGCTAAGTTTCCCCAAATACTTAGTGAAACCAGGGTATACTGTGACTGTTTGTGTTTGTTTTTCCTTTGCATGTCTATTACTACTAGTGTCATTATACATTTCATCTACTTAGCAATAAATAACTTTTATAGTCACACTGGTGGTAACTGGGTATGTTTCCTTCTTTCCTTCTCTTCCCCCCCACTTGCTCTGCAGTAACGCTCCTTTTACCGAAGCAAAAGATCCCTGTGTAGCCCAAAAATACTGTGGGGTCTGCTCATCAAGTGGCTAAAAGATTGGGACGTGCTGAGTTTGAAACACATAAGAGGATCAGCTTGTACAGGCTGATTGACCCAGTTTGGCTCAGACGTGCCCTAATGAACTGAATGCTGGCCCATGAGGGTGTCATCTGGACACCCAGCCAGATTCAGAGGTATTCTGTTTAACTGTGTTCTTGTGTCTGACTGTGGCTATTGTTGCTCTGATGAACTGATTCTTGGCATATGAGGGTATCAGCCTGTCCCTGCTGATCAACCCGGCCAGGTCAGGCATGTTACGTTAATCTGTGTGTGTTTATGTGTATGACTGATTTGGGGACTGGAGGAACTCAGCCCCACTGAACTGAGTCCTGCAAGATAGCTCCATTGGGGGTGAGGGCTTGCAGAGGGAGAGAGATACAGCTCCGTATAGAAACACCAGTAACACAAGCAGCACATTAATAGAATTACCAAGACCCTAGAAATGTATCCCAAATAAATGAGCACACCCCAAAGTAATGGGCAAATCTGGTAACAGTACCATACCAGTCTCTACTATGCCAGGGTGCCTTGTTGGGCCTCTGTGGTCCCAGGCCCCCTGCCAGGACTCTCTATGATTGTGTTACTGGAAGGCACCTAAAGCTTTGGAGGCTACATTCATGGCTCCAGTCCTCCCCTACAACATGCCCCAAACCTCATGAGTGTTATTGTAATGATGTTTGGCCCTTTTGAGCAATGGGGCCCTGGCCCATCTGTGGGATCCACAGACCCCTGTCTGGCCATGCCCCTCAGCCACTGGGACCATAGCCCCTGTCTGATTGCACCCCTCTGGGGGACTGGGCCCTTGTCTGCTGGATCCCTGTCTAGCTGGGCCTCTAGCCTCTGTCTGGCTCTGTGGCCTTGCACTTTGCACAAGCTTGACAGCTGCTTGTGCCTTGATCCTGCTCCTGGCAGGGCTCAAGACAATCATATGCCTCTTGGGTACTAAAGGGACTTCTGCATACAGCTCCTATGGCCCCAAACCAAACCATAAGACCCTGGGCTATAACAAACACCAAAAGGGAAAAAAGCGCTCTGCCCCTTTAACTGCAGGCATAAAAAAAGTCAGTCTAATATATCTGGGTAGCAGTCTAATATCCCTGTGACTGGCAGTGTTACCTCTCAGCTCTGTGTTTTTGGGGAACCCTGGCACAGTATGCAGCCTGTCTGACTCACAAAAGACACACCCCCTCCCACCTCTGCCTAAACAAGAACTGATTAGAGGAAGGACTTACAAAAGACAATGAAGATGAAGTAGGAGACACATTTAAAGCCCTCCAGACAAGGTTGATAAGTGTGAAGCAGCTCCCCTGGTCTCATTTGCATTCAAGATGGAACTGGATGACAGCTCATTTAAATGGGAGATGGGACAGGAATACACCTTTGTTAGCATTCAGGATGGAGAACAGAGATTCCAAGGCAAGGATCACACCGAGTTCTGGGACCAGAGAAGCAGGGCAGCACTGCATGATGGGGGATCCCTGCTCCAACCCACATCTACACACACCCAGCTCAGCAGTTATCAGACCAATTCTAATAATGACTCCTTTATTGGTACTCAAAACAATGAATCTGCCTCTTTGTATTGTGAGCTCCCTCAGAGTAATGCCACCCATAGTTAGGAGTGATCAGTTCCTATTATGAGCATATGAGTCATTGTTTACCCATAAACAAACCTAGTGTCCTCCCTTGAGCCATTATTAGTTCTCTCCAAAAAACCCTACTTGTTCTGGTGCTTGGATCCAAAAGCTGCACCAATTCCACTCCTTTTCTTCCTGCAATCCCTCCATTGATCATGACCAGAACTCTGCCTGTCTGCAAACTCCAACAAACACCTGGGAACCTTGACTAGTTCAAGCTTCGCTGAGTGATGAGATCTCAACTCTCTCTCTCTCTGACTCCAGGAACCTGACTTTTACTCTTTTGCTCCAGGCACAGCTTTCTAAACCTGGCATTTACTTTCTTACTCCAAGAACAGCTTTCTAAACCAGACTTTTGCTGATCACTCTCTTTCTCTCTGACTCCAGGAACTTGACCTTAATTCTCTTACTCCAGGCACAGCTCTCTCTAAACCTAACTTTTCTAATAAAATTTGAGCTAGATTTCCCCAAATACCTAATTGAAACTATGTAATATTGTAACTGTTTTATTTGTTCTCTTGTATGGCTATTAATACTGGTATCACCATAAGTTCATATACCTGGCAATAAAGAACGTTTATGGTCAAGCTGGTTGCAATACTTTCTTTCTCAACCTCACTTACTCTTCCTTCCCCTTGACCTCTCCATTTGCTCTGCAGCAACACTCCTTTTACTTAAACCAAAGATCCCTGTAATGCCCAAAACTATCATGGGGTCTGCTCATCAAGGAGGTTACTACTAGAATCATTGTGATAAGAGATTGAGGACATTCTGAGTTCCAAGACACATGAGGGTATCAGCTGAAAGTGCTGATCAGACCTAGCCTGATCAGATGTACTGTTAGTGTATGTGTACGTGAGTCTAACTGCATTTATTATTGTCATCCTGAAATAAGGGATGAACTGAGATCAAGGCACATGAGGATCAATGCTGAATAGTCTGTCCTGACTCAGATGTGCTCTGTTAACCTGTGTGCTTGTGTCTGACTGCATTTTATTGTTGCCCTGATGAACTCAGTTCAAGGCATATGAGGGTGTGAGCCTGTCAATGCTAAATAACCCAATGTGGCTCAGGTGTATCCTATTAATTTGTGTGTGTGTGTGCATATATGTGTTTGACTGATTCAGTAGCTGAAGGAACCCAAGCCTATTGAAACCAAGTCCTGCAAGATAGCTCTATTGGGGGTGATGAGTTGCAGAAGTCACTTGTGTATATAGAAACACAAGTAACACAAGCACCACATTGATAGAATTACAGAGACCTGAGAAATGTACCCCTAATAAATGGGCACACCCCCAAGTGATGGGCAAAACTGGTAACAGCAGGGCTAGACTCCCTGACCTGCTCAGGCTCTGGGCTTGTATAGCTTCAGCCTGAGTTGTTTTCCTATCAGATGAACCTCTCATTAGCTCCCTGCACCACCTGCAAGCATCCTCACAGGCTGCTAGCTTCCTTAATGGAGCAGGCACACCCCAGTGCCCTGCTACAGGGACTTGTAATTTAAAATCATTTTATGGCCAATATTATATCCACCTATTATATCAGCCCTAATCCCAAACTACACTATGAGTTTGTCAAATGCCCAGTATTTCTCAATTATTCTTATTTTGTAAAATGTCAATTTTTTTGCATCCTTTAGAAAAGCTTCTCTCCCTCCCTCCTGATCCAACTCTCCCCAGGTGGATTATTCTATTAAAGTTAGATTGACTCTGCCTTTTAAAATGTTGTATAAACAGAAACAAACTATAGGCAATAAAACTGTGGCTAAAAAGTGTTTCATAAGTGTAACATGTATCATTGGGTTGTTCAGTAAGAGCAGTGTCTTAGTTGTGGTTTAGCTGTCAAAATCACTCAGACAATACACAAATCACTCTTAAAACAATAAGGGGATAAACTCATGGCCTTAATAGATTAAATAAACATACATTTTGGCTTCCTGATGGTTAGACACCTCAACTTTATTTAAATTCCTTCAATGTAGTCAATCATCCATTGGAATGATCTGCTTATCCCATCTTCTGTAAAGTCAAAACGCAACCACCTCTGACTGAACATACATAACTGCATTTTCACATATTGTCCAGCTTAAAAAAAACAAAACAAAACAAAACAAAACAAATCACTCGTATACTTGCCAACCCATGTAATTCACAATGCAATGATGCCAAAAAACTCCAGCTAAATAGCAAGCAATAAGTCTTGTTTTATCATTGATTATCCCATCTCTGGCCAAGTTGCATTATCCTCAGGTTGGCTGTGACTAAACTGTGTTACCAACAGATACTTATTCATTAGATTGTCCCAGTGCTGCTTCTAATAAATAAATATCCCCCTACCAAAGTATCACCCTGGCTACAACTAACTGGCGGTAGTTGTCCATTTCAGTTAAAAGACCCATGATCTGAGTTAGCACAAAAAACTAACTGTGCCTACTCTTTAAGGAGCTGGAATAAACAGATAAACACTGGCAGTACAATGTGTGTGGTGGGGGGGGGACTTTCATAGCATTGGCATTGGGTTGCTACATAGAAAGCTTTGGAGACTGTGGGCCTATACTTACTCATTTGTGCATGGGGAATTCACTAAATTCATATTAAAAGAATAAGACAAGATAAGAAAGAGGATTTCACAAAACAGAGGCTTGAATGTAAAATCTAACCATTATTTACCAAGTGTCACAACCCTGGGTAGAATACAGTCCAATGAACTTTGACTCAAATCATTAACTTTCAGGGGCTTAAATCAAAGCCCAAATGACTTGCATGCAGGGTGTGGTTTAGCACTATAAAATGTGCAACATAGGAAAGAAAAGCAACAAACAGCAGCCTGCAAACTGAGGCAGATATAATTGTGCTGTTTTTGTCAGATTGGGAAAATATTCTGCAGCTTTGAACCAAAAGCCATAATTTATCAGTAATAACCCTAGCATGTAAAAGCAATACTAACCAATTATTTTATGGTCCTTCAACCAATCCAAAGAGAGAAAATAAATAAATAAAATCTCACAAATATAAATCCTATCCAAACAAAATAATTTCCAGATCCCAGCTCTTAAATAATAAACAGGTATGCAGATGAAGACAGAATTAAAAATGTAAAGACCATTAATGTTAATGCAGTAGAAAAAATTTTTTTACAATTATCATCACCTTTGAACATGCATGCACTTAGTTCAAAATAGAATTTGCTTTCTCCTGTCTCCCAATTCTTTTCTCATCCATCATCTATGTGATGCAAATAATATGCTTGTTTACTTTTAGGTAAAGTATACACACGCAAGCATACACCTATATATATATATAACCAGTTCATGAACCCCCACATAATAAATTATATCTGTGTACTTCATAATTTGAGGGGGTTCTTTTAACAACACCTCTCTGAGGCATGTAAGTGTTATCCCTATTTAACAGTAGGAACTGAGACACAGGGTAGATAAGTGATTTTGTTTACAGTCAAACTAGAAGACTCTGGTTGTGCCAGGAACTGATTCTAGGCCTCCCAAATCCCAGTCCCATGTCCTGTCTGCTAGACATACTTCTTACGCTATATGCACCCCTCTTGTAACATGCCAATCACTTTTAACAGTTTGTGGAGGGCATTGTGATTGAGGCCTCTTGGTACTTTGCAGCAATTTTCAGCAGGTGAAGGATGAAGCTCAGGCAAAACAAAGACAGCTTGATCACAAAACAGCTAATACATAAAAAGTCCTCTAAATGTTACAAACAATACTGAAAGCAAACTTTCAAACTTGAAAGAAAAATTAAAAACAAAAAGCATTTTCTTCCCTTTATAAACTGTTTTCTCCAGAAACCACGTCTGCCCCCAGGGGGCTTTGTAAAAGTTATCACAGCTTTGAGATGCTGTGTCTTGTTTCCTCCTGCCCTGCCCCATTTCTCTCTCTCATATTATATATATATAATATGATATATATATATCATGCATCATGAAACTTACAGAATGGGAACCATTTAAAGGATCAAAATGATCACTGAAGGTAAGCAAGAGGTAAAAATTAAGCACCATGCTCTGCCTGCCATTTGGGATTCCTGGTACACACTATGCTGCATTTCATCTTGTCAAGGTGTCATGCTTCAGAGGTAGTAAATGTACCCCTTGGGGTACTTGAGATGGCCTCAGGGGATACTCAGCAGTGGGCACCACCGCTGGCACTTCTGCCACCCACTGCCCTGCCCCCCCAGCTTGTTGACTGCCTGCTGCAGGAGTCTTGTGTTCTTGACCAGCCACCATGGGTACATTAATCCAAAAAGGCTGAAAACCCCTGGCCTAGAGAATGAAGGAGAATGAAGCAGCGCTGGCCTCACCTGTCACCCCCTGCTCCCTGGACGTGGTAACAGCACAGGGTGCTGCATAGTGGCACTCCATCCATGCCCTTCCACCTGTCCTTCATGGGAGGGGAGCAGGGGGACATGGGATGAGCAGACAGTGGGGAAGTGAACCCGGCCCCAAAATGGTGGCAGAGGGCAGGCAGGGGTGGTGGTCATGCTAGGCCCAGCCCAGCCTGGCCCATACCCAAAACAGTGGTGGGGAAGGTGGCGGGGGGTGGGATCATCCCTGAAATGACAATGGGCAGGGTGAAGGGGGCACACCAGGCCCAGCCCTGCAATGGTGGTGGTTGGGGTGGGCCCGGACCTAAAATGCCAGTAGGCAGGGTGTGGGGGGGTGCACCAGGCCGAGCCCACCCCACAATGGTGGTGGGGAGGGTGGGGAGTGCACTGTGCCCGGCCTGGGCCAACCCCAAAATAACAGTGTGTGGGGGGGGGGGGGGAAAGATGCCAGGCCTGGCCCCACAGTGGGGCAGAACCTGGCCCAACCCCACAATGGTGCTGGGGAGGGTGGGCAGGACTGGCCTGGCCCCATGGCAGAGAGGAGAAAAGGGGGAGCAGGCCCAGCTCTGAAGGTGAAGGGGGGTGGACCCATGCCTGTGTCCCCACCTGCACCCCCCCATCCTTCATTCTTTCCATTATATCATTGTACTAGTCCAGACAATCAATTTTCTTAGGGTAACCCTGAATCTGAACATATGTATTGTCCACATGTAAGTTTAAAATTAGTTTACATCTATCATATTAACTCTCAAATCCTATGACAGCATCTCAGAATATATTTCAATATTCAATACACCCAAGAGGTATTGTTAAAGAAAACATATTTGAGAATATTAAGTTCTTATGTAAATGGGTCACTTGTGAATATTATATTATATTATATTTTAAAATATTAACTGTGTCGATTTTCCTTTTAAAGATATACACATATACAGTAGGTATGTGCACATACCCATACATTTGTTTTTAAACAGCTGGAGTGGCTAAACAAGATTTCTAATTAGTATAAATTTTAGCTACAGGCCTTATACAGATGTTTTAATAATGATCACCAAGTGCTTATAATATCAGGGCCTAGATTTTCAGACTTGTGTGTTATGGATCATTCAGGTAAATAATAGAATATTGGGCTGATTCTCTGAATCTTTCCTAAACTGTAAACAATGAAGTTTCTCTACTACTGGCTGTGGTCATATGTTTATCAGTAAAACAAAACTGTTCACCTTGACTTCTGTCATTTCAGCTGCCACCTTTGGTAATTGTGTTTGTTTTTTAAGTGTATTTGTTTTTAAAATGAGGTTTCCTTTCCATTGCCCTTATTTCATCAATTTGTGCAGTGGTGCTCTGCCATTCTATTTATGGCATTGTTATTGCTTGTAAAGCCCCCGTTTATTACTTCACTGCAGAAAAAAGCAGAAGAGGCTGCAGACAGCAAGGAGAGCCTTCATCCAAAAAGAAATAAACCTGATTTAATAGAATCTTTTAGGAACTTCAACGGACCTGTGATGAGGTGGCAGAAAAAGGACTGAACAGAGGCTGCATAAGCAGCTCTGAAAATCTGAATGCTGAGGAAAAGTGTACAATGGCAGTTTTCTCCATGGGTGTTCCTAGACAGCTGGGTAAGTTCAGAGGCATGACCAGAGCATCTACCAATTACATGGGACTTAACCATGGCCACATAACTTGCTTTGTATAGATGCAGGGCCTGCTTAACCAGTCAACAATGTATAGGTTGCAATGATAATAGCAGACAAGCCATACTGGCTCCAAACCCTGTGTCTTGGGATGGCTACTGACAGTCAAAAAGCCTGAGGCTGAATCAATTCAGCCTTTGCAGTTTAGTCTAAGATGCACAGATTAAATTGAAACAGAATTGAACAGACATTTACCTTTGAATCAGGAAATGCAGCCACTTGCCTGCAGTGGCTCAGGCCAGAAGCCAGAGGCAGGCGCTAGAGCTCGACTCTCTGACAGTGAGTTCACTTCCTCTTCCTGCTGCCCCCGAGGTCTCTAGGACTGGCAATCCAGAATTACTGCAGCAAGACCCTGCAGGGTTGCTCATCACTTCCACTTCCTGGTGCCTCTGGGATTAATAGTTCACAGTGACAGCCAACAGTAAGACGGTGTGGGGAAAGGGGTGTTTAAACCCCCCTCCCTGGTATCAAACCCAGGCTGGCTTTGCCTGGGGAGGGGTCAGTTCCCCCCTGTAAATTGAGCTGCAACCTCAGCTGGGCTTGCCACCCTGCTCCTTGTCAAACCAGCCCTCAATGCTCCAGCTAGGAAGCAGAAAGGCGGGGCCAGCCCTGCTCTCAGGAGCAGACAGCCCAGCTCAGCCCAGGGCTGGAAAGCTTGCTGGGAGACTGTGATTTAACTTGAACAAGGAAGGGGTCTGGGGCAAAAGTTTCATTAACCAGTTTGACCCAAATCAGTTAAGTCTGATACGACATTCAACCAGGTTTATCTTAAACCAGTTTCAGCCATTTTGAAACTGGTTTATGTGCACTGGGCTTCTGTTGTGTTACAGGTTTAAACCAGTTTCTGATCACTTAAACTGATTTATGTGTAACTTCTGTCCCTAGCCTGTGAGGCTGGATTCCATTCACTTGCCCAAACTCTTTCTGCTTATGCATCCCACTGATTCAGTTCTTTCTGGGTGATGTGGATATGCTAAGAACAGAAACCCAAAATCCACTGGAAAGTGAATTGTCTATAAAATACAAGTGGTCACCTTTTCTCCTTTTCTTTTCTTCTCTCCACAATTTGTCCCAGTGTGGAAGTTATTCTTTCATTCTACGACAGTTACATCTGTCAAACCTGCTTCATTGTGCATTTTTCAGTGCTGGATGCAAGCTAAGCAGGGTGTTACAGATGCTTGTTTGATTAGTGCAATCTGTTGATACTGTTACTTGATATTTCAAAAGCAAGAAAGAAAAACATGTGGCAACACTCCATAAAATAAATTAGTTAAGACACAGTTGCTCTGCTGCACTGGTTTCTGTTGTACATGACCATTGAAGTAACACTTGCACTTTTCAGGCAGATGATCTCATGGTCTTTCCAAGGCCATGGGTTGGGATAGAAAAGGAAAATGTATTGTGTTCACTGTACCAATAAAGGTATACTCAATTTAGACAAGATACCTGCAAAGTGAGGCTATGGCATTTAATATGAATTTATATGAAAGGAAATCCTAAATGGGGCATAGGTAAACACAAGGAAAAGTAATGCAGCAAATTAAATTTGGGAAGCTGAGCATGATCCAGTTTCCAGCTCTTCTGGAATTCTGTGTGATGTTAGGTAGTTCACTCTGTCTTTTTGTTAGGTTTACTATTGCTCTCATAAATTATTCAAAGTTGTTGTTTTTTTTATGTTTAAGACAATACTTTGATCCAAATTCATGAAAATTTTCTGTTCACCTGAGTTTTTATTGAATAAATTATTTTGTCTGAAAAATTAAACATCAATCTCCCAAACATTCAGGTAGTCTCAAATAATGTAAGTCATTGAGGAAAGGGCATATTGTCAATCAAATACACAATTAATGCAGAAATACTTTTAAAGATCACAGAGAACTTCAGAAATTGAATTTTTCCAAAATTCTGGCCTCATACTTGGAGGTAAATTTACTCCAGTATCCCATTTCTGCTAGCTAACAGAGGAGACAGAGGGCTGTAACAACAGCAACTGTTAAAGCACCACCTATCAGCATGAGGTTAGCAATCCAGACTGGAGTTCAACAGGCTGCTTCTTCCCTTTCAATTCCCTTTCCTAACAATGTTACAGTTATATTATCACACCTTATAGCTGTTAACTCCATTGAAATTCCAACTCTTTCAGTTGTCTGAAAGAGGGAGGACCAGCTTTTTACAGGGCAGAATGTGTAGTCTGTCTAGGCAAAAATGTGAAGGCAGATAACTGGAATAGCTGCTAAATTAGGGTGTGTGTACATGAAATGGGGGGGTTGCTTTGCCCTAAATTGAAGTGGTGGGTGTTAGGGTGATGATATTTGGATCTTGGGGAGCACTGGGTGTGCAGCTGAATAAAGGCTTTTTCCTCTGTCTCAGCAAAAGCTGCTGGTCACAAGGCAGGATGATATATTAAAAGTAACTAACTTTGCAAATGCTTAAGCAAGGTGTTTTCTAACAATGGAATAGTGTGCAGGATGCATGATTTACTGCGTAAGGAGAACAAGATGCAGCCCACCAGCTATCATCAGGAGATAAAGCAGAAGCAAAACCTTGGAGATGGTGCTGAAGTCAGCAAGAAACGAGAAAGAACCAGCAAGTGACCAAAAGAAGCAGAGGTCAAAGTCTTACACATGTGCTCTTAGCATAGAGGCATGTAAATGCATGGGCAATGCCATGCTAGTGAAACAAACAGTAAACAGAGGCGGAGTTTGAGATGGGAGGAGAAATGGGTGAAACCAAAGGAGGGACAAGGGAAGAGTAAATGTTAATAAGTATGAACCAAGATGTATAAAATGTAAAAAGAACTAATGTTCAGTGCAGGTCCCCTGATTCATGTGTGTGTCTATGAGAGACCTTTGCCCGAAGATGTCTCCATTCTGAATAAAGCTGTTGCGAGTGATGTGTGCTGGTGTTTGCTCCCTGCTTGCTCTGGCTAATGAGTAACAGGATCCATGAGCAATTGGATCATCGTCTCCCTAGTCATTGGACGCCTTTCTGGGCTGCTGCCAAGCTGTCTGAATGGGCTGCCTGCACAGCCCCTGAGCCGCATGGAGCCTGGTGCTTTGCTCTGTGGCTGTAGGACAGCAAACTAAAACTCCTCAGAAGTGTTTTCATTTGCGGAGCCCCAAAGTCATTTAAGGCACATTATGCCACCGATATGCTACAGCATTTGGAATTAATGCACAATATGCCACTGCTGTGTGCAAACAACAATGCCATTACAGTGGTACAAAAGCATTTAACCCACTTTAAAGTGTCATGCACATATGCCCCTCATTTTGCCTGTACATAAAGTGCACTAGATTCCCCTTCGTGCACTAGATTCTCCCTTTGGGTTCTAGTATTGTGGGTCAATAGGGGCTGGGGACCCTAAGTTTTAGAAGGTCAGCCTACGTAGGGGCCACAGGTTAGATTTAGTCTGAGTTAGGACCACATGGGCCAGAATGTGAGCCAATGTCAGGATATGTATATTAAAGCTGTCTATACAAGTGAAGTTCTCAGCGAGACTTTAAACATGACAAACCCAGATGGAATCCCTGAAGGCAGCTGTTGCTAGGACTTCATTCATGCAACCCCCAACTCTGACTTAGCTTTCTGAAACATATTGCCACATTTTATTTGTTTATCTTCCTAGTTGCCACAGATGCTTCATAAATAGATATGGTTTCAATCTGTTAAAAAAATTTCCTTTATCATTATTCCATCTAAATGTTACCCCTAGTAGCTTTTCAGTAGAAGATGTGACATTGCTATGATGCACAGGATGTAACATCTCAAGCCTTGGAATTACTAGCATTATGACTGTGATCTGATAGTAACAAAGAGGGACATTTCATCCAACAGGTTTCTGACAATGATTTTATAATAGTATTTCCTTAGGCCTTGCCAAAATTCTTTAGTTACTTAAATATCACATGGCAAACGACATTTTGCTAGCCTTATTCAAGATATTTCAATCCAAAATATTTCACAGTGGGACAACTGATATTCTTTGTTTAACTTGCAAATGTCAGTCCAATCAGCACTAGATCTGAACAGGCTAATTTCAGGCCTCACATATCCTAATACCGAGGTACCTAAACTTTTTCTTACTGCATACCCGCTTCCAGATTTACCAGCTGCCACATATACCTGCCAGCACATGTTTTATATTTTAACCCCTTAAATGTCAATTATTATTCTAATGAAAATTAAATCTACCATTACACAATTTCTCCCACATATCCCCCTTAGATGTCTTGCATACCCCCAGGGGTACTCATACTATGGTTTGGGAACCCCTGCCCAAATATATGTATTTCTGCTAACTTTAGTGGGATTTTGATCATTTTCCCTGGTAATATGCTTGTGACAGTTCAGGCAGAAATGGACTAAGCAAGTTGGAGAATTGTGCTTTTTTCATCTTAACCCTGAACTGTAGCATTACCTCATAGCTTTCCAGTCACCCATTTTTACTTACGCATCTCATGCATATATCCCTGTTCTTCCAGTCCTAAAATCCAGACACAGATAAATTCAGTGCTTTAATCCTGATTTACAGCATGGTCAAGCCTTCTAGTCTAAAATATCCCCAAAGTAGAGGATGTGAGTAGGTTACTGTTCATTTATTTCATGTCAACAAATGGCTTCTTTAGGTTAGAAAGGGATATTAATGCTTTTTAAAGGTACCAAATATCCACAGATTTCATTGACTTCATTGGGAGTTGTGGGTGCTCAGCATTTAATAATATTAGAATATAATAGTACTTCTTTTAGCTGTTACTTAATAACAAGCCCCTAGGATTTTCAACCAGGTCTCTCAGATCATAGCTACTATGCGAACCCTCCTGTACAAATCAGTTTCCAAAAGGGGTTGGCTTGACACACTTCAATATCAAGGGTTATTTTGTTTAAGGAAGAGGTTCTGATGGTATACTGCTACATTAGAAATGAGCCTTTAAATCACATTCTCCCTGTGCCGCATGAATGGAAAAATATGTTTTAATGACATTTGCTTAAATGGACATGTTATTTTCCTGTGCTGTCCTCCCCATTTTGCAAGTAAGATCTAAATGGGTTTGTCAGATTTATGCATTCAATATGTATTCATTTAAAATACTTCTACCAAATGATACAAGAAAATGTGAATTCATAAATAACCTTGGGCTGTGGCAGTCTGAATTGTACATATTACTTATATCTACATTCAGCAAATGGAGAAATGACAGAGTGCAGGAGTGCAACAAGGCAAAGCACATTCAGTTTAGCAAGATGGAAAGTCCTTGCTGTGTTCCTTTTACAGATTAAGCTGGCTGCGTGAACTGAAGCAGCCAACACTTGACTCAGCAAATGAAAGGTGAAAGAGAGACTTCAGACTCACACCTACTTGCTGCTGTGTGTGAGAACTGTTCTGTTTACAGGTTGTGGCCCCATGTTGGACCATTGTGGAAGGTGGTTCTGATTTTGGCATTCCTTTCAGTTGATTTATTCACTTGTTTCCTTGGACCTCTCTGAGCAGAAAGTCTGGGCATTTTCTTTGGGATATAAGATCTAAACATTTTAACTGTTTGATTGTTGTGAGAATAACGTCCTCTTGTAAAGGTAAATCCCAGAGCTGTGAAGTTGGGCTGCCTCCAAGTTTGTAGCCAGGAATTTCTGTGAAAGGAACTGACAATGCATATGTCTTCAGCAAAGGTTTCCTTGTGATCTCACTGACATTTTAATGAAGTTTTTTATTCTGAGCAGAAAGCAGATTTTATCTCCTTGAACCACTTGATTTGTTTGTTTGTTTTATTGTTGAATAGTGAATTTTGGTGATGTCAGAAGAGAATGATACTAAAACAATTCTTCTGCATAGAGCTACTAATACACCTTTTAATGGATGCTCATCTTCCTTACTAGCCTAGCCCTGGCCTTTAATACAACTAAACACTTCTGTTTTGAACTACAGTGCCTCCAGTATTCAAAGTTTAAAGTCCTTTCCTCTAAATGGGAATTGATAAATTATACTATAGTTCTGTGATGCAGACACATATCTACCCAAGATTATTTTCTGACTACAGAACTCTGTCACTTATGAGATAATCTATATTCTAAATAAAGTGTGCATAGTTGAAAACCTGATGGAGAAATTTGGTGGGTATCTGTCCTTACCCCCATTCAAATTTAAATTGAATCCCTCGATGTGATGACTCAGGCAGGATCAGTCTTTGATAGATGGCACAAGTAGGCTCAAGGAGATAGGTGTAGGGTTTTCTGGGAAATTGCACCTGAAGCTCCTGACAAGCAAAACTTGTGACATGTGACTTTGTGTGTGTGTTAAGGCTCACCCTCACTAGCACTGGAGCTGCCACACAACATAGGAGTGTGCTTCAATGAGGTCTCCTCCTCCCCTACACCCTCAGTCTGGTCCACCACTTTAAATAACAACAGGTAATAATTTAGTAAACAGCACAGTAGCACTAGCAGTATCTCAGACAGCCAAACTGTCACAGGCCCTTTCTTTCCTTTTCTGCAAGAGCTTCTTCTGCAGCAGCTGCAAGACAACTCTAACTGCCACCTCCAGCCCTGGAGCTTAGATTTACCCAGGGCCCTGTGTCCTTCTGGTCAGCTGACTGGGAACAGGTGCTAGAATTGTTGGTCTAAGGACATGGCACTAGCAGACAAGGTTCTTTGGGTCAATCTAATCTGGTATCTTTTAGGAGAAAAACTAAATAGTTAGGCAAATATATCTTAGCAAGGTTTCAGGTTGAAAAACACTTTGTCAAGCTGAGGAACCACCTGCAGTTATGTCTGTACTTTTCCTGGATGGAAGGAATAGTAAAGAAACCAGAGGCTGGCATGCAATGCAGGCAAGAATGCCAGTTAGTGAAAATGGAAATGGGGGTGTCAGAGGATGAGGGACAGGCTGGGGTAGGAGGGAAGGGGATGTAGCAGCATTGGTAAAAATGGAAAGGTACCTAGGGAATCAGATGCCTGGCAGGTTGTAGTGTGTCAGAATTCCATTGTCTATATTGACTCCACAGGTTTCTGTACCTAGGAGCCTGATAAAGTGCAGTTCATAGGTCCGTCTGTGAAACATGGTTTGTAAACTGAAACAAGCACTGAACCTCAGTAACCTTGTCACCAGAAGCCAAATTCCTACAGCCCAAAACACACTGAATATATCCAGGTCATGCCATGAAAAATGTGCTAAACCTGCCAACAATATCTCCAGTATGGCGTTATCTTCAGAATACATATATCCATCAGGGCACTTGGTGCCCTGATAGAAAATACGTGGAGACAGCAAGTAACAACTATGTACTAGAATGAGCACACAACAAAAATCTATCAAAGACAAGAACAGAACACCTTTCTGTCTCTACCTGTCTTCAGTCTCTCCATCCTGATCCTCATAGCAAATTTACAAACAACTTTTCACAGACAAGCCTATGAACTGCACTTCATCAACCTCCTAGGTGCAGAAACTCATGGAATCAATATAGATATTGGAATTCTGACACACTACAACATGCCAGACATCTGACTCCCCATGTACCTCTGCACTTTTACCGGTGCTGCTACATCCTCCTTTCCTCCGACCCACCCCAGCCTGTCCCTCACCCCTTGGTGCATCCATTTCCATTTTCACTGACTGGATTTCTTGCCTGCATTGCATGCCAGCCTCTGGGTTCTTTACTATTTCTTCCATTAAGGAACAGCACACACACCAACTGCAGGTGCTTCCACAGCCTGACAAAGGATTTTTCACCATGAAAGATGACATCCTAGGCAGCTAAGATGAGCTTACCTGGAACCTCATAACTCCACTGCAACCAGCAAGCCCCAGGCCTGTTAAAGACATGACGGGTCTGGGCTTTCCCTACCCAGGACTCTGTGTGTGGATGTAGTGGCTGCCTACCCACTTTTCACCAGGGGGATCCTCAGTCCTGGCATTTCCTGGGGCTACCACACCATTGGCAGTCCCACTAGGTCTCCAGACCCTGGCAAAGTACAGTTTTAGTGGTCATCTCCAGGACTTGGGGCTTCTCTTTCTCCATGGCATCACCCCATACGTCCAAGTTTGTCCTGGCACAGGAGCTCAGTACAGACATGTTCTTCCCCTGGAGGCTGGTGATGCAGTGAGTGTCACATCCAGCTCTAAGAGCAGGGCATTAAATAGCCTTAAAAAAATGAAAATAGGAAATAGGTGTAGATGGAATGAGGAGGTTGGCATTCACTCCATCTGCAACTGGAGCTCGGGGAACCCCAGCAGCAGGAGGTCACTTTAATGAACTTCAAATGACCCACCAAGGCAGGATCCAAAGAGGGGCAGGGTGTCACTATATCACCAGCAATGCTGAACACCTTCTCACTTGGAGCACTGGTTGGTGGACAGAACAGGTATTCCCAGAAAACCATTGCTAGATCCAGCCACATCTAGCTGTGATTGCCCATGTGGAAATAAATTTAACCAGGCTTCTAACTTGACTAAGAAAAGAGAGAGAGACCAGAGGTGCTGATACTGCATATTTCAGAAAAGTGTTCCAAGATAAGAAAATCCTGCATGCCTAGTTTTCATCTTCATATATTACCCTGTGTGCAGATGTTAGTTTTCTTTTCTCTCTCAGAACCAGAAACTGATAACCATTCCTATAAGCACAGTGTTTCCCTTTTCTTTAAGTAAACTGCCTGTGTGTCTGTGTGTGTCAGACCAGTGATTTACTCCTATTTGTTTCTCCAAGGTCATATTTTTTCTCTCTCTCTGTCTTAAGTATAAATATGCCTGTAAATTTATAGAGTTCGATAATTACTTTGAAACAGACAAGTGGGTGATTTCCCTTGCTGTATGGAATTCTCCCTGTGATCATAGTATAGCTTTCAAGAAAGAAAGGCTGACTCTGTCAGTTCTGATTCAACCACAATGCAAAGTTTGATTTCTTCCATAATTTGGTGCCATAACTCAGATAGGAATGACCGGTTGAGATACAGACTGTCTTCTCACTGATGCCCCAGCACCAAACCAAGGTAAGAGACCATTTCAAATCTCTATTGGGGGTTTTTGGTGAGAGACTGTCTGTGTGTTTTCCTGTTCGCTACTTGAGGCTCATACTATCCAAACTTTTTTTTTTCTGCCAGAACTGTCAGACCCACTGTTTAAGTAGAAACTATGAGTAGAAACAATTTTAAAAGACTCTGTGTTTCTGCTGTCAGTGAATGAGTTTTCCCTGTGTGAATTGAGTTAAGTTCTGTAAAGAACTATGAGGTCTCTATGAAGCTAGGAGTGAAAACCTTGTGCAGCTGCCCCGAAGACAACAGATTTGTTCTGTGTGCTCTTTGAAAGCAAGGGTGCAAGGTGGAAACTCTTAGAGTGTGAGTGTTTTCCATGATAAGCGTTGACCAAGGCTGAGACTAAAGAAATGCTCTTGAACCCTGTGCCTCAATGCAGAAATTCCCTTGTGTGAACTGAGAATATGAATTGAGAAATATGAGCCACGGACCAAGTCTGGGACTAAGGTTGTGTTCAGCTGCCCCAAGGCTGTCTGGAAGGGTAGTTTTGAAAGCAAGGGAACACAACTTGAACCCTGTGACCTACTAGACAGGTCTACCCTTTCCCCCACCTTCATAAATGAGCTGTATCTAACCATGAGCAACTGCATTGTGTGCCATTATTACTGTGGAATTTTGTCTTTGGACATTAGACACAGCATCTCTGTGTTGCTAGCAAATCTTACAACCTGACCAGACACCCTGAATAAGCCATTCCTGTATGACAGACCTGAGTGAATTGAATTTAAAGATATGGGGAGTGGAGAGTCTAAAGACGTACCACCTCTGCCAAAAGGGATTCCACCATTGTACATGTACACACACTATGGCCATAAAAGTTGTAAGTTTCTAGACAAATAGAATTGGTATACCAGAGATTATTTTAGCCAGCAGTTTCCCCTGGAGGGAACATTTGATTTAAGTAAAATCATTCGTCTCCTCAGAGCCCTTGAGTCAACAGGCAGTAATATACCACCAACTCAGTGGGACACATTTTCTGATTGGTATGAAGAAGCTTTCAAAAGACATCAAGAATCCGAAGTTCAGAGTCTTAAGGACTCCCAAGAAGAAAGAAATCTCAGATAAAGGAATTAAAATAGAAAAGTGCACCAAAAGGGGGCCCCCATCAATAGTACAACCAGCACCAAAACAACTTTATCCAGAAATAACCGAGAGTGAATCTGCAGAAAATAATTGATTTTCTTAATGTGCCACTCCCATAACAGTCCCACCCACAATCTGAACTGGAATAAGTCCAAAGTAACCAAATAGACTCTTGTATCAGGATTAGCCCACCTCATCAGGAAACTCTCGCTCAACAACCGTCACCTGCCCCTGGGGCATCCCCACATCTACCGGAGGCATAGCGTCTGTCTCCTGAAATCTCAACCCCCTCCTCTTGTTTAAGGTCTGGTACCCAGTATGGTCCAGCCCCTTCTTTAAAATCTAAAAAGGCTCAGTTTATGTCTTTATGCCAACTTCCAGGGCAAGGTCCAAATGGGGAAACTGCAATCACAGTCCCTGTTCCCTGGACTTTTCATTCACAGGTACAGGCAGCTCTCCCCAAAGAACCAGATGAGCTGTGTCATTCCATCCTGCCTGGTGACTGGATCCATATAAAAGTCCATCAATGGAAGTCATTGCTGGAACCTCGCTGGAAAGGCCCATTCCAGGTGCTCCTGACCACCAACACTGCAATAAAGTGTCAAGGATTCCAGACATGGATCCACACTTCACGCAGTAAGAAAACATCATCCCCGTTAGCTCAAGAGTCTCCTCCATATCAATTTTGTAATCAGCCTTCACAGACTGGTAGTGAGCCTATCGCCTGCCAACAGGAAAGCTCAAGACCAGTACTGAGCCAAGTGCCTACTGAAGAGGATTTGCCACTGCAGAGTGAAGAGGATGTGCCCCAATGACACCACTATACCCTTCAGGAAAGGGAAAAGGCCTCTACCTAGTTCCTGGTTCCTGAGGTGGAGTTGGTTAGTTGTGATTTGGGTAGTTCTCAGTATTTCTTTTTGGGCCATCTTATATGAACTTGACTCATCAGTTATGAGAAACTCTGTAAACCAAACTACACTTCCGCACCGACAAATAAGATCCTTTCATGAAAATGTATTCTTGTCTTTAGTTAATCAAATTAGGATAGATTTAAATGTCACTTATTGTTGGATATGTAGTTCTGGCTCTGTCAGTTCTGATTCTACCACAACACAAAGTTTGATTTCTTCCACAGTAGCTGAGTGACAGGACCTCCATCTAACCCAGGAGGTGCAAAGTCCCACCAGGGAAAATGCCTTGTTGGATCTAGTCCTGGCCATAGGTCACCACCTGGTGAGGTTCTTGACCACCTGGGCAATAGCGATCATCACCTACTCAAATTCACCATCCAGCACAGGGTGTCAAAAGCCTGCAGCAAGGCAGCAGTCCTGGACTTCAGGAGGGTGGATTTCAATGAAGTAAGGATACTAGTTAGAGAAACGCTGAGGAAAGGGGATTTAGGAATCCAAGAAGAGTGGTCATTCCTTAAGGAGAAGATCCTCCAAGCACAAAGAATGACAATCCCTATGTGGATCAAAGAGGGCAAGAGTGTTGAAAAGCCCCCATGGCTCACCAAAGGCCTCCAGGAACATCTCAAAGCTAAAAAGGAGGCATACTCCCAATGGAAGGGAGGGGCCATCACCATGGAGGATTATACCTCCATTACTCAAGATTCATAGAATCATATAATAGAATCATAGAAGTAGGGTTGGAAGGGACCTTGTAAGTCCCAGCCACGCCTGGGCAGGAGAAAAACTGGGCTCAAATGACTCCAGCCAGGTAGGCATCAAGCCTCTTCTTAAAGACCCCCAGGGTAGGAGCCAGCACCACTTCTCTTGGAAGTTGGTTCCAGATTCTAGCCGCCCTAACTGTGAAGTGGTTCTTACAGATGTCTAATCTAAACCTACTCTCCAACAATTTGTGGCTGTTATTCCTTGTTATGCCAGGGGGCAATAGGGGAAACAAGGTCTCTCCCAAACCTTTCTGGTCCCCCAGAATTTATAGATGGTCACCAGGTCCCCCCTCAGTCTTCTCTTGTGAAGGCTGAACAGGTTCAGGTCACGCAGTCTCTCATTGTAGGGTCTGCCCTGTTGTCCCTGGATCATGCGGGTGGCCCTCCTTTGGACCTTCTCAATGTTGTCCACATCCCTTCTGAAGTGGGGCATACAGAACTGGACACAGTACTCCAGCTGTGGCCTGACCAGTGTTGCATAGACGGGGAGGATCACCTCCTTGGCTCTACTTGAGATGCACCTGTGGATGCACGACAAGGTCCTATTAGCCCTGCCAACTGTGACCTCACATTGCCAGCCCATATTCATCTTGGAGTCAATAATGACTCCAAGATCCCTTTCTGCCTCCATGCTCTCAAGAAGGGAGTTTCCCATCTTATAAGTGTGCTGCTGGTTACTACTGCCCAAGTGTCGCACTCTGCACTTGTCAGTATTGAAGCACATCCTGTTTTGTTAGCCCACCCCTGTAATCTATTCAGGTCTTGCTGCAGTCTTTACCTCCCTACTAGCATGCTCACCTCACCCCACATTTTGGTATCATCAGCAAATTTAAACAGGTTGCTTTTCACCCCATTGTCCAAATCACTGATAAAGAAATTGAACAGCGCGGGCCCGAGGACCAAGCCCTGGGGGACTCTGCTGCCCATTTCCCCCCAGGTTGAATATGACCTGTCCACCACCACCCTCTAAGTAATACCCATCAGCCAACTGCAATCCGTCTGACTGTGTAGACATCAGTGCCAGAGTCGCCTAGTTTTTTAATGAGGATGAGATGGGAGATGGTGTCAAAGGCCTTGCTGAAGTCCAGAAAGACTACATTCACGGAGACACCTGCATCCAATGTTTTTGTGACCTGATCATAAAAGGCAAATCGGGTTGGTCTGACATGCCCTGCCCGTAATGAAACCGTGTTGGTTGCCCTTGAGCATCATCCCTGAAGCTGGCCCATCACAGCTCCTTAATGATCTTCTGAAAGAGTTTCCCTAGGATTGAGGTAAGACTGATGGGCCTATAGTTGTCCGGGTCCTCCCTTTTTTAAAGATGGGGACCACATTGGCTATCTTCCAATCATCTGGCACCTGGCCCGAACACCATGAGTGCTTGTAAAGCTGTGCCAAGGGCTCTGCAATAACCCCTGCTAGCTCCCTCAACACCCTGGGGTGGAGAGCATCTGGACTCACTGATTTGAACACATCCAGCCCCTCCAGAAGCTCTCTATCCTGGTCCTCCCCAACCTGAGGTCTGGAGGCATTCTTCTCGAATCTGTCTTGCTTCACGGTGGGAAAGTCGCAGTCCCTGCACAAGAAAATTGATTGTAGGGGGGCTGTTAGGAAGGTTAAGATGGAGATGGAACTGGGACTAGTGACCCAGATCAAAGATAACAAGAAGTCCTTTTTTAAATACATAGGAGGTAAAAAGAAGGTACCGAGTAATATGGGGCGTCTGCAGGATATGCTTGGAAATCTGGTGGTCACGACAGATGACAAAGCTAACCTCTTTAATAGAGCCTTTGCTTCCATTTTTCTGAGCAGGTACCGGGTCATCCTCCCCACTGGGATCCCTGATGGACCCAGGGGAAGTGCAGCCAGGCCCAGGGTCAGGGAGGAACTATTCAGGGAACTTCTGGTGGGACTAGACATGTTAAAATCAGCAAGGCCTGAAGATCTCCATCCCAGAGTGCTAAGGAGCCCTGGCACAGCTTTATGAGCACTCGTGGTGCTCTAACGAGGTGCCAGAGCACTGGAAAAGCACAATTTGGTCCCCATTTTCAAAAAAGGGAGAAAAGAGGACCCAGGAAACTATAGGTCTGTTAGTCTTACCTCAGTCCTGGGAAAGGTCTTTGAGAAAATTATCCAGGTGCACATCTGCAAGGGACCATCTTAAGGGGAGATTATATTTCAGTATGGATTTATGAGAGGCAGGTCCTGTCAGACCAACCTGATTGCCTTCTATGACCAGGTCACAAAATTCTTGGACGCAGGTGTTGCAGTGGATGTAGTCTTTCTGGACTTTAGGAAGGCCTTCAACACTATCTCTTACAGCATTCTCATTAAAAAAATTAGGTGACTGTGGTGTCGACACCAACACAGTCAGATGGGTTGCAAGTTGCTGGAGGGCCACACCCAGAGAGTGGTGGTGGATGGGTCATTTTTGACTTGGAGGGATGTGGGCAGTAAGGATCCCCAGGGCTTGGTCCTTGGGCCTGTACCGTTCAACAGCTTCATCAGCAACTTGGATGAGAGGGTGAAGAGCATCTTGTTCAAATTCATGCATGACAATAAGATATGGGGAGAAGTGGGCATGCTAGAAGAGAGGAACAGGCTAAAACTAGTTCTGGACAGGTTACAAAGGTGAGCAGATGAGAATAGGATGGGTTTCAATACTGACAAGTGCACGGTATTGCACCTGGGGAGAAAGAACCAGCAGTATAACTACAGGATGGGGAGAACCCTTCTTGTCAGCACAGAGGCAGAAAAGTGATGTGGAAAGCATCAAGAAGGTCCAGAGGCGGGCCACTTCCCAGGGGGAAGCTGGGCAGGCCCCACAAGGAGAGGCTACAGGACCTGAACCTGTTCATCCTCCAGAAAAGAAGGCTGAGAGGGGATCTGGTGGTCATCTATAAACTTGCCAAGGGGGACCAGCACTACCAGAAGTAACAAGGAATAATGGCCATAAATTGACTGAGAGTAGATTCAGGCTAGACATCAGGAGACACTACTTCACAGTCATGGTGGCTAGGAGTTGGAACCAATTTCCAAGGGAAGTGGTGCTCACTCCTACCCTGGGGGTCTTGAAAAGGAGGCTAGATAATCACCTAACCAGGGTCATTTGACCCCAGCATTCTTTCCTGCCCATGACAGGGAGTTGGACTTGGTGATTTGCTTAGGTCCCTTCTGACCCTACCAACTATGAAACTATGAATGTCATCTCCCTCTAATGACCTCTGGCCCCAAAGTGTTTCCTTAAAGGTACTCTTCAAGAATAAAATAACAGTCTTCTATAGGATATCTCCTGAAAGTTCCACAACCATCCCTTGTGTTTGGACTCTGTTGTTCTCTTTCCTGTACATTAACAATTTAAAGTCCTTTCTGAGGGCATATGTCTTTCTTGAGGGTCCTCATCTATGTGGCCACAAATGATGTGGCCAGGATTAGTCTGGACAACATCATGAGTGACTACAAGGCCCTCATGGCCAGGCTGAGGAAGTCAGGGGCACAGGTAATCTTCTCATTGATCCTCCCAGTCAGCAGTTGCCATCAACACCAAGACACCTGCATTAGAGAAGTTAAATTGAGGCTCCTGAGTTGGTGCCATCATGCCCCTTTGTGCCCAATTCAACACCTAGAGGAGAACCTAGAGGTGATCTGGAACATCCAGAATGGAGTTACCAAAAGTAAGTCACACCTCATTAACCTGTTTTCCTTCTATGTTAAGGTGACAGGCCTTGTGTATGAGTGCTGAGGGGGAGCAGGAGCAGTGGATGTCATATACCTTAACTTTAGCAAGGCTTTTGACACTGTCTGTCTCCCATGACATTCCCATTAACAAGCTAAGGAAAAACAGACTAAATGAAAGTACCGTCAGGTCAATGCATAACTAGTTGAATCATCATACTCAGAGAACAGTCATCAGTGGTTTGATGTCTAGTTGGAAGGTATCAAGTAGGGTTCCCCAGGGTTTTGTCCTGGGTCCAGTGTTGTTTAATATCTTCATTAATGATTTGGATTATGGTATTTAGTCCATGCTTAGCAAATTTTCAAATAACACTGTAACAGGTTGCCCTCCCCAGCACCATCTTCCCTGGTAATTCACACCTTACATGAGACGCCCTTGGAGTCTTCTTTGGAGTTCTCATGTCCCATCCTCTACTCTTCTGCCATGTCTTGATGGAAATTATTGTTGATGTTCTTGAGAGAGGGAGACTGCCTATTGTATTTTGTATGTTGGGGCTTTTTGCCTACATGGGCCTGACCCCTGTCTTTCTCTAGCTAGGCCTCCCCATCTAAAACCCACCAGACAGGGTTTGACTCCAAGGCTCTAGCCTTTTCTGGGGTATTGAGCTCCAATCTGAAGCCTGGCCGCCCCTGGCCCCAAGGCAAGGCCACTAGCCCCACAACCAATGTGCTTGCAAGTTCAAGGCCAGGGGACAGCCCCAAACTCACACTCTCCCAGTCCAAAAAAACCCCAAACCAAAATCACACCCCAGGTGCACCAGGCCTCCCTGGCCTTTCAAGATCGCGCCTTCAGGCGCTGATGTCACCCCAAAGTCCTGTGCCTCCCATGGTGTCCAGGGCTGAGGTACCCCCAAAAGCAGTGCCCTTGCTGGCACCAGGGTTGGTGGACCCCCAAATGCTGCACCTTCTCTGGCACTGGGATCCCCATGCTGTTGTGGGTCCCCTATGAGGTTTCCTTCTTCTCCCAATAGCCTCACCCAAACCACTGGTGTTATTCAATAATCCAAAAAGGAAAAATAATAAC
This sequence comes from Crocodylus siamensis, assembly GCF_052110815.1. Classification (NCBI taxonomy): domain Eukaryota; kingdom Metazoa; phylum Chordata; order Crocodylia; family Crocodylidae; genus Crocodylus; species Crocodylus siamensis. The sequence continues at coordinate 43,768,144 of NC_143401.1, read as the reverse complement.
TGCCACCAGCAAATATGATCAAGGAAAGCAGCAGGTCAGCATACATTTGCAGGGTTCATGGTTCAGCTCCCCACCGTTGGCTATAGTCCTTGCTGTGGTGCAGCTGCCATTTTTCCATAGTTCCTGCTTTTGGACTGCTCACCCAGCTTCTCTGTAGTGCTCTCAGAGGCACTCCTTCCCCTTTGGCTGCTGCTCCCCTTACTGCTGCTCTGCCCATGGTTTTTATAGTCCTGCCCCTTCTGGTCAGCTGACTAGCTGGCCAGGCTCAGCATTTAACCCCTTCCTTACCAGCACTCCATGCCCAGAAATTTCTGGCCTTAAAGAGGTGGACCTACTTTCTAGTGACAGGGCTAGGGTTCCCTGTTACAGATACCAAGATGGTATCTGAAGGGCAGATCTAAGATCCAGAATGACCTGAATAGATTGGAAAATGGTCTGTGCTCAATCAAATTAAATTCAACAAGGACAAATGCAGTCCTGCTCTTGGAATAAAATATTTCATGCACAAATGCAGGCTTAGGCAAATAGACAACTATGACTGCCTAGGCTACAGTACTGCAGAGAAAAACCTGAGGGTTACAGTAGATCATAACCTGAATATAAGCCAGCAGTATGCTGTTGTTGCAGAATAAACTAAAAACAGCAAACTAGATTGTATTAGGAGGTATGTCACTTGGAAATCAAGGAAAATGTTTCTTTCGCTCTGTTCAATGCTGTAAGGCATAAGACCTCACCTGGAGTACTGTGTCCAGTTTTGGCTGTCTATGAAGTGGCCTTAAAATAGGTGTAAATGCATTCAGAAGTCCCAAATACCACATAGGTAATTGTCGCAGAGCTCTCAGGTGCCCTGTGACTGACAGCAGAAATGGCTCGGGAGAGACTCCTAATGGCGGGAAGGGGGGAGCACAGCTGCCAGTCACCAGGACTGTGTAGGTGCTGGTTGCCCTAGCAACCAGGGAAACCTAGAGACAGGAAGGGGCAGAGCTTAGCCCTTCTTAAGCCCAGGCAGAAGGCCAGGAGGCCAGTTCCCCTCTGGTGGCTGAGGGAGGAGGAACTCAGCCAGAACAAAGGGGAGAACTCTGACAGTCTGAACATCCCCTGGTTCCTGCTGGGGGGTGATTCTCTCTCTCTCTCTCTCTCTCTCTCTCTCTCTCTCTCTCTCTCTCTCTCTCTCTCTCTCTCTCTCTCTCGTAGGGAGGGATTCATATTTTTGACCTGAACGGTCTAGCTTTTATGTTGTAGCCCGGGGGCTTTGTGTTTTGTATTTGCTGTTTCACCAGAGGGCCGGGTCAGGCTATTAGGGGTTGGAGGAGGCCTCATAGGGACTCCACAGTAGCATGGAGATTCCTGGCGCAGGAGAGGGTGCAGCATTGTTTGGGGTGCATGGGCCCCAGCCCCAGAGCAAAAGGGGGGGCAGTGAGGAGCCCTGGAGTTAGGGGGCAGCGAGGAGCCCCGACTGAAGGGAGCAGTGAGAAGCCCCGACTGAAGGGGGCAGCGAGGAGCCCAGAGTTGGCATGGGTGAGAAGTCCTGAAATGGGCAGTGCAGGACAGGCTGGAGGGCACCGGTAGGGGCCGGGCTCTGAGATGAGCTAGAGGGCACCGGTGAGGGTGCAGGCTGAGGGATAAGCCAGAGATCATCCGTGTGGCGCAGGGAGTAGGACAGACCTGAACAACACCAGATACATCTGCAAGGCTTGGGCTGTGATATGAGGGGAGGAAAGGAGCCACAGATAGTGCCTAAGGCACCAAGACAGAAAATAGGCAGCCTCCCATTTGATTAAGATCTTTCAATCAAGCAAATAACAATAAGGCGTGGTTGGCGAGAAGGTGGGCAGTTGGCCCTTGATCGGTGTTGCGGGGCCACGAATAGATGGTCCCGGGGAGGCACAACTGTCACAGTAATATAAAAACACTTCTGCCAATATGAGAATTGGGCCCATAGATAGGACTACGGCCCAGTAATTATACTTTGTTACATTTTACACTTGTCCATATACATTTAGTACAAAATAGGTCCATATATGATATAAGAATGTAAACCAGACTCCACAGTCTTAAAAGAAGTATTGACTATAAACTGAGTTTTTGCCCAATTTTTGCTGCACTATTTAACTCAACTCACTGAATCTTTATAGTTTATACCTGCAAAAAATGACCTTAAGTCAGTCTGATTACTCAGAGCTAAGTCTTAGCAGACAAGAGGGCTTTGCCCATGGTGAACCGACCAAAGGGTTCAAGGTCAACCCCAAAGCTTCACAAGGCTGTGTTCTGTCACCTCTATTACCTGATTGTCAATTTCTATATATTGTCAATTTTTAGACTTTTTTCCTGATCTTGGAATTATATTTTATTTGACCCATTAATACCATGCTGCACTGGTGATTGGTGGAGGCTAGGAAAAAAATCCCTTTCTTCACATCTGTTTTTGTTTCTATTTTTGCTATTCTCAGAAGTATTAGAGACTGGCTAGAGATCAAGGTAATTCCTTTCAAATAAATGGTTTTTAAACAGTCATATTTTTGTTATTTTAAAAGTCATAGTCCAATGACATCCCTTCATAACTCCATTGATTTCCCCATACAAAAGATGAATGAATTCCTCAGTATTGAATGGATGTTAAATTTTACCAAGAAGGCTCATATCTATCTGTCCTATGGACAACTATTATTGCTACATTTGGAAAACTATGGTTGATAACCCAAAGCTGGAGAAAGTGATGTTTCTATGCTGCTTCAGCCAAGAGGTTATATACCTGTTTAAGCACACTCTTTTTAATGCATTGCTGAATTGGACCCTGACTTTTTCAAGGTCATGCAAAAGTCTGTGCCAAAAACAGGAAGAATGGTCAGAAAAAGAACTAATTCTGCTGACTCATACCTGTTAACTACAAAACAATTATTTCTCCAAATTAATATAGAGTAGCATTAGGGCAGATATGAAAATCCTAGCTATCTGTATATTCCAGGAAATAGGATACTGACTAGCTGCAGAGAAATGATGATCCAATAGCACTAAATTTGCTGTGCTTTATTTTATGGGATCTAGATTTCAAGAACAACAAAAACAATGAAACGTGGTGGGACTCTATGCATGACTGGGCAGTGAATGTCAAGGGCTATAGGTTGTACAGGAGGGACAGGATAAGAAGGAGAGGTGGGGGCATGGCACTCTATATCAAGGAGGAATACACATCCTCATCAATTAGTAACAAGTCACAGGAGGGGCACTCTGAGGTGCTTTGGGTTAGAGTACAAGGCAGTCGAGGGGAGAGAGACTTAATGGTGGGGGTCAACTACAGACCTCCCAACCAGGGAGAAAAGCTTGACCAGGAATTCTTAGGTAAGCTCACAGAGGTAGTGAAGGCTAAAGATGTGGTAGTCATGGAGGACCTGAACTTCCCAGACATCTGCTGGGAGGAGCAGTCAGCCAGGTCTGACCACTCACACAGGTTCTTAGACAGAGTGCAGGACCTCCATCAAGGTGCACAGCCCCACCAGGGGGGATGCCTTGTTGGACCTAGTGCTGGCCAAGGGTGATGACCTGGTGAGGGGACTGTGGGTGCTCGACCACCTGGGCGACAGCAATCATTGCCTGCTGGAATTTACCATCCAGCGCAAGGTGGCAAAGGCCTGCAGTAAGGCAGCAGCCCTAGATTTCAGGAGGGCAAACTTCAACGAGCTAAGGAGGATAGTTGAGGATGCGCTGAGGTCCCAGAGGGGAGGGGAGCCAGATGTCCAAGGAGAGTGGTCACTCCTTAAGGAGGCGATCCTCCAAGCCCAAAAGAAGTTAATCCCAATGAGGATCAAAGGGAGCAGGAGAGCACACAAGCCTCCATGGCTCACCAAAAGCATCCAGGAATGTCTCCTTGCTAAAAAGGAGGCAAATACCCAATGGAAAGAAGGGGTCATCACAAGGGATGACTATTTTGCAGTCGCTCGGGGATGTAGGGGGACAGTTAGGAAGGCCAAGGCAGAGATGGAATTAGGACTAGCTTCTCAGATTAAGGACGTTAAGAAGTCCTTTTTTAAATACATAGGGGGCAAAAAGAAGGTCCTGGGTAACGTGGGGCCCTTGCAGGACGCGTTGGGAAATTTGGTCGTCACACCAGACGACAAAGCTAACATGTTTAACGATTTCTTTGCCTCCGTCTTCCTAAGTAGGGACCAGAACAGCCATCTCTGTGCTGGACCCCCCTCAGCCCCAGGTGAGGCACACCTGGGCCAAAGGTTAGTGAGGAACTAGTTAGGGAGCTTCTGGACGGGCTGGACATATTCAAGTCAGCCGGCCTGGACGATCTCCACCATAGAGTTCTAAAGGAATTGGTCGAGGTCATTGCAGGACCCCTGGCATGGCTTTATGAGCCCAGATGCAGGGGTAGCAGTGGACATAGTCTTCCTGGATTTCCAGAAGGTTTTCGACACTGTCTCTCACCCCATTCTCATTAAGAAAATGGGGGACTGTGGTGTCAATGCCCACACAGTCAATGCTCACACAGAGAAATGCAAGGTGATCTTGGGGAAGAACAAACGGCACCATACCTACCGGTTGGGGAACTCCCCTCTTGTCAGCACAGAGGTGGAAAAGGATCTTGGAGTCATCATTGACTCCAAGATGAACATGGGCCGGCAGTGTGGGGAGGCAGTCAGGAAGGCCAACTGTACCTTGTCATGCATCCACAGATGCAACTCGAGCAGGTCCAAAGAAGTGATCCTCCCCCTCTATGCGGCACTGGTCAGGCCACAGCTGGAGTGCTGTGTCCAGTTCTGGGCGCCGCACTTCAAGAGGGATGTGGACAGCATGGAGAGGGTCCAGAGGAGGGCCACTCGCATGATCGGGGACAGCAGGGCAGGCCCTATGAGGAGAGGCTACGGGACCTGAACCTGTTCAGCCTCCAAAAGAGAGGGCTGAGGGGGGATCTAGTGGCCTGTTATAGACTAGTCAGGGGGATCAGCAGGCATTGGGAGAGTCACTATTCCCCCGTGCACTGCCAGGAGTGACCAGGAATAACGGTCACAAGCTGGCAGAAGGCAGGTTTAGGCTAGCTATCAGGAAGCGCCACTTCACAGTCAGGGCGGCTAGGATCTGGAACCAACTTCCAAGAGAAGTGGTGCTGGCTCCTACCCTGGGGGGTTTTAAGAGGAGTTTGGATGAACATCTTGCTGGGGTCATTTGACCCCAGTATTATTTCCTGCCATGGCAGGGGGTCGGACTATATGATCTACTCAAGTCCCTTCCGACCCTAGAAACTATGAAACTATGAAACAGATACATCATGAAAGTATGAGATTATTTCATTTTCAATCTGCTGTGATAAATTTAAAAAGGATGTAAATTTAATTTAAACTCTCACTTTTTATGTCTCATAGTAGGCACTAAATAAATTAGAAGAAAAACAAAATAAAGTATACTGTCTTATCTGAACACTTTTTATAGACCTTCCTGGAATAGCTCTAAAATAAGATCTATAAAGTTCTAAAGTGGCCTTCTCAAACTGGTATGAAATAAGATTCCTAATTCCATTTTATTTTAAGTAACTAAGTTTTCTGTTTTAGGTCTTTAGAACAAAAGGAAGTATTCTGAGAAGAATCAATCTGCTTGCCATTCATCTCCTGTTTTACTTTTGGATGTTAATTTATATTCCGGAACAATCTGGGTTAATCCTAAAACACTCCAGAATAAATTATTAAACACTTAAATTCAAGGGAATTCTATGTAGCTTTAAAACAAGATGTTTATCCTGAACAAGCATGATACTTCCTTCCTTAGTAACCCTCTTTAAGAGCTGCAATGTAAAAAAGTGCTGTATAAGAGCTGTGATACTGAATCTCTTACCTGAGCTAGCCTAGCTGTAGCCTATAGCAATGGTTTCCAAACTGTTTCACACTGGGTGTGTCTAAACAAGACAATAAATATACAGTATCCTAATAATACTGTGCAAAAAGTGTGTCACAACAGAAATGGTGCTACTATGCTACTATATAGTATTATTAGGCTACTATGCAGTAGTGTCACTAAAAACATGTGCACCAGCACTACTGTGCAGTAACACCAGTTACTGTGCATTGATTTAGTGCTTGGTTATATAAGTACTCATCTTAATGCACACTAATTGCAGCACATTACTAAATGTGTAGATGCACCCACTGAGGCCTAGTCCTTAAAACTGAGCTCTTCGTATTATTTTCTTTATTTGTCACCTTCCAAGCCTCAGTGTACTTTTTTCAAGTGGCAAGTACAGAGTTTCATCCAAGGTCAAGTGAAGTCTACAACAGATTTTTAATGCAAGAGTACATGGCTATATAAAAAAATAAGGTTTGGATGATAAATCTTTGATTGAATAGAGTACAGTGAAAAAAAACTTTGAATTGGTCTTGCTGTCTGAATTTAAACACTTTTAGGTAATTTAGTTCTTGTGTATAAAAGGGACAGCTGCAGCACTTGAACTGATTAATTACATTGAACACAAACCCCTTAAGCATTGACTGCCCATTTCAATCACATTTCCCACCTATTCACCTTCAGTGTGGCCTGGGGATGGGTCTAACTCTAGCACTAGGAATATTGCTTCTCTTTGATCAGTCATTGACCTCCCTGCTGAAGCTTCCAACCCAGCAGCCAATGGAAGCTTTTTTATGTGAATGTCTGCATATGAAAGCAGCTCCTGCTTCATTTCTGAGGGAAAGACAGAGAGAAAGCACACATAACAGCTCATGCTCCAAGAAATGAATGAACCAGGCCCTAAGAAAACAAAAGAAAGCATGCATATTTCTGGGAGAGAGAGTATCCCAGCATATGCTTTAACACATTTTAGAAGAGGAGACACATGGTTCTGGGACTTGGACATTTTAAGGCTTTGTGACAGCCAAGAAAGTTGGATTACATGATAATGAGAGCTCCTGAATATTTTAACATTGCATAGCAGAAGCACCATTGGGAAGTGTCATTGCTTTGTGAAACTAGCCTCAATATCTTGGTAAGCATAATAGACAAAAGTGTCACTGCATGATAACATTTTCTATACATGTATAATTCGATCCCTGTATTATTTAGTAGGAAAGTAGTGTATGTATTGTGTGCTGTGCTAGTTCAGAAGAATTCATCAATGTTGGAACAAATTGTTCCCATTGCTCTTATGATTGGAGCAGAATGTTTCTGAGAAACAAAATTCAGACAAATTTCATTTCAGGATATACTATAGAAAAAAGAAAAAATAATTGTGAATAAGAAAAAATAATTCTGAATACTGCTTACATTGCTGCCTTTAAAAGCAATTCCCAGCTAAAGGTACATGTTATAACAATGGTGTGAAACCCTCCCAGGATACATAGATGACAAACAACACTAACACTAAAGGTAAATTTAAAGATACTAAACCTTTTATGTGCATGTCTTTTCTATCCTGAATACAGTTTTTAAATGTGTGAAGGTGGAAATGTTAATGTCCCATGACTGCTGGCTGAGGTGGTTTCCTGTTCACATTTTAAGACAGTGAGCTTTCTGATAATTGGAATAAAAAGAAAAGTTGTATATCCTTCTTGATGTTACTCAAATGAGGAATCCATTGCTTCATGCCTTTGAATTATGGTATAATGATATAGTGCCAGTCCGGCATTAGGGCTTGTAAGTGCTACAGAAATACAAATAATCAGAAAATAATGGACTGTACTCATATATTTACATAATGATAACTTACAAAATTATTAGGAATACAGATTAAACAATAAGTTTTACAAAATTAATCTATGGGACTTTGCATATAAAGCACAAAATACAGTAATACAATGTTTAATATAATTTGAAATCTCATAGAAAAATAGTTGTCATTTATGAAAGGGATTATATTTAAAGGATGTGGTTAAAACATGATAAAAATATAGCAGCAACTTCCAGGTGCTCTAGGAAGCACACAACAAAGAAACTGTCTGAATGCATTGTTAGACCCCCAACTCCATGCAGTACCCAATGACTAGGGAGACGATAATCCAATTGCTTATGGATCCTGTTACTCATTCGCCGGAGCAAGCAGGGAGCAAACACCAGCACATACTGCTTGCAACAAGCTTTATTCACAATGGAAACAGCTTCAGACAAGCTCCCTCACAGACACACAGCCCATGAAACCAGGGGAGCAGCAACGAAGAATAGTTTTTTTCCCATATTTATACGCTTTGGTTTATACTCATTAACATTCACTCTACCCTCACCCCTCCTACATTCTATCCATTTCTCCTCCCATCTCAAACTCTGCCTCATTTACTGTTTGCTTCATTAGCGTGTAATTGCCTATGCATTTCATTCATTTGCATGTCTTTTGTTATGAACGCATGTCTAACACCTTGACTCCTGTTCTTCAGTCAATGGGCAGACTTTGACCAAAACCTGGAAGCTTCTGGAGGCTTCTTGACCAGAAGAAGAGGCTGAGGGACCTGAACCAGTTCAGCCTCAGCAAGCGGAGGCTGAGGAAGGAATTGGTGACTGCCTACACACTCATTAGGGGAGATCAGCAGCAAATAGGTAGGGTCCAATTCCTCCCAGCAGCACCTGGCTAGATGCTGCTGGAAAATAGGTTCAGGTTAGAGATTAGGAGGCACTATTTCACTGTTAGGGTGGCTAGGATCTGGAAACAACTTCCTAGGGAAGTGGTCCTCACTCCTACCTTGGGTAAATTCAAAAAGAGGTTGGCTGAACACCTTTCTGGGGTTGTGTGATCCCAGAGTGTACTCTGGCCAGTGGTGGGGGGTTAGACTAGATGATCTATTCAGGTCCCTTATGACCCCAAACTACTATGAAACTATGAAACCAATTACTGTTCACCTTTTTGCATATGTTCATCTTGGATTCTGTTACCAATTACATGTTGTTTTTCACATTTCAGTCTGTTTTTCTGTTCCAGGTTGCACCTTCTTCCACATTCCTAAAAAGTCATCTCATTCACAGCACACAGACTCACACATATTCACTTGCAGCATTTTCCTCAGAAAATGATTGACACAGTTAAGATAGATAATTAGCATAAGCAAAGGGCTGGCTTACCTATCATTCTGCCTTGTGGTCAGGAGCTCTGCTAGGCCACAGGTCATGACTTTATTCAGTTAACAAATCCAGTGCTCCCTAAGATCCAGCTATTGAAACCCTGACACTCACTCACAGAATTAGTATAGGCAGCAAAAGAGAAACACAGCTGATTCCCCAGAGATCAGCAGTTTCTCTGCACAATACACCCCTTGGGCCTGGCAAGATAGATGGAGCTTTTTTGTTACTTGGACAAAGGACTGACCTTTTACTTATTGTTGATGATGAGTGGGAGAGTGCTTAGGTTACTTACATCTGAGTTTGGGACTGAGCCAAGAACTGGAATGATAGTACCATAAGGATATTTTTTTGCTTGTTCATTCACATGAATATGCAGCTGAATTGATGTGCTTTTTATCAATGCAGCATGGATATATATATATACACACACAAAAACAAGGGTGGGGAGGGAAGGAAACAAAAGATAACATAAAACAAACAATTTAGTAGCTTTTTTGATTTCTGGTACAGGTAAACTTTGCAAGGTCATGGAGGCGATGCTCTGCACGATGTATTATTTTTGTAGCCACTTTTCAGGTATTTCATAGCTTATGAAGAAGTTTTGCTTTACATTTCATAGTCCAGCATACTTGGCATCACAATTACTTATAGCAATAGTATTTTACAGATTTAATAAAACACTATCACTACACATAACACAATTAAGCTTGATTTCTTTTTGTACTTAGCAAATTTCTTCAGTGATGATTTCATCCTATAAAACACAAGAAGAAAAGAGAGGGCCTCACCCCTTTTGTTCATTTTATTCTTAAGCTCATACACTTGTGGCTGGCTTTGCTTGGCTTATAGCCAGGCTGGTAATCATTCAAAAAAATTCCCTCTTTGCACCTTGCAGGGGCTGCTTTTAAAGTGGTGGATATTTTATGCCATGCATTTCTTTTTTTTTCTTGACTTGCACCAAGGGTTTTTATGTTGGAATATGCTTCCTGTACCCTGCTACAGGTAGCTTTACTACACTGACTAAACCTAGAAGGGTGGAAGTTTCAAGTTATACCTAAGATTAAACTCTCCACTCTCTTGCTTCGTTTTTTTGGTTTGCTTGTTTTTTTTAGGTTTTTTAAAATTCTAGTGGGCACAGTCTCTGACTTCTGGGCTTCTTGCCCCTCACCCCAACTTGGGTCAGTTGAGATTGAAGGCTTGTGGCTCTGGCACCTTTAACAGTGATCTTTCTCTGTGCCCCTTTTCTAGACTGCCAGGTTACTTGGTCATTTAGGGCTCTGCAGACTCTTTATTAGTTTTTTTCCCCCTCTGTTTTGGGGAGGTATGCACAAAAGATAAAAGTAACCATTCACCCACAGCAGAAGGTGCAGCACAGCAGGGGCAGGAGGATGAGCCTGCGTGGCTCATCAGCTACTTGTTTATTCAATTAAGGCCGGCCGGTGATGTCAGCCATGAGTGCCAGCTGGTGAAAATAAAAATGGTGGCCATTGCTGTGGTAGGAGGAGGGAGAGTGAGAGTGACAGGGAAAAGGACCCCAGTTGGCCCAGAGAAGGGAGGAGACCCCCACCGCGGATCTCACAGGACCCAGTGAGCCACCAAAAGCCATCAGGCAGGACAGGAAGCCATCAGGCAGCAGGGATCTCAGACCCAGGATAAGACCCAGGGATGGACTGGAGGCTCGGCAGAATCCCAGGTGGGAGTGTTCGAGTGATCAAGGTGAGTGGGGAAACACACCAGAGGGAAGGACCCTGAGAGAAGCCCTTGGGTGATAAGAATCGGGGTGGGCATCACTGCCACTTTTGTCTGGGTCAGCAGTGAAGAGGGAAGAAATCCCAGGGGCGACTGATGTTAGGAAGAGCACCTCGAAGCAGGGCTTAGGGTGGGTGAAGAAGATAGGATGCAACTGGTGGTGCCCTCTTGCTTCCAGAAGGCAGTATGGCAACTGGCACATGCCAGCCCTCTCAGGGGGCATATGGGGAGGGATCAGACCGCGGACAAAATATCCTGGTGGTTCTTCTGGCCGGGGATAGGAGAGGACGTGGCACGGTGATGTGCAGATGCCCCATATGCCAAAAGGCAAGGGAGGACCGGCCACCCCAGGCCTCGCTAAGCCAATGCCTGTAACTGACCTCCCCTTCTCATGGGTTGCCATGGAAATTGTTGGGCCATTGCCCCACAGCAGTGCTGGATAGCAGTATATATTGGTATTCATCGATTATGCAACTTGGTACCCTGATGCAGTACCCTTGAGATCTGTGACAGCTCCTCAGATTGCTGAGGAGCTGGTAAAATGGATAGTGTGTATGGGTATTCCACATGAGATCCTAATAGATCAAGGGCGGAATTTTATGTCCGGGGTATTGCAGGGCATGTGCCAAACCTTATGAATCAAACAGCTTCAAACATTGGTTTACCATCCACAGACCAGTGGGTTGGTGGAATGATTGAATGGGTCTCTCAAGAAAGTACTTCAGCGATGTATATAAGGCAACCCAAGGCAATGGGACCTGATGCTCCCACTGGCCTTGTTCATCCTCCAAGACTCCCCATCTGAATATTTGGGGTACTCCCCTTTCAAGTTGGTGTTAAGCCACCAGCCACGAGGCCTGCTGCAGATCCTCTGACAGGATTGGGAACACCGCCCCACGGACATTCTAAACCCATCAACATACCAACAAGCCTTCCAACGCTGAGTTGAAAACGCAAGGGAACTGGCCTTGAATACCTTACGACAGGCCCAGCAATGACAGAAAGAGAGATATGACTCACATGCGAAAGAATGGGAGTTCTGGTGGGGCAGAAGGTGCTGGTCCTGTTGCCAACCTCACCCAGCAAACTATTGACACAATGGCAAGGACCATTCAAGATCCTACGGAAGATAGGCTCGGTCGATTATGAAGTCCACTGCCCGGGGCACCAGCAGACACAACAGATATACCATGTTAATTGACTATGGGAATAGCGGCAACCTGAAGGTTGTGCCGTATTTGCGGTGGAGACTGAGGATGACCTTGGACCGCAGGGGATCAACACAGGCCCTAGAGTCCCAGAGCTGGTGGAAGAAGTCTGTGTAGGTAGCGAGCTAACAGCAACACAAAAGACTGAGATGTGAATCCTCCTCAAGGAGTTTAAGGAGGTATTTTTGGACGAGCCTGGTTGGGTACAAGATAGGTACCACATCATTTATACACCTGCAGGTGCAGTTGTATGAGATCGGTGGCAGCCAATACTGCATAACCTAGCAGGGGAAGTATGGAAAGAGATTGAAAAAATGTTGGCACTTGGCATCATCCAGCCCTATAGTCTCATAGTAGTTTCATAGTAGCTAGAGTCAGAAGGGACCTAGGTAGATCATCTAGTCCGACCCCCTGCCTTGGCAGAAAAGAGCACCGGGGTCAGATGACCCCGGAAAGGTGCTCATCTAACTTCCTTTTAAAAATCCCCAGGCTAGGAGCCTGCACCACTTCCCCTGGAAGCCGGTTCCAGGCCCTAGCCGCCCTGACTGTGAAGTAGCGTCTCCTAATATCTAATCTAAACTTACCCTCCGCCAGCTTGTGACCGTTATTCCTGGTCACTCCTGGCAGTGCACGGGGGAACAGGGACTCCCCCAATACCTGCTGATCCCCCCTGACCAGTTTGTAGCAGGCCACAAGGTCCCCCCTTAACCTTCTCTTGTGGAGGCTAAACAGGCTCAGGTCCCGCAGCCTCTCCTCATAAGGCCTGCCCTGCTGACCCCTGATCATACGAGTGGCTCTCCTCTGAACTCTTTCCATATCATCCACGTCCCTCTTGAAGTGTGGCACCCAGAACTGGACGCAGTACTCCAGCTGCGGCCTGACCAGTGCCGCATAGAGGGGGAGGATCACCTCCCTGGACCTGCTTGAGATGCATCTGTGGATGCATGACAGGGTACGGTTGGCCTTCTTGACTGCCTCCCCACACTGCCGGCCCATGTTCATCGTGGAGTCAATGACGACTCCAAGATCCTTTTCCGTCTCCGTGCTGGCAAGAGGGGAGTTCCCCAACCTGTAAGTGTGGTGCCGGTTCTTCCTCCCCATGTGCAACACCTTGCACTTATCAGTGTTAAACCCCATCCTATTCTCATCCGCCCACCGTTGCAACCTGTCAAGGTCAGCTTGTAGCCTATTGCACCCTTCTAGTGCACCCACATCCCCCCACATCTTAGTGTCATCAGCAAACTTGAACAGGGTGCTTTCTATCCCCTCATCCAAGTCACTGATGAAGATGTTGAACAGTGCGGGCCCGAGGACCGAGCCCTGCGGAACCCCACTGCCCACGTCCTTCCAGGTCGAGAAGAACCCATCCACTACCACCCTCTGGGTGCGGCCCTCCAACCAGTTGGCGACCCATTTGACTGTGTGGGCATCGACACCACAGTCTCCCAGCTTTTTGATGAGGACAGGGTGAGAGACAGTGTCGAAAGCCTTCCGGAAGTCCAGAAAGACTACATCCACAGCAACCCCTGCGTCTAATGATTTGGTGACCTGATCGTAAAAGGCCACCAGGTTGGTCTGACAAGACCTGCCACTGATGAACCCATGTTGGTTGCCCCTGAGCATGCATTCCCCCGCAAGGCCCTCCTGGATGTGTGCCAGGAGAATTTTTTCAAAGAGCTTACCCGGGATTGAGGTAAGACTAACTGGCCTGTAATTTCCCGGGTCCTCTTTTTTTCCCTTTTTGAAGATAGGGACCACACTGGCCCTCTTCCAGTCCTCCGGCACCTCACCAGAGCACCACGAGTGCTCATAGAGCCGCGCCGGGTTCCCGCAATGACCTCGGCCAGTTCCTGTAGAACCCTAGGGTGAAGATCGTCCGGACCAGCGGACTTGAACACGTCCAGCCTCTCCAGAAGTACCCAAACTAACTCCTCGCTAACCCCTGGCCCAGGCGTGTCTCTCCCGGGGCCCGAGGGGGGCCCAGCAGGGAGGTGGCTGAACTGGTCCCTACTTAGGAAGACAGAGGCAAAGAAATCGTTAAATATGTTAGCTTTGTCATCTGGCGTGACGACTAAGTTGCCCATCGTGTCCTGCAGGGGCCCCACATTACCTGGGACCCTCTTTTTACCCCCTATGTATTTGAAGAAGGACTTCTTATTGTCCTTAATCCGGGAAGCTAGTCCTATCTCCATCTCTGCCTTGGCCCTCCTGACTGCCCCCCTACATCCTCGGGCGACTGTAACATAGTCCTTCTTGGTGATGACCCCATCCCTCCATTGGGTGTATGCCTCCCTTTTAGCAAGGAGACATTCCCGGATGCTCCTAGTGAGCCATGGGGGTTTATGTGCCCTCCTGCTCCCTTTGACCCTTGTTGGGATTACCTCCCTTTAGGCATGGAGGATCGTCTCCTTAAGGAGCAACCACTCACCTTCGACATCTGGTTCCCTTCCCCTCTGGGTCCTCAGCGCTTCCCCAACGATCCTCCTTAGCTTGTTGAAGTCAGCCCTCCTAAAGTCTAGGGCTGTTGCCTTGCTGCAGCCCTTTGCCACCTTACGCTGGATGGTGAATTCCAGCAAGCGATGATCACTGTCTCCCAGGTGGCCCATCACCCGCAGCCCCCTCACCAGGTCATCACCCGTGGCCAGCACCAGGTCCAACAAGGCGTCTCCCCTGGTGGGGCTGTGCACCTCCTGGGTTAGATGGAGGTCCTGCACTCTGGCTAAGAACCGACGTGAGCGATCAGACTTGGCCCTCTCGAAGTCCCTGGAGAAGTTCCTGGAGAAGTTCCTTAGTGCCGGTCCCAAAGCCAGACAGGACCTTAAGGCTCTGCATGGATTATCAAAAGCTAAATGAAATAGCCACATTTGATGTCTTCCCCATGCCATACGTAACAGTTGGTAGAGTGAATTGGGGCAGCTAGATTCATAACCATGTTGGATTTGGCCAAGAGATACTAGCAGATCCCCATGCAGCCCTGTGACCACCCCAAAACCACCGTTGGAATGCCATGGGGGCTATACAAATTTATAAGGATGCCACTTGGACTACACAGAGCTGCTGCCACCTTCCAACAGCAGATGGAACGCATCCTGGCACTGCACTTAGAATATGCAGCAGCATATATCAAGGACATCGTCATATTCTCACGATCATGGGACCAACACCAACAGGCCTTCAGAGCTGTATTGACAGAGTTGAGGAGGGCAGGCTTAACCACAACCCCCTGCAAATGCGCGGTTGCACAGAGGCACACTAAATATCTAGGATTCCTCATGGGGCAGGGAACCATACGGCTTTTGAATTATAAGGTCGAAGCTATCTGTAGCTTCCAGGCCTCACAAACATCCAGACAATTACGATCCTTCCTCGGCCTGGTAAAATATTATCATAAATTCATGCCACAGTTTTCAGAAATAGCAGCATTACTCTCAGAGGCCCTGAAATGGCTGAACCGGAAAGGGATCAAGTGGAAGGGGAAGATGTTGCAAGGCTTTCAGGCATTAAAAAATGTCCTATGCGAGGACGTGGTCATACACACCCCTAATTTTGACAAAACATTCATATTGCAGACTGACGCATCTGAAACCACTATTAGGGCTGTCCTAGTGCAACAGGATGCAGGCATGGAGTGACCCATGGCCTCCGTGAGCCGGAAACTATTGCCAGCAGAAACAAGGCACGTGACTATTGAGAGACAGTGCCTTGCAATCTGGTGGGTGGTAGAGCATTTTAGCTATTATGTACTAGGGAGAGTTCACACTCATGACTGATCACACACCCCTTAAGTGGCTTGATGCCACCAGAACTGATAACGTGCACATAATAAGATGGGTGCTGGCATTACAGCCTTTAAAGTTCAGTATAGTACACCGCCCAGGGAACGATAATATAATGGCTGACTTTTTATCCAGATGCAGCAATGACCCAAGACAAGATGTCAACCAGAAAGAATGTCCAACCATACTTACGACCACAGGTAATGGAGACACAAACCCAATGGAACTGCCCCAAGGCAGCTTGTGGGGGGCGGGGGTTATGTCCCGGGAAGGGACGGACAAAAGATCAGAGTAAGCACTCACCCACAGCAGGAGGTGCAGCGTAGCAGGGGCGGAAGGACAAGCCCATGAGGCTCGTCAGCCACTTGCTTATTCAATTAAGGCTGGCTAGTGACATCAGCCATGAGCGCTGGCTGATGAAAATAAAAATGGCATCCAAAGCCAATGAAGGAGGAAGGAGAGAGAGAGATGAGGAAAAGGACCCCAGATGGCTCAGAGAAGGGAGGGGACCCCCGCCACGGGTCTCAAAGGACCCAGCAAGCCACCGAGAGCCAGGGACTGGAAGCCGTCACATGGCAGGGACCTCAGACCCAGGCTAGGACTCAGGGATGGACCAGAGGCTCGGCAGGTGGGAGTGTTGGAGTGACCAGGCTGAGTGGGGAACCATGCCAGAGGGAAGGACCCTGAGAGGAGCCCCGGAATAGTCACAATCAGGGTGGGCATTGCCTCCACTTTTGGCTGGGTCAGCAGCAAAGAGGGAAGAAATCCCAGGGGCGACTAATGCTAAGAAGAGCACCCCAAGCTAGAATAGGGGGAAAGAAAAGTGTAGAAGCGGGGCTGAGGCATGCCAAGGAGCAGCTCCAAGTTTAAGGTTTCTTTGATAATTTGTCGTTTGTTTCCCCGTGTGAAGGGGTTGAGGAGGTGGTAGCTTTTTGAGTTTCCCCGAGTATAGGGGCCTAGGGGAAAGCCTCAGAGATTTTATTTTTGTTTCCCTGGGTGAAGGGGCTGGAGGAAAGAAAGAAGGAAAGAAGATGAGGTAGGGACAGGGCTGAGAAAACAGGTCCCCATTAGCGGCCAGCAGAAAGGCACAACCCCACAGAAGGGGCTGAGGCCAACAGGGAACAATGCACACGAGGTGGAGTGAGGCTGAATTGTAGGGGTGGTGGAGCCCCGTGAATGACCGCTGGGTAAACCACGGGCCATCGAGTGAACCAGACAGCCGACTCCGTTCACTGAGGAACCAACTAGTTGCGGCAGGCGAGAGCGGGGAAGATGAGTTATGGAGGAGACACCTGCTCGGCCAAAGACGCGAGCCCAGAGAACGCCTGATGCCCAGCACCCGGGAGAAGGCCACTTGAGAGCGGATAATTGAAACCCGATGATCACACCCTCTTTCTCTCTCTCTTACTAGCAACTTTCTAACACTTTTCTTAGGCTTTACTTAACTTGTAGTTGATTTTTTTTTAAACAGATTTTAACTATATTCTTTCTGGGCTACAGTCTTTACAATCTGTTTTTATTAGTGGCCCCTTCTTGCTTTGCTCTTTGCAAATGAATTCATTTATCAAAATTTCCTCCCTTACAGCTGTACAGCCCAGCAAGCTTTACTTCAGGACCAAGAAATTTCCCCTGAAAGACCATGGGTGATAAATTACACACTACACACAATCCCTTTTTAAAGAAAACTTCCTACCTTAAAAAGAAACTTTTAAACTATGCCTCTGCAGAGAAAAATCAAAACATGCCTCTGATAAGCTTACTCCTTTTTCCCTGTTCATAGTAACTCAAATTAATTCTGGGCACTGAGCTCTGTTTCCACAGCTGTTAACAATCTTTATCTCTTCTAGGCTTTTTTACTGTTCCTGGAGAGGCAGGCAGGGGGAAGAACCAAGTTTCTTCCTTACTTCTAATTACAAATTCTCTGCCACTGCCTGAACAGATGTCTAGGAGCATACATTGCTCTTTCTGTGCCACTTTGCTTCTATTTTTTTGGTGCACATAGGATTCTATAGTGTCTGTCTTATAGTTCTTTAACTGTTTTTGATTTCTCTGAAGCTATACTGCCTGTATAACATTTTATCTTGTTATAGCCTGCTCTGGTAACTTACACTTACAAACTTCACAACAAATACACACCTGGTTTTTCTGTTTTTGTTTTTCTCTCTGCAGAAAGCTGTAATTATTTTCTCCCAGGGCCCTTACAGTTAAAGGACTGTTCATTCACACAGCCTTTTCAGCAGAGAGATTACTTTCTTTGCTTTCTAGCTTCCTATTGTAAACACAACAGGAGAGTTTTACTTAATTCTAAGTGGACCACAGCATACACTTCCACAGCATATACTCGTATCCACTATTCTGCTTAACCTGGACAAACAAAGTCTCCTGGTTAGCAGTAACTAACAACCTCTCCTGAACAATACTTATAACTTCAGTTACTTTCTGTATAACTCTACCTTGCTACAAGTTTCGGTTAAACTCCTCTAAAACAAATCATTCTGCATCAAGAAATTCTCTGATCAGTCAGGTTACTATTTTAGTGTCCTGGAGAAGTTGCTGGGTGAGCACAACTTTTAGACTGATTACAAAACCTGCTGGTCAATAATAGGTGGATTTATTGATACAGAGCAAGAACAAAAAACAACAATACAGATAATTAAACAATTCTATATCTACTAAGCGCAGGGATTTTGTCAGAGTTAAAGTACATCCAGTGAGAAAGCAGGCTTTGCTCTGAGGTTCTCTCTCTTTGTTGTTAGCAGTCTGGAGGTGAAATTTTGAACACTCCAAGCTAAAGGCTGGAGGGCAGTTGCTTTACTTAAAGTTCCCTCAACCCAACCCAGGCCATAATCTAAGACTCTCCTGGGGTCCCGGACCTCCATTCCATTTAACCCAACTCACAAAAAAGCCACTGAGGTCACCCTGACTCCACACACACAGAGAAAAAGCCTCTGAACCCACTGCCATGCTACTAGAGAAAGGTAAAAGACAGGGCACAATAGCTGAGATGGCCAAAGAGAACCTAGTACACACATGCCTAAGTACACAGCTAGGTCTTACCCTGGTAGGATTGGGATGATCAGTCCCCTCCAAACGTGTTTTGAATCCTGTAACTACGCCAAGATGTTAGGTCCTGACTCCATGTGGTGCCCAATGACTAGGGAGATGATGATCCAAATTGCTCATAGGTCCTGTTACTCATTAGCCAGAGCAAGCAGGTGGCAAACACCAGTACACACTGCTCACAACAGCTTTATTCAGAATGAAGACAGACCAAGCTGCTGGGACTAGTTTGACAAAACAATGGCGTTTCCCAAAGTTGCTGCTATCTACACAACCTTAACATTTTCAACAGGTCTCATTTTCATGCAACCCAAGTTTCTTGGCAGTTACAAACATCCAATAATTGTACATATCTTAAAGTTATTAACATAAAAACCAGCCATTGCCACTGGTAGTAATTAGTCCCCATGTTGGAAGTTCTGGGAGGGAGGAGAAAGAACTAAATAATCAGTGATAGTCCATTTTCCTAGTGCTGGATTTAGGCCCATCACCAAGCTGTACACCAAGGTGTATGGGAGGGAAATGTCAATATATACCTATGCAGTTATACAGTATATATTGAGCAGTTCATCTCTGTGACTGTCAATCTAGCACCTTTCACAACAACCCAATTATTTTAAGCATCATGAGACTAAAAGATAAAGACAAACTTTTTATGTGTAACACCATTTTTCCTTCCTTACCTTGACACTAAAAGTGTCATATCCCGTCCCTGTGAGTCAAATCTCCTGTTGTGTTCTATTTATCATTAAGTGGGGCAGAGAGGTGGTGGGTACTCTGGGATCTAGATAGTCTATCTTTCTAGATTCTTTGGTCTACTTGTGATTCCAGTTTGAGGGACCTGGGGTCTGCTTCAACTCGTGAGAGCTGGTATGAGAATTTCTGGGGCTGTCGCCCCACTGGGATAAGCACACTGCATCTTTGAATACATCTTATTTGGATCATAACTGCAAGGAAGGACGCACAGAGGGCATTTATGCTAATTGTATACCCACTGTAGATTTCTTTCTGTTAAGGTTACCACCAGTAATGTACTTGAGTGTTGCAAAGAAAGCAAAGTATGGCCGTGAATCTGTCTGAATATACACAGTCCTATTCTGGTTGCCAATTTAATAACCTACATCATTGCTGAGTTGTAGTTCCCCAAAAGACTACTGACATCATGGAACAAGTGAGCAGATCAAGCAAGACAAAGTCTCCATGTGGGAAGACTATGACATTCATTTCCATCTCCGAACAGTCTCTAACCTATTGCTTCTCATTTTATTTTTCTTATTGCTGGTCACTTATCTCAGAAATTAGAGTTGGTAAAGCTGCATTGGATGAAGCATTAACTTCAGCTGCCTGCCAATGCAGGATGGTTCCCATGAGGTACCTTTACGAATGATTTATTTAAAAATGACTCGCTGTTCAACAACATCCCTTACAAAACTATTACACAGCCATAAATATCTCTATACAGGAGGTCTGCCAGATGCCTCCTTCTAATCTGAGGTAAAGATTTCTATCATTACCCCATGAATAGTTTTTAGTCTACAATAGGACAGTACTTTTATAAAAATTCTCCTTAAACTGGCCAGTGTACCTGAAGGGCAGACTGTGCGATCAGGGGGAAGTTTGGCCAAGGTGACTGGAGGTTACACTGAGTCAGCATGTTTCCAAGGATAATCCCCTGGTTTACAATAGAACACCTGTATGGCATGAAGGGTGAATCTCCACAGGGTTGCAATAACCCTTCCTGACCAGGAGATCACTGTTTGTTTCTGTATTGCCAATGACAACGGATTTATCCTAGATGTTTAGTGAAACTTCCTCCTAAGGCTCATTTGAATATTTTACTAGAGATAGATGTTCTCATAAAATTAGAAAACTCCAGCCTCACTTTTCCTTCCATTATTCCTAGGGTAGAAATGACTTAATGGATATGTCCAATTCTTACCTCAAAAATCATGATCTAAAAACTTCCTGGTGACAATTTTGTGTGATGATATTAACAAATACTATAACTAGTATTGTTGTAGGAAGTGAAATACATTTGTTTTTAATAAAATGGATACAGATGGTTATATTTTTATCCTTTTCTCCGTTTTATTATCTATACCAGCATTTAAGACATATGTAGTAGTAGTGATTCTCCTCATATCATCTGTATTTACCAGCCAGTTGGGTTTGTACCTGTCTGGCTAGTTTTTCAGGCTTTCTCATGCTCATATCAACAACATTTAGTTCCAACATCTAGCATTCCAATGCTTTGCTATTAAATCCATGCTTAGCATCATTGCAGCTGGACTTACACAAAGAAAATGCCCCACCAAAAAAGACCCTGTAACAAGTTTAATTTTCATACAATAACCTAACCAGGTATCATCATAAAAAGGAGTTCAGACAGGAATACAACAAAGGAGTTCCCAGGGAGCTCTTAGCTGTGTTGGACTAAGGATATAGGCAGACAAGGTTCTTTGAGTAAATGTGATATATTTTATCTTTATCACACTAACTTATGCATTCTTTTCTTCGTTGGAAAAATTGTTCTTTATAAGCTTTTGGACACAAACACCCTTCTTCAGGCCTATGGAGAGTCTGAGTTTTTGTGAACTCTCCTGTGCTACCATTCCACCCAAAAGACTATACAGCATCAACAGATTCTCTCTATGCCTGAAGGAGGGTGTTTGTGTCTGAAAATTTGTAGAGAACAATTTTCTAACTATTTAGTCTAACAAAAGTTCACATTTATCCAAAGAAACTTGTCTACAAAGGAGTTCTGACATTAGCAATGGGTAACCATTCTTGGGCTAAGTACAGACAGTCAAAAAGCCCAAGGCTGAATTGATTCAGTCTTTGCAGGTAGTTTAAACTCCAGAGATTAAACTGAATAACAACTGGACACACATTTAATTTTGATTCAGGAAATGCAACCACATGCCTGCAGTGCCTCAGGCCAGAATTGTGGGGGTGCTAGAGCAAGTCTGACTGGCACATAGCCAGTATGGGATGTGTGTTTGATTCATCTTCCTGCTGCCCCAGAGTTCTCTGAGATTTGCAATCCAGAATCCCAGAAGCAGGACTCTCCATGGTTGCTCATTACTTCCTCTTTCTGCTTCCAGGTGCCTCTGAGATTTGTAGTCCACTGTTGCAGCTGGAACTAATTTTCAGTACATTTAGCATCACAGTACTCAGGGGAAGATGGTTTTAACCCAACTCCCTGCCCCCAGATACTTGCTGGGGTTTTCCTGGGGGGTGGTTCATGCTGGGATGCTGAGATGCTGGGGAACTGTGATTTAACTCGAACCATTGGAAATTGATGCATGTGAATTTGAAAGTTTTTAGGATAGTGGGGTCTTGTTCAATTGTTCATGTGTCACCAGTGTGACAGAGCCAGGTCTGACCACCAGGCTTTGCATAGTTCTACTAGTGTATTCAGTAAATAGGTATTAATTTCAATGACTTTTCTTATTACTATTCTATTCAACACTGGTTATGCCTTAGCTAAAGTGGTGTTTACAGCTAGTATTGTGTGCAGCTTTGCAATTTAGAAAGACATGGAGAAACTGGAGAGGATCCAGAGGTGAGCAAAAGAAATAATAAAGGGATTGAAATACAAGCCAGACAAGGAAAGGATGAGAGAACTAGATATGTTTAGTCTGGAAAAAGCAGGTTTCAAATATTTGAAAGGCTGCCATAAAGAAGAGGGAAAACAACTTTTATTTGCCACAGAAGATAGGATAAGGAATGATCAGCTTGTATTGCTGGAAACAGATTTACATTAACTATTTGGAGCGGGGGGCACCTTCCTTGCAGTCATCATGGTAGAACATTAGAAGTAGCTGCCAGGAAAGTTGTGGAATCTTCTTGTTCTTGTTAAAAGTTTTAAAGAAGGTAATGAACAGGCATTTGTCTGGAATAGCATAGAAAGAGTGCATCCTGCATTTGAGGTCCAGTCCAACCATATTGTTTGCTATGATATCTAATCATAGCGCTGTAATATTATGCTTGTGTTTTATCTTGGGAGTATTTATGCATAAGTAACTCAAAGATACTGTCATAGATTTGCTGAATCTAAGCCTTATAAAATCAAATATAGAACTTGCTAATAGAATGTAAAACAACTGGATCTCTGGTATGTGCTTTCTTCTTCCACTGAGGAGTATTTAATTTCTGCACGAGAACATAGTAACTGCAGTACTGGGTTATCAGCATAGTATATTTGCTACTGCCTTCATCATTATTAAATGTCTGTGATTAAACAGAGAAGTTTGTTAGCAAACTGGGGCACATGAAGCATTAAAGCATACATTATGAAAGATATAAAGCTAGAGAAAAATCAATGCTGCTCTCATCAACTTAATGTTACTGTATTTTTGGAATTTATTGGCCTTGTTTACAATCTTGACAGGGTTAAGGGCCACAAGATGTCAGTGTAGCACTAAGCATGGAGAAATGGTGTAGAGTGTTCCCATAACCTTCTGAATTGCTAACCCAGTAACAGAACAGTTGTTCTGAATACAAAGCAAAACATTTAAAACTGCCAATGAAATGATCCACATCATGATTAAACTGCTCTGAATACAGAACATCTGAGAACAATAGAGAGAGAACCACAGTAATATGGACTAAATAGGGACTGTGGAGTGAAAAAACCTGAAAATGCCTTCAGTAGCATCAGACAATAAATCTGCCTGCCTGTCAACATATGCCTCAGGTTGCCAGTTCTCACTATTTCCATGCTCTTCCTACTAATGTATTAGATGGCAATATGGAAGAGAGCTTTTGGTACTTTGTATCCTACACTGAATTCTGCCTTATCCCAGTGCTACTGCAAGATGAATGTTGACACTGAAAAAGGCAGAAATATTCTACTGACTGAAATGCAATTTCCTGCACTGACTTCAGATTCTTACTGATGAAAATATGAGTCAACTGGTTTATGAAGGGATATGGTGTTAATTCTAATAATCCTGAAAATAGTTGAAGAGCAATTCAAGCCCTATTTTTGTTTGTTGGTTGATTTTAATTTTATACCTTTCATAGTCTCTAATCAATATATTCTCTGTTTCAGGGGCCTAAAGACAAAGGGCCTGGTATTTAAAAAAATAGTTAATGTACTTTTGGGGAATCTGGCTCTGGTGCAGATACAATTGCACCTGTCAGTGAGTAAAGATTTCTCTAACATCCGATGCATCTTGCCATTTGTTTATATGTGCCCCTGACATGGACAAAAGCACACATGCAAAGTAAATGTGCTTGGTCCTCATTCTGCAATGAGGCCCAGAACATATTTTCTTACAAATTTAGTCCATCTGGTAAACATTACTTTCCCCTTGTCACCTTTTTACTTATATATGTTGTCTACATTAACATAGCTCTTTAGGTTCAGCTAACTTTTCCTTATACATCAGTGCCATTAACATGGTAAGTGTAGCTTTATAGCCTCTAATTACTGTGCAGTAAACTGTATATAAAAAGTGACACTGAAAAGAGTTATTTTATTTCACATTTTAGGCAATTAAAGAAAGGGGGTTATGAATCCTGAGATCATTATCAGACAGAATGTATTTTCCAAAATGCTGAAGGGGGCCAAACAAATCATTACCAACCACACTATAATATATATACAATTGGCTTAACATATATATCTATACCTAAATCTACACATATATCTAGATAGATAGATAGACATAGCTAGATATATCTAAATATCAATATGTGTGTGTGGGGGTATAGATATAGATATATATTAGGGGTGTGTAAAGCAAGCCCTATTCAATTCAGATTTGGTCTTAATCAGGGGCAGTGATTCAATTCATTGATTTGGATCACTGCCCCTGATTCAATTCAGCTGAATCCAAATCTGAAGATTTAATGTTGATTCAGAGAATCAGAGATTCGGACACAGACAAAGCTTTAAATGTTTTTTCTACATACACCGGAGGACCTGGAAGTGGACTGGAAGTGCTTCTGATCCAATTCCAGATCTGCTGCTGAGTGCACTGGGGAGCACCCATGCTTCTATGGGACATTCCATGACCTCCAGCATCACAGTATTCATGAGCCACCTGCTACATAGAGGTACGTGGAAAAAACATTTAAAACTGTGTCTGTCTGAATTTCTGAATCTTTCCAAATTTCTCTGAATTGATTTGGAGGGTTCCGATTCAATTTGGAGAATGTGAAGGAGTGAGCATGGCTGTGGTGAGGAGGCCCAGGGAATGCCGCTTCCAGAGCCGCTACCATATAATGATAGAAGCTCTGAGGTCGGAGGGAGGTGGTGAGATGGGAGCTCCAGTGGCAGAAAAAGTAAAGAAAGGAGGAGAAAAAGGGGAAGAAAGAGGATCTCCAAGAGGAGAAGAAACTTACCTAAAGACTTCTCATAGCGCCGGGGAAGGAATGGAGCTCCGAGAGTGAGGGGCAGATCCCTGCAGAGACTTACGCCACAGGACATGTCCTACCAGATTAACCTAGAGAGAGAGAAAAAAAAAGGCAGAGAGTGAATGGGACACAGTGTTATCACCTCAAGAGGATCTGAGGCATCTGTCTCATGCAGGATAAAAGATCGACTCATATGCCAACAAGGTAAAGAGAGTGCATTTAGCGGAGTCGAAGATAAAAACCTGTAACAAAAAATGGAAATACAGATGGATGAGAAAGAAAGAGACTTTTTTTATTAATACTAAAGTTCATTCAGACAAGGTAATAGCTATAGCATAAGAGTATTAGATAAGTAGAACTACCAAGTTGATATTGTAAAGTAAATAAATAAACACATTTAAAAAAAAGGAAAGACAATTTCTGCCCAAAAGTACAGTAAGGTTGTAGTTAAAATTGTAGTAAGATTGATAAAAGTTAAAAATAAAGATAAGTTTTTATTTGAACCAGACTGATTATCTATACCGTTGAGTGCATGCGAACATACAGAGAAGCAAGCTAGATAACTTACCCATAGTGCCTGGGAACCTGTATTAGAGACCTAACAAGAAAGAAAAAATTTTTTTTGACAGAACAACCCTCCCGACTAGTGGCATCCAAAAAAAAAAGAATATATAATAATAACATTGAAGATGTGGCAGGTAGGAACATCAAGTTATCGACAGTTCCCTGGGTGGCTATAGAAGGGTAAAAGGAGGCATCTTAAGCCCAACCGCCATAGTGGTGCATTGGTCAGGAAGTGCGATGATGGCCTGATCAAAGGATAACATGGAGAGACAACCAAACCCCATGGGGAATTCGGAACCTCTACAGCAAACCCTACATTTAGTTGGTAATTACAACAACAAGCTGCTTACCAAATCGCACTTGAAGAAAAATGGATACAGCAACAGGCATGGGCTCAAAGGCACCAAGTTGAACTAAGAGTCCCTAAGATGACCCCATAAGATGACCCAGAGGCCTTCCTGGAAAGCTTCAAAAGAGCAGCATTAGCATCTGGGTTAGAGTGAAGCCACTGGGCTAGCCAATTAGGCATACTCTTGATAGGAAGAGCACAAGCTGCCTACTGGCAGCTATGGCATGGGATGAAGCAATGGACTATGACAAGGTCAAGAAAGAAATTCTGTGCTGTTTAAACATCAACCTGGAAAAATACTGACAAGCATTCTGGATAAAGAAAAAAAAGAGGAAGAGAAGTGTAGAAGCCACTCTCACCTGAGTCTATGACCAAGGGAAACCCCATTGGACATCTGGATACAAAAAAGCAAGTGGGCTGACAATGGGCAGGTGGAAAAGATGGACTGCAGCATTGGGAAAATGCATTGGGAAGCATCAAAGGAAAAACCCATCATTTGGGTCCGGGTTAGAGGAAAGAAGATGAGGGCCATAGTTGATACTGGCTGTGCTCAAACATTGATTAGAGCTGACCTGGCTCCCCAAGGTTGGGCTCCAAGTGCAAATACCGTAAGGATGATTTCTATGCATGGGCAGCCATCAGTATATCTCTGCAAGAAATATCTGGTGGAAATCTTAAGCATCACCTGAGAGATGTCAGTGGGTCTAGCCAACGACCTACCTTACCCGATGATATTGGGCAGAGATTGGGAAAAGATTTATAAAGCCTTGGACACCATGAGGAAGCCAGGAGACAAGATAGATGGCGTAGTCAGGGAAGATAGAGAAGCTTACATGGAGCCCGACGCATTGGATCTGGAGAGTTTAGCAAACAACTCATTCTTTCGAGAGGCTCAACAAGACAAGGACCTGTTTCAATTGATAAGGCAAATGGAACTGACCAAGCAAGATGATCAGGTAATATGCCCAGAGCAATGTCACACAATCCCCCAGTATGAGCTAAGAAAAATCTACTATATAGGGTAAAGGCAGGTCAAATAGAAGGGACAGAGATACTGCAACTGTTAATACCTCAAACCTACCAGGAACCTCTCCTGAAACTAGCTTATGCAAAACCATTAGGAGGGCACCTGGGAAGAGCTAAGAAGGAGGCCAGATTAACTAAGTGGTGTTTCTGGCCGAGGCTATATGAACAAGTCAAAGACTACTGCAGGGCCCGCCCAAGTTGCCAGAAAGTCAGTCTTCAAAAGCCACTGTGAGTATCCTTACAATCCATGCCAGTGATAGAAGAGCCATTCTCCCTTATACCCCTAGATGTTATTGGACTGCTACCGAAAAGTGTGACTGGTTTCCAATTTGTACTCATCATGATAGACTATGCAACTACGTTCCCTGAAGCTGTCCCATTGAGAACCGTCACTGGGCCTCAAATAGCAGAAGAATTGCTTAAATGGTTATCCTGCTTTGGTATTCCTAGAGAGAACATTACAGACCAAGGGATGAATTTTATGTCTCAAGTTGTGTAGACTCTTTGTCAGGTATTAAAGATAAGACACTTGCGAACCATTGTATAACATCCCTAAACCAATGTGTTAGTAGAGAGATTCAATGGGACCCTCAAAAGCATTATGTGCAGATGCATATAAAAAGAGTCACGGAAGTAGGACTTAGTCATATCACCTGTGCTGTTCGCGGTGCGGGAAGCCCCACAATCATCCTTAGGGTTTTCCCCATTTGAGATGGTTTATGGGCATTGACCCCAGAGCCTGATGGATGTGATCTGAGAGGGATGGGAAAGGGGAGGAACTCTGGGGGTGAGGCCCTCTGGATATGTCAAAGAGTTGGGGGAATGTCTATGAAAGACAGAAAATGTAGCCTGAGATAACCTCTGATGAACCCAAGAACAACAAAAAAACAAGTTATGACAGAAATATGAGTGAGAGAGACCTACAACCAGGGCAAAGGGTGTTGGTCCTCTTGCTGGATACTACAAGTAAGTTTTTAACTTGTTGGCAAGGCCCATTCACAATATCCAGGTGTGTTGGGCCAGTAGACTATGAGATCCTTCTCCTGGGACATAAAAAGAAAAACAAATCTTTCACTTTAATTTAATAAAACTGTGGAAAGAACTAGAAGGTTTAGTAGCCTCCACTGTGAGAGGGCAGGTGGAATCCGAGAATGCAATGAACAGGGAACATCAAAAACTATCAACAAGGCAAGAAGTCAGTCTAGGGACCCAATTGACAGTGAAGCAAAGGTTTCAGTTCAAATCTCTTGTATGGGACTTTAGAGGTGTGTTTACTGAGAAACCTGGCTCTGCTACCGGGACAACACTGTTACGCCAGACGGAAAGGTGATCAGAGAAAGACGACGGTGAATACCATATCATAGATACAAAGTAGTGAGGGCAGAGATAGACAAAACGCTAAAACAAGGAATAATAACTGAATCACGGAGTCCATGGCGAAGTCCATTAGTAATCGTGCCTAAACAAGATGGGTCCCTCCATTTGTGTGTCGTCTTCTGAAAATTAAATGCAATTTTGAAATTCAACACTTTTCCCATGCCCCAAATCAGAGAACTACTAGAAAGAGTAGGTCAGGCCAAGTACATACCCACAGTAGGTTTCACAAGGGGTTATTGGCAAATACCAGTACACGAAGAAGACCAAGCCAAAACCACTTTCGGAACGCCATGGGGTTTATACAAATTTAAGTGAATGCCATTCAGCCTACATGGAGCTGCAGCCACTTTCCAAAGACTGACTGACTGGGTCTTAACACCTTACCAACAATATGCTGTAGCCTACATAGATGACATTATAATATATACTGATGAATGGGAACAACATTTAGAAGCTCTACACACTGTCCTCCAAGAGCTTCGGCAAACAGGCTTCACAGCCAAACCAGGGAAATGTGCCTTGGACAAGGCAGAAACTAAATATCTTGGCTTTCTGGTAGGGCAACGATGCATGTACCCCTTAGTAGACAAAGTGGAAACAATAAGAGATTACTGTCCACTGCAAACAGGAAAAAAAATGTGTTCCTTCCTCAGCTTAGCTGGCTATTACAGCAGGTTTATACCACATTTTGCAGAGATAACAGCTCCCTTGACTGACGTATTACAAGGTGTAGTAGTGGATTTGGTCGGGCTTCTGGCCTGCTTGACTAGACCAGAAACAGAGACCAGAAGTGCTGATACTGCTTATTTCAGTTACATGTTCTGAAATAAAGAATCCTGCATACCTTGTTCTGCCTTGATATATTACCCTGTGCACGGATGTTTTCTTTAAGTAAACTGTCTGTATGTCTGTGTGTGATTTACTATTGGTTTGTTTCTCCAAGGTCATATTTTTTTCTCTTTCTCTGTCTTAGGTATAAATATGCTTGTAAACTTATAGAGTTCAAGAAATCCTTTGAACCAGACAATTGGTTGATTGCCCTTTCTCTATGGAATTCTCCCTGTGATCACAGTATAGCCCTAAATAAAGAAAAGCTGGCTCTGTCAGTTCTGATTCAACCACAACACGAAGTTGGATTTCTTCCAGAATTTGGTGCCATGACTTGGATAGAGATGCCGGAAGTGAGCAGTTGGGACACAGATATCTCTTCACTGAAGCCCTGGCTACAAACCAAGGTAAGAGACCTTTTGAAATCTCTACTGGGGCTTTTCAGTGAGAGGCCGTCTCTGTGTCCTCCTGATTCACTGCTTGAGGCTCACCCTATCAGAACTTTTTTTCTGCCAGAACTGTCAGACCCACTGTGTAAGTAGTAACTGTGAGTAGAAAGGGTTAAGGTTAAAGACTCTGTGTTGCTGTTGTCAATGAAAGTATTTCCCCGTGTGAACTGAGAAGTTCTGTAAAGAACTATGAGGTCTCTCTGAGGCCAGGAGTGGAAACCTTGTGCAGCCACCCTGAAGACAACAGATTTGTTCTGTGTGCTCTTTGAAAGCAAGGGTGCAAGGTGGAAATTCTTAGAGTGTGAATGTTTTCCATGATAAGCATTGACCAAGGCTGAGACTAAAGAGATGCTCTTGAACCTCATGCCTCAATGTAGAAATTCCCTTGTGTGAACTGAGAATATGAATTGAGAAATATGAGCCACTGACCAGGTCTGGGACTAAGGTTGGGTTCAGCCACCCCAAGGCTGTCCGGAAGGGCAGTTTTTAATACAAGGGTGCCCAAATGGAACCTCATGACCCAGTGGACATGTTCACCCTTTCCCCACCCTCATAAATGAACTGTGTCTAACCGTGAGTGCATTGTGTGCCATTAGTGCTGTGGAATTTTGTCTTTGGACATTAGCCACTGCATCTCTGTGCCACTGGCAAGGCTCACAACCTGATCAGACACCCTGAATAAGCCATTCCTGTATGGAAGATCTGTGTGAATTGAGTTTAAAGATATGGGGAGTGGAAAGTCTAAAGACATATCGGCTCCGCCAAAAGGGATTCCAGCATTGTACATGTATACACACTATGGCCATAAAAGTTGTAAGCTTCTAGACAAATGGAATTGGTATACCAGAGATGATTTTAGCGAGCAGTTTCCCCTGGAGGGAACTTTTGATTTAAGTAAAATTGTTCATCTCCACAAAGACCTTGACTTAAGAGGTAGTAATATACCACAGACTCAGTGGGACACATTTTTGATTGGTATGAAGTAGCTTTCAAAAGATGTCAGAACCTTAAGTTCAAAGTCTTAAGGACTCCCAAGAGAAACTAAAATCTCAGATAAAGGAATTAAAACAGAAAAGTGCACCAAAAGGAGACCCCCCCCATCAACAATACCATCAGCACCAAAACAACTTTATCAACAAACAACTGAGAATGAATCTGCAGAAGATGTAATTGATTTTCTTAATGTGCCACCCAGAACTAGTCACCATTTTGGGTGGAATTTGGAAGAGAACCACCTTTTTCCTTCCTCAGTCTAACTGAATTTCAGTGAAGATATGTTTGTTTACCTAGGCAGGTGTCACCATTCATGACATTGAACCAGCTACATGTTCAATTATGCTTTTCTATTTTTTTCATCCCAATCTATTTTTGGTCTGTGCTGTGGTGGGATGTATTTTTGAAAATCATCAGATGATCCTGTTATGAATCCTCATGCCAAATAAGGCAAATGGCCAAACTATTCTACCAGTGCAACAAAGAAGAAATTTTGATTTAAAGTCTGCAAAAAATAGTGATAGGTATGGGCAAATTAAATATATTAGATTAACACTAGTCTCTTTCACTTTCTTTCTCTCATGAAATGATGCTTTTTAGGTTGAAAAGTGAAGTTCTGAAAAAAACAAGGAAGGGCTTTACATGTAGTTTTATTTATTTATTTCTGACTCCTGTTTAAAGCCTTTTGGAATTCAACTGCTTATAAACTTTACAAGTATACAAAGACTGTCTCCATGCTTTACAGACAGCCTGCAATGCTAAAAGCTCCCAGTCAGGGGGATAGAGGGGAGGGGACCCAGAGCACATATCCCAGTATGCTTTGCAGGATCCCTTGTCTATCTGGAAATACCAGGTTACAGCAGCCCAGTGGTCAGAGTCCTGGCTACAACAGCCAAGATCAGATCAGGTGGTCCCAGGGGACCAAATCTCTTCTTCATCCCTCCAAGAAGACTGAGACTGTCTGCTGTCTTTTGAAGCCCTGGCTGTGA
The DNA here is from genome assembly GCF_052110815.1 of Crocodylus siamensis. Lineage (NCBI taxonomy): Eukaryota > Metazoa > Chordata > Crocodylia > Crocodylidae > Crocodylus > Crocodylus siamensis. The sequence continues at coordinate 43,736,377 of NC_143401.1, read as the reverse complement.
TGGAGGTCTTTGCCCATAGTCACGTAGGTGTCCCCTACCCTTTCCACCATAACTGGGGCTCTGGCCATAGTGAAGGAGCTTTGCCAATTGGCACCTGGAACTGCACCCTTAGCACCATGCAGCTGTGGCTCTGGCTTTGGTGGTGGGGGAGTGGAGAGGGCTTTGAATGTGGACATTAGGGGTTGTATCCTTGCCACCATGATGCTGCTGGGGCTGGGGCTGGGGCTGGGCCTGTGTGTAATTCTGCTGCTGCTGAAACCAGAGTTTAGGGCTTTCAAGCTCTCCTTATGGGGAGGCAGCTTTTCCCGTGAAGCACTTCAGAACCCTGCACCCACACAGCAAATGCCAGCTTTGAGGTACCCTGCAGAGCTAGAGCTCCACCCACACAGCACTTCAGAGCTCTGTGCTTATAGCCCTGTGCATGGAACTGAAGGTGCAGGGCTCTGGATGTGCCCTGAAAGGCAGATGCAGCTCCATGTATTGGGCTGCAGACACAGATCTCTCAAGGGCCAGGGGAGAGAGCTCTGGATGTGCTCAGCCAGAGAGATTGTTCCTTCCCTCTCAGCACTTGAAAAGCAGTGTGTACAGACTCACATGGAATATAAGGCTAGATGGACCATAACTCTCCAATAGTGGAGGAAGTGGGTAGTTTTCAACCTGTTCTCCAGACCCTCCCCTCCTCTTCCCCTTCCCCTTCCTCTTTCCATCTACTCCCAGACTGGATGGTGGCGGTGGGGGATGGGAGAGAGGATTAGAGTAGCAGAGAAAAACTCACTGGTAACATGGAGGAATAGAGTTTGAGGAATGAGCAATGACAGCTTCCCCAACCATTTCTTCACCCCAGCTTTAAATGCTGCCCTTGCTGCCTACCTAGACAGTACAGGCAGCATGTAAAGCCTGGGGGGTAGATGGCATATTTAAAAGCTGCACAGCTGCTGGGCTGTAGAGAGGGGCTGGGATTTCTCAGCCCCTTAGCTGTCTGAGGGCTTACTGTGAGTTGGACAGAAGCAGTACACTGCAGCTTGAGTCACAGATTCTCTCCCTGGAGAGAACAGGGGGTGGGCACAAGACCCCAATCCACTGGGGATATGTACAAATGTTTATTCACTGATTGAACCCTAACTGATAGTGACTTCCACCTCATATGACATGGTAGAGATTTCCACTACTTGGGCCATTTTTTCACTGATTGAAATGTTTTGAACATTTGTACACAGAGCATTTCAATCAGTGGAACTGTGATGACACCAGTTGAAACATAAATCTTGTATGTAACCTCAGTGAACAGAACTGATTGTTATGTAGTGCATATAACTATTATGTAATATGTATGTCATTCAAACTACATGAGAACATGTCAAATATCCATGTCAAGTCCTTTTATATAACTATGTAGATCTTATAACTCCCCCCAAAAGTTGTTTGGTTGATGAACGTTTTTCAAATGGAAATACAAGGCATCACTAATTTAAGGGTTCCCATAAAGGATGTGTAGGAATAGATTCTGTAATCTTTATTGTACCCTGTTAAAACTTAATTTGCACACTTACCCAGGGTACTTCTTTTAGACAGAAGAGTAAAGTATCATTAGTTTGCTTCATAATCATCATTGTGATGATAAAGATGGGTGAGCAGCAGATTTTCACCTGGGTGGCAAACATTCCTGTCAATATTTGAAGGCTACCTTTATTTATACACTAATTAAAGCCAAATCAGAGTTGGAGAAGAATAATGCCATTGTACAAGCTACATGAGAGGAGGAAAAGATGAGAAAACAATAGGCATCTGGACAGCATTATCCTTCAACAAATGCTATTGATTTAATCTAAAGCTGTATACAGTTTGTTTTGCTTCTCTACCCCTATGTCTAAAAGCAATTAAGTATCTTTTTAGTGTGTCCCTGAAGGAAAATGTTATACATCCTCTAATAATATCAAAGTAAAGAGAAATGTATTGCCTTAGAAAGCCTCATTTGGAAAATCCTATATTAAAGTATACATCTAGTACTTTGTCATTAAGATCTACCTATAAAATTCAGGCATGAAAAGCTGAGAAATACTAATGCACCCATGAGGACACATCCAGATTATATAACGATAACTGTATGCAATGCATTTACGTGACAGAAAGATGAATGGATCTCTGTATCTCTTCCTTCTCTATTAGTACACTTTAGTTCACTTTGGCCCATCCAACCATCTTTTAGTGAGAATTGATGTAATTACTCCATTGCTGTTCTAATTACCATCACATCATATTATTATTCAAGGACACAGGATCACTAAGGACTGCAGATTTGGCAAGAGCCATTAAAATCCCATTCTTTTTCATTTTAGTTCTGCATATATTACAACCAATGGGAGGCATATAACGCTGTTGTCATCACAGTGGCGTTCCCACTGCACAGAATGTTGGTAACTGATGCTTTCACAGACAGGAAAGGTCTCAAGAAGGTTTTGATTGCAGAATAAACCACTGGACTATGGTATATGTAATCACCCCCCTGCCAACCATTACCTTCTCTGCTTTAATCTACTCTTCCATTGAGTCCAGAAAAAAATAGACAAAATCTGCCTCATTTAAAAAAATCTTTTCAGTTTGCATGAATCCCAGTACATATTCCTGAAATAATTCAACTGAGGACTCCAAAATATATGCATGGTTGCTTTATATTTCTATAATTTTGCTACTGAATTGTTGAGGTGGAACTAAAGTAATTTGTCTGAAAAATGTTGTTCTTTTTTCTTTTTTTCATACCCTGAAACCTACGCACTTACAATATGTAACCCAACAGCAGCAAGAGCACTGCTTCTTACAGATTTTATCAAAAACCAGAGCAACTCTGTTTTAAAAGACATGAACACCTGGCAAAGGCATGTCCATATAATTACTGTGCTTGGAATCATGCATATTGGAAAAGAAATCCCTACAAATTATTCCATTGTTTCATAAAACGGTGATAGGAATGAATAAAATCAACATCCACCTTTTTTTGGCAATAATCACTCTCTAGGGAATGTGATTATGTGGGCTGGTAAAGCATTATAGCTCTTTCTGGGTGAACTCAGATCTTAAGACCAAGCATCACAGGTCTGTCACTGAACTAACTCATGTGGCAGACAAGGCTGCAGCCTGAAGTGTATGATGTTGGAGCACATGGAGCACTGTGTGTTTTGTACTCGAGAGTGATGTGTCATTCTATGTGCAGAAACAATGTAAATACTTGATGCTGCCATGGCACTAGCTACTAATTGGTCAGACAAAGTACCATGTCCATTTATCTACAAATTTCATGGCATTAGTGAAAAGGATCTGAATGTTCAGGGACTGTGGGCCACCCTGGAATGAAGAGGACTGATATTGCCATCCTTACAGTCTTCCATGGACTGGAGCATCCCTAGGGTTGCAAGGGCTGCTAATATCATTGATGCCCTTCCCTCCCTGTTCCTGCTTCTGAGAGCTGAATCTGGAGTGAGGGAAAAGCTGAGAGGCTGAGCAGGCAAGCTGTACAGCTACCCAAGCTGGAAAGTAAAGGTCCTAGCTTGCCTGCTTTTGTCTGGGACCAAGATGGGGCGTTTTAGTTTGAACAATGTGTTTTTCTTGTGGAGAAGAGGATAATTAATGGGTTTTGAAGACAGCACAGATCCCTTTTAGAGAAGAAGATATGGCCTGCTAGGGACAGCAAAGCAATTGGGGGGCACACCCCTTTGTGTGGGACAGAGAATGAATAGCAGTGGGTAGGGATGGGCAGGCATATAAGTAGGGGGGAAACTGCTCTCATCTTTGAGAGAAGTATTGCATGTAATTTGAGAAGCAAGGTTGGCCTGGACTGAGCTGGGTGAGAAGGGACACTCTCCTGGGTCAGAGACAGGGGAGTAGTGGATGAGGGGGGTGGACTGTTTTTTTTGTTTTTGTGTTTTTCAGTTTTAGGTGGATGGGTAGAGTTTTTTCTTATCTTAGTATTTCCAATAGAAAAAGCAATATTTACTATTTAAATGAATTCTTTTTAAATGACAAGACCACATTATCAGCTATTTTCAAGAAAACCTTATGCATCTATGTAGTAAGTAATTGTGCCTCCAAATCTTTGTACTCCAGTTTTATACTTTCACTGATATCTGTATTATATATATATCTGTATAATATATCTGTATTATAGAGCAGTGTAAAGCTTCAGATGATCATTCGATTCGGAGGAGATTCAGCCCAATTTGGTGGCTGAATCTCCAAATCTGAATCAAATCAGGGGACCAATTAAAGAGTCCAAATCAATTTGAAGCTCTCCAAATTGATTCAGAAAAGATTTGGAGAGCTTTGGTGATTTGGGTAGTCCCTGCCTCCTGCAGCAGGGAGCTGGACCTGAACTCCAAGCTGGTAAGAAGGGGGCAGGAGAGGGGAAGCTAGAGGAGGAAGGAGGGGACCGTGGAGGGACCCCTTCCAGGTGACATCCCCTCCCTGCTCTCCCAGGCCCCCCTCCCCCAGCATGGCTGCCCTGCTCAGCCTCAGCTCCCACTTTTAAAAAAAGCCCCCACTCATTGGGTGCTGCTGGGCAGGGGGTGATCCCGTTTGGCCCCCACTGCCCTATGCTGCAAGGGGGGCTCTGTGGCAAGCCCCCTGACCCTTCTGTTCCCCGAGTTCCCCGCTCCATGGCTGCCCCACCCACCCCAGCTCTGGCCCTTTAAAAACAAACAAACAAGAAAACCCAGAATTACTGCCTCCTGCAGCAGCCTCAGGGCTTTAGGGGGATCATGCAGAGCCTCCCACACAGCATGGGGCAGTGGGGGACAGCAGGGCTTGCCCCCTGCCAACCAGGAACCGGTGAGTCAGGGCTTTTTTTTTCAAAGTGCTGGGAGCTGCGGTAGGCACGGCAACCATTGCCAGGGCTGGGAGAGCTGCCCTGGCAATCTTCTAATCAGATCTCACCAAATCCATTCAGGTCACTGATTTGAATCACGGAATTGAATCACTGTATCCCTAGTCAGCTGAATCTGAATCCAAAGCAAATACTAGCCACTTTGCACAAGCCTACTGTATTACTGCTCACAGTTTGATGAGCTGGTGTAGCAAGAAATGTTGTTAAATTGTCTTAATCTCATAGACACCTTTCCAGTATTTTCAAAAAGGAATTTGCTTGAATGCAGCCATTGTCAATCTGATTTTATTTACAGTTAAAAGTAGTTTGTTTTATAAAAAAAAAATTAAAAATTGTGCTACATTCATACTTCATCCAACGTCCTTTTTTTTCCACCTAAAATTTGTAGTAGTAAAAACCTCTCAGAACTTTCTTAGTCTCAGATATGGTGACAGATTTAAACCAATCCCAAATTTGACAAAAGAGACCAGAGAAAGTTTTGAGTTGGGTAGGGCTCAATTTTGATGTGTTTTCAACAGAAAATGAGGTAAGACTCCATAATTTCCTTTGGCTTTCACTTCAGGTTTGGGATGGCAGCATCTGAAACACAAGATGAACCTGGCAACGGGATTCATACTTTCAAAGACAAAATCTCAAGAGGCCTATATTACATCTACAAACTGAACTGCTGACTACAAGTTTCTAGAAGGGAGATGGTGCCACTTTATTGTAAATGAATGGGGGGAAGAGGACTGAGTGAAATTAATTAAGGTATAATGACACTAGGTTTATTCATCTTGCGTACTGTACCATGCCTTAATTTTATGAGGGATTTTTTTTTTAAAGGAACACTTCAAATTTCATAAAATGACAGTAATGCTGTTAAATGACTAGGGCAGAGTGTTTTACTGAAGTCATTCTGGACAGAGTCAGATGGTTCTGGAAGCAGAACTTCTCACAGGTAGGGGCCACATCAGAATATTCATGGTGTTCACCCATAATGTAGTCAAAACTAATTCTCCACATACCTACAACTAAAATGAACTCAGACATTTCCTTCACAGCTTCCCTGCTGAATGACTCACCCATGAGAAATCAGGACAAACCGGGCTTGCTACTTTAGTAGGGGCACAGTTGGACACAGGGAACCATCATCCCCCAGCCCTGTCTTGTCTCACTCTCTCCTTAAAATCTGGCAGGTAAAATGAAAAATATTATGCATCTGATATACTTCACTTTGCCTGTTTGCTTATAATAATAGAACAGGTATATAGAAATATAACAGCTGATTCTGGATTTGCAGCAGGGCTCAGGATCCCTGCAAAGGCAGAGAAGGAAAGTTTGCATAAAGTTGCTGCTTGCAAGAGCATATGTATGATTTTGATTGGCTCCTGAGGTGGGAGAGGGGAGGGAACTCAGCCAGGCTCAGAGAAGAGAAGGAGCCCTGGGACTACAGAACTCAGGAAATAACCACCCTGCAGCCTGCCTGTAAATTGAACCTGCCCTTAGCTGAGGGGAAGATAACCTGGTATCCTTTTTCCCTCTGTGAGGCAGAGGGACCCATGTAGAGGAAAAAGGATGGTAAGGTAGGCTTGTCTAGGAGGGTAGGGTGTTGATCTGGGAAGTCTCTGGGGAGAGTTAACTAAGAAACAGCTTGGGACCAGGTGTGTGATAAACCCAGCATTGTTTCATTGTTTCACGGCACAAGGGGCCGTGTCTGGGAATTGGAGAAAGGTGCTTTTGAGGAGGGAGGACAGTGTGTGTTTCTTTGGAAATACCACAGACAGCTGGAGCAAAGGAGAGATTCTCCTCCCCATGCAGGCTCTAGCAGAGCAGAAGTTTCTGAAGCAGCAATACTAGTCATGTTTATTGTGTTGCCAGTGTGAAGGAGAGCTGATGTTTGTGTTAACCCTGTGTGCTCTTGCTAAAATTCACTAAAGTTGCCATGTTTAAGCTGGAGAGTTTACTGAGGGTGTCTTTGATTCTATTTGTATAGAGTGTTTTAGTTCATTCATACTTGCTGTGGCCAATTAGATTATTGATATCTGTTCTTGTATTAACCTCATTCATATGTTGACTGTTTTGTAAATAATAAACTGTGTAAATAGACTGCATGTACTCCAGTTTGTGAGGAAACCACAAGAAAGCACTCCATAGAGAGGTGGCCCCAGCCTAAGGGGCTGGGAGGTTGACTGAAGCTATTTGACACCACAGGACCCTGAATCTGGATACAGCCATAGGTAGCACTGTGGTTAGGGGTTACAGAAGTATGGTATGAAATGCATGTAGGCATTTTTTAACAAAAATGAAGCTTCTGCATAAAATTTTAGGACTGACAGTCTTGGCAGTGTCTCTTTCAACTAACTGCCTCCAAAACACCAACACACATAAATGTACAGTTTTCAGAGTTTTCTTTGATTATTGCCTTTGTGATTGCCTTTTCTTAGAGGGTCCCTTTCTTTTAGATGGCTCAGCAGTAGATATAAATATATGATGTTTGCTTTTTTAGTGTATCAGGCTTCTACATTAAGGTCTTTTGTCTGTGATTTTTATTTATTTTTATTTAGATGATCACCTCGGTGGAATTGTTGGCTACAAATGATGAACTCCAAGGATCCTTAAAATTCTGATTTATTAGATAGAATGTGCAAAATTGATAGAGTCAAAAACCATAAATAAAACTTTCAAATTATGACGGGTAGTGTCTTTCAAATACACGCCCCCCCCCCCCCAACACACACATACACATAAACATGCACACATGTAGCAGCTGCAAGAAAGCACCAGTGTCAGGTACACCTGTCTATGCTTGGAGTCTGCTGTTGATGGCCAGTCAGGGTTTTCTCCAAGTGGTGTTGTTTCCAGAAGGGGGTTGCCAGCTGTTCCTTCTGGCTGGACGGGTAGGGTGCTGGTCAGGTCAAGAGGGCACCACTGATGGTCACTCTTCAATGCCTCTTATCCTCCTCTGGCAGACTTCTGTGATCCCCACAGTTTTCAGATTTCCCAATCCAGGGCTCCCTGACCCTTGTGGAACATCCTTTGGGTGGCTGGCAGGGGATAGATGTCAGTTCCTGAAGTCATGTCCATTGGTACACACAGTTCTGAGTGTCCATTGGTGATTTTGATTAATTTAGTTTTTGGCACTGTCCAGGCTGGAAAAGTGCCTGATTGGGAGGTATTCACTCCTAATAGCCAGTCTCCAGTGTTGATTAACTCAAACCAATGCTTCTGTTCCTTTAACAATGAAGTTTCATGGAGTTCCCAGCTCTGTATTGATCCTTTCCTATTGTTAATTGGTGGTTTCATAGGTGTTAATCCTTGCTTGTTAACTCATTATTGCAGCTAGCTACTGTTCTTAGGCAACCACTTCCTCACTCCCATTCACACAGAGATCAGCCCAATACATAGAGATGGTAGTTTGACTCCTTTCTACTATTGTTACAGGGTACAAATTACTTCTAAAAAATAAGATACATTTGTTATAAGTTGAAAGCATAAAATATACAATTTAAAAAGTGAAATGCCATGGCACATACAATAGATAGAATACCAAATACAATGAGGGGGAAAATACAAATGCACAATACCATGCTAGTGGCATTGGGGCAGGCAAAAAGGAGGCTTCTTGTTATAGAATATCTCTGAACACCTGTAATGTCTAGACAGCAAGTCACAACGTGACTTTCCAATGACCTAATTTCTCTTTCTCCTCCCTCTCTAGCCCTCTTTGTGTCAAGCTAGTATTTGTACCTTTTTGATATACAGTGCTTTTAAGAACCAACACACTCAGTTTTCTGGTAGCTAAAGGTTCCATAGAGTGCTAAATCTCCCCCCACTGCCTTTTTGGGTTTTTTCAGACCCCTAAAGATCCTCCAGTGAAATATATAAAGACATAAAACTGTTACCTGACATTTGACACTGCCACTATCTTGTAGCATTACCTCAGAATGAAGCAGAACAAGAAATGCAGAATAATTATTCATATGATTAATGTGCTTGTTGCTTAGAGCTAAAATTATAAAATAGCAAGTGGAGACATGGTGGTTTTAGCTTCTTTAAAAGATGATGCTTTACACCTGTTGGAATGAGAACAGATTACTTGTGTGACTTTGGATTTCAGCTCATTAGGCCTTGATTAATAAGATTGATTGCATTTAAAACATTGTCTATGATTGGAAATGACAACAAGCATAAAAGTTAACATTTCCAGAAAAGACAAGTTCCTGTGAGAGAGGAATCCCTGTGATGTATGACTCAGCCTTCCTCTAAGGGTAGGGACAAAAGTTACATATAAACCAGTTTAAATGATCAGAAACTGGTTTAAGCCTGTAACAAAATACAATTTCAAGTTCAGTGCACATAAACCAGTTTTCAAAATGGCGGAAATCGGTTTAAGATAAATCTGGTTGAATGTAGTATCAGACTGATTTAGGACAAACAGGTTTATGAAACGTCTGTCCCAGACCCCTTCCAAGTTAAATACAAGTCCCCCAGCATCCCAGTATTTTGCAGCCCTGGGCTGTGCTTTCTGCTGTAGAGAGCAGGGCTGGCCCTGCCCCTCTGCTCTGTAGCTGGGGCAGAGAGGGCTGGCTTACTGCCAGCCCCCAAGCAAACCCCTGCTGGGGTCTGAGGCCAAGGAAGGGAGTTAAACTTCCCTTACTCCAAGTATGGAGCTGCACCCTGCTTACTTAGTTCTGGCTGTGACTGTGGACTACAAATCCCAGAGGCACCTGGAAGCAGGAAAAGGAAGTGATGAGTAACTCTGCAGAGTTCTACTGCTGTAATTTTGGAAGGCAAATCTTGGAGACTTGGGGAGTGCAGGAAGAGGAAGCAAACACACAGCCCATGCTATCTATATGTCAGAGAGCCATACTTTAGCACCTTCTGGCTTGAGTCATTGCAGTCATGTGGCTGCATTTCCTGAATCAAAAGTGGATGTCTGTTTATTTGCTTATCTGATCAATCTTTGCAGCTTAGACTAACCTTGCAAAGGCTGAATCAATTCAGCCTTGGGTTTTTTGATGGTTTGTACTTAGCCTAAAAGGTACAGAATCTTACAACAGGGGAGGGTCCAATATAGTGCCTGTTAGCATGTCTGAAGTGTCATTACTCCTTCATATCAACAGCTAGTGGTTTGTGATGGATTTCTGCTCCTTATTATTTGGTGCTAAAGAGCTACTAGGGTGCAGCAGAACATTCATTAATGACAGAGTTGCTTGGGAAAAGTAAAATCTGAGAGAGTAAAGCCATAACTCCAGTCAGGCAATCAGTTGTTGGCAGTGATAACAAAAGATGAGGAAGGCACAACTGGTGATGGCAACTTGGGGAAAGAAGGTAAAGAAAAAGTGGACTGAGGAGCTCTTCTTAGTATGTGAAGAATCAAGAAAGAGGAGAGTTGGCTCAGGAGAACCAAAAGGTGGCTAGAGAGAAAAGGGGTGGAGAAATGTTGATAGTGGAAAAGTTTATAGTTTAAAGAAACATGTGGTAGAGGACAGGAAAATAAGCAGTATGGGAATTTTGAGAGAGAGAGAGAAGGGAGGACAGTTGCTCATTTTGAAGTGAACTGAAGTAAAGCCAATGAAGTCAGTACCTTAACCACCAAACTGTAGAGTCATTTTCACTTATTCTGTGGCCCATTGAATAGTTCAGTAATTTTTTATGAATGGGAACAGGTTCAACAGGGAGAGATTCCATACAACTGGGATGGTTTTGCTATGCCTAGTGGCACAAACATTCACATGTGAAACAGGGAATGGATGATCAAGTGCCTGTTCCAACTCAAGCAGAGAAAGAGAGTATGAACCTGGGTTGCCCATGTGCTCCAATCTCTAGGTACTGAATATATGGGGGGCATTTTTCCCTCATTGTCACATGAGAAAAGCACTTAAGTAAAGTCAGTCCTAAGAGTGTGAGGTGGTTAACAGCTGTGGATAGTGAGTGGTAGGAGACCTCAGCCCTAAAGTTAGATATTTCCCTCCCTACGAGAAGTGGACTTTGACCTCACCATTCTATGTCATTCTTCTGTTAGTAGCTTAGGTAGTCCTTGCCCACCTACCCATGGCAAGCTAGCAAACTAAGTTTCTGTGAATTCTTTTAAAATTTACCTCTCACTGGGCACCTATAACCCAAATGCTATGATGCCTAAATCCCTTTGGGAAAGTCCAGACTTTCATAGGAACTAAGAAACATGCCTCTTGCCACTCCAAGAGGAAGAGGCATGTATTCAGCTTTGCCTTCTCTAACCTAGCAACATGTACATTTAAAAAGAAAACCCTACCAAAATACAATATAATGTGGTAGCACCATACTCCATCTGGGGTGAGGGTAAGGGAAGGAATACATGATGCATGACATGTTAGTCACACCACTTAATACACCACTACAGTGGGTTTAAATATCAGTGTGGGAGGTATGGAAACCTGAAAAAACAAAACAAGACCACAATCTGACTTTCAAGAGAATATAGCACATTTATAGTTTATACATTTGAGGCATAGGTCCTACCAACTGGAGTTTTCCATATCTGGACCCAGATAGCCTATATCAGGTACCCAAAAACTGAGGAACTGAAAAAGTAGTAACTACTCTAAAGATTTTGGCTTAAGTGACTTGCCCAGGATCACAAAATTTGTTCCAGCAGCAGGGATATAATCCACTTTTTCAGAACGGAATTAAATTTCCTAAAGAACAATACCATCCTTCCCTTTCTGCAATCCCCTCCTATGTTCCCAGAAACAAATGAGACGGGACATCTGCAAACAATAACCTAACTAGATAGACCCTGCAACATTTTCTGAATACCATCCACCCTGAGTTCTGATTGAGGAAGGGAACTTGTGGAAAAAAATAGTAAGTGATCATTTCATTAAAGACTGAATAATAGTGCATGTGCATGGGGTAGGGGGTGGAATCAAAGCATCCACCTAACTTCTGAATACTTGCCTTTGCATCTTTACTTTTTAAAAAATAATTGGAAGGAATAGATTATGTGAAGGCACATAGAGCCTGGAAAATCATCCTTCTGTATTCCACAATTTGTGGCAGAAATATTTCTTACATCCTGAGTTTCAGGGGTATTCCAAGGGACTGTGTGGAGTCCTCCCCCCCAGCATGGTTCAACCATAGGAAAAGTAAATCCAGGCTTCAGTTAGAGGATTGAACTAAAATCTCCTTGTGCTTGGCATAACTACATTTTTACATAGGAATAGCTTCTTTTACAATGAAGAAATAACCCCTGTCTTATTCCTTCAGCCATGGAATCATGAGAACAACTTTCCTTTGCTTCCTCTTTCATCAGATCAATCAGAAAGGAAAAGAGGTTGGGAGTGGTAATCCCTTCCAAATGCAGCATTTAGCACTCATCTGGCAGGTGGCGTTTACACCATGGACGTGGAAATCACGACAGGATCACTGCTTGGCTAACAGAAGTGCTTTATTTTTTATGGCCACAGGAGAAGAAGCAAGGGCTGCTAATTCTCTGCAGCTGCAGGATACAGACTCTGTTATATACTTGTGAGAAAAAGACACACAGAAGCCTCCCCCTGAATACATTCTTGGCAGCCTGACAATAAATCACCCTGAAGTCTTGCTAGACTAAACATGTTTTCTCTAGCTGTCTCCCGATAAGTTTATCTTAAGGTCTCTTTGTTTTTTGGCATTACTTATGATCCTTATTGTGGCCTAACTTTATTTTGCTTGCTCCAATACTTTTCCTCAGCATTCCCCCCTTGTAAATGCTTGTGCTTATATCTCTATATTTATAAGACCTTTGACCTTTTCTTGGCGCTTACACTCGTAGGCCACTTTTTTTTAGCACCATCATCTGCAACTCAGTTGCAGACAACCTAGAAACACTTTGGGCGGTTTTTGCTAAGCAAAGGCATGAACAGCACAAAATTATTTGGATAATAATAAAAAGAGCTAAAAGGCATAATACACTTATAATGCACCACTTCAATAGGAATTTCACCCATCCCCCTATATTTGGCAACCAACCCCACCAATTGAAGATTTTCTCTTCAGCAACAGTACGAATTTCTTGCAACTGCTTTTTTATGATGCAGAGATCTTCCTGCACTTGTTGGTGCTGATTTATTTAATTGCAGCACATGTGGTTTACAACTGCACAACCCCCACCTTGGGCAACTAGGAGATAGTCCAGGGCCATGCGATTTTCAACAGCTACTTGCCCCACCTGGGTAATCTCATCATTGAGAGCTCCTAAAGCATTGGCACTAGCACTGATAAAGTTCTCCATGATTCCCAAAATATTTATAATGGCTTTTTCTAATTCAGCTACTCCTAGCCAAGGGAGGAACAACTTGGTAACTTGGTGAAACCCCATGTGTCAGAAAACCAGTGGGTTTTCAACCACATGCTGATGCCTGGGCAAGCCAGGTGGGAAGTTAGATACTTCATGCCAAGAGAGGCTAGAGTACAAGTCAAACATCAGGGACAACTCTGCCCAAGGTACTGGTGCCAACCCAATTTCATGGTAGAGTCTTATGGGCGTTATCCCCACATAGCCAGTACAAACGGGGAGCTGCTGCAATACTAAGATCCCTACAGGGCATGTTTCCCTTCTGACATTTTTGATTGACCTGTAGGGTGTAAGAAGGGGCACGTTGGCTCTTCACCATTCTGTGATAAGATATTGATTGTTTACAGGAAACGGGACCTAACATCACATAAAAATTAAAGCCATTGAGCACTAAACTAGACATCACAATGTAGTTTCCATCTGAAGGTGTAAAGAAGGCAATGGGTGCCCTGTCACAAAAATGGGACTGAACCTCTCCTGACACTTTTCCCCTTTTCTCAGCCCATGGCCAGGTGAAGGTTACCTTGCATCTAGCGTAATGCCCTACAAAATAGCCAGCCTCCTCCATTCTTCCTGTCCTATTAAACTTATAACAGAGGGTCACTTTCAGCCCTGAGGACAATTTTCAACTGTTTTGAGCTGTTTTTCACCACATAGGTATTGCCAGTTGGTTTTCGCTAGATGGGGGGGAAACTTAACAAATCTGGTATTGGAGTCAGTTTCCCAAACCTTAAGAGGAATCGGCACCCCAAGCATTGGGATTCCTTTGGTCAGATGCATGGGCCCATGTATGCATACCCAGCAATTTGTAAGATTTCCTGCATGAACAATGCTCTGTCCCAGGAATACAATGCTGTTCTCTTCCCATGCCCCAACTGGAACCCCTGGCAAGAGGCAAAGCAAAAGAAGGGACAACATTTTAGGGCCTGTCTGAGCGCTATCCCAACGCAGCTATCTCTTGGAACTCTGAGAAACTTATTTTGACTAAAACTTTGGTCTCCAGCACACTACTAATAACAAAACACTGATCACAAGAATACAAAACAGCATGACTTCCTGGGAAGTTTTTAAATCTATGTAATTGTTTGCAATTTTCCCATGGGTTAGTGCTATTCACACTAACATTACTAAAGTATATTAGTACGCAGAACTAAAGTTCATAATTTCGGATAAAGCATGGCTAGCCGGGTAGGCTATTTTTGAGGCTTTGTCATCTAATCTTTACTCACAGGACATCTTTGAGATTTTGTTGTTTGATTTTTACTCACAGGAACCCTCTGCATCTTCAAGGAGGTACCGCTGGTGAGAGAAACCTTCCACCCCATTGGGGCAGATACCTTTCTGCAGTGGGAGTTATGGATCCAAGCAGAAACCTCAGCAACCTTTATGGTAGTTGGGGTGGTCAGCAGGACCTGGAAAGGCCCCTTCCACAGAGGCTGCAGGCAATCCTTCCTCTGGTGGACCTTAACCAAGATCCAATCTCTCGGTTGGACCAGATTGACAACCCAGTTACTGTCTAGAGACTGATCTGATGCTGTGGCTTTAACCTGCAATGAGATAACTTTGAGGCCCTTGGTGAGCCCTTGGCAGTAGGTTAATAGAGAATTTTGTAGATGAGTCAGATGTTGGGATGGAGGTGCACTGAGTCCCTTCATGGGTCGACCCATAACAATCTTAAAAGGGGTCAGACCCGAGGATTTTTTAACAGAATTTTGGATTTGGAAAAGAACCAAGGGAAGGGATTCTGGTCACTTTAGACCAGTATGTTCACAAGTCTTTGCCAGGCAAAGCTTAATATCAAAGCTTTTCTGTTCCACTTTACCTCCACTCTGAGGATGATTTGGGGTGTGGAGTTTGAATCAGATGGAAAGGGCCTTGCAAACATGTTGGACTATCTGGCCAATGAAATGAGGGCCTCGGTCTGAATTCAGGGAAAGGGGTAGACCGAAGCAGGGCACCAGTTCAAAAATAAGCTTCTTTGCCACAGTGAGAGCATCAGCTCTTTGACAAGGGTATGCCTCAGGCCAGCCACTGAAAAGGCAGACATTGACCAGCGCATAGTTCCAGGGTCCTGACCTGGGCAGCTCAATAAAGTCCATCTGGATGTGGGAGAAGGGATAATGGCCCAAAGGCCTGTGGAATGTGTGTGGTTGGCAGGGTGGTCAGCCAGGGTGGTGTCATTGACATTGTGGGCACTGGCGACAAGAATGGGCTGCCACAGCAAAAAAAAACCCGGGGCATACCAATGACGGTTCACCTTGGCCATCATCCCCCCTTTGGCTGAGTGGGCTACTAAGTGGGCCATTTGGGCTAAGAGGGACAGCAGGGCTCGAGAGGCTACGAGGCAACCAGATGGGTGTCACCACAAGGAATTAGGGTGGAGAGAGCAGCCTGTGGAAATCCAGGCATCTTTTTTGGCATCCGGGGCAGCATCCTGGAGGGAGTGGAGGTCAGGGGAGACGGGGAAGAGAGGTAAAGAGCAGCCTGAAAGACCAGAGCTGAGAGTTTTGACAAGGCAGCAGTTTTGGCAGCGGCATCCACCCTGTCATTTTCCAGAGACACAGGATCATTAGTAACAGTGTGCGCTTTGCACCATAGGACAGCAAGGGTGGAGGGAAGAAGAATAGCATTTAGGAGTGCAGTAATAAGGTGATGATGAGAAATGGGAGTTTCAGCAGATGTAAGGAAACCTCGCTGCTTCCAAATCTGCCCAAAAGAGTGGCAGATACCAAAGGCATAGCGAGAGTTGGTATAGATACTAGCAGATTGTTCAGCGGCAAGGTGGCAGGCACGAGTCAGAGCAATGAGTTCAGTGGCCTGAGCACTAGAAACAGAAAAAGGAGCAGATTCAATGACAGAATGGTCAGAACAGACAGCATAACCAGCTCTGAGAACACCATGACTAGCTCGAAAACGGGAGCCATCCACATAAAGAATGCAGTCAGGGTTAGTCAGAGTGGTATCAGAAAGATCAGGATGGGGAAGAAAAACAAAACCCACAAGCTGGATAGTCATGGGGTTGACCATTGGAGGGTGAAGGAAAAAGAGAGGCAGGATTGAGGGGGTCACAGCGAACAAGGGTCACATGGTCCGCCGCGAGGAGGACCACCTCATAGTGGGATAAATGACCAGGGGACATGTGCTGAGTCCTCCCACACTGAAGAAGGGCAAAGACAGTGTGAGGGACAGCAACAGTCAGGTGGTGCCCAAGAACAAAGTTATCTGTTTTAGAAACCAGCAGGGCAGCAGCAGCAACAGTGCAGTGGCAAGGGGGAAATCCAGAAGCAACTGGGTTGAGGGAGGCACTATAATAAGCAATGGGACGGTGCCGGGAAGGCCCAAAAGGCTGGGTTATGACACTAGAAGCAGTGTCTTGGTGTTCATAACAGAAAAGAGTGAACGGCTTAGAATAGTCAGGCAAACTGAGAGCAAGAGAATAGGAAAGGGCTTGCTTGAGTTAGCAGAAGGCAAATTCATTCCAGAGTAGTGAGTCAGGGGAAGTTACAGGTGAGAAGGGTAAGAGGTTTGGAAAGTCCAGAGTAATTGGGAATCCACTGTCGGCAGTAGTTCACAGCATCTAGGAAATCACGGAGCTGGTGTTTAGTCTGTGGGTGAGGTAGAGAAAGGATAACAGAAAGACAATCAGGAGACAGGTGACGGGTACCATGAGAAATAGTATAGCCCAGGTAGGTAATGGAAGCCCGACAGAATTGGAGCTTAGAGAAGGAGGCTTTGTTTTAAAAGGGAGCTTAGAGAGGGAGGCTTTGTTTTAAAAGGGCAACAGAATCAGCTTGGCAATGAGGGAGGGTATCAGAGCAGAGGACCAAATTATTTACATATTGAACAAGCACAGAATTATGAGGCAGCTGGACTGTATGAAGGTCAGCCTTGAGAAGTTGGCTGTATATGATGGGTGAGTCATAGAGACCTTGAGGCAGATGGCTGAAGGTATACTGCTGGCCCTGATAAGTAAAAGCAAAAAGATACTGAGAATCAGGCTGAACTGGTATAGACAAAAAAGCATTACAGAGATCCACTGCAGAAAAACATGAAGCATAAGCAGGTATCTGAGGGAGAACAGTGGCAGGATTGGGCACCACAGCTGTCAAGGGAACCACAAAATTGTTAATAACAAGCAAATCTTGAACAAACCAATAAACAGGCAATCCTTTAGGGGTGAATTTCCCTGGTTTGCAGACTGGCAGGATTGGGGTATTACAACTGGAGCGAGTAGGTAAAAGAACTCCTTGCTCTAGTAGCCCTTGTATAACACATGCAATGCCTCGAGAGGCAGCAGCCAACAATGGGTATTGCTGGACCGATGGGGGTTTAACCTTGATAGAAACTGGGGTGGCACTCTTAAGAAGCCCCACATCGGTTGTGGAGTGGGACCAAAAGGACTCAGGAAGGTGAGCCAATAGTTCCTGTTGCAACGAGGAAGAATTGGGCTTGGGTTCCTGTTCCATTAGTGTCATCATCAAGGCAGGAATCTGGGTCTGGGGTAATGAGAGGAAAACTCCATCCAGAAAACAATGAACAGTTGCTCGTAACTTGCAAAGGAGGTCTTGCCCCAGCAGGTTTACAGAAGCACAAGGACTTAACAAAAAGGCATGTTGCTCAGTAAGGGGACCTAAGGTAAATGAAAGCGGCCGTGTAACAGGGTGGTCAATAGGTTGATCCCCAATACCTACAGCGGTGATTACTTTATTAGAAATGGGAACCTTAGAAACAAAATCAAAGCTAAGCATAGACAAAGAAGCACTGGTATCAACAAGAAAGGGAACAGTCTGTTTTTCCACAGTAACAGGTATTGTAGCATCAGAAAGGGTAGAAAGCAAAGGGGCTAGAATCTCTGGGTTTTTTCGGCTGTCCTAATACTGATCTTCACCTTTGAAGGACTGGACAGGACCTGAAAGACAGCAGGACCTAAACCTGTTCAGCCTTCACAATGAGTCAGGGGCAAGGGTCGGCGGAGTTATCGGCGAAATCAGCGTGGATGCAGCAGCATCTGAGGCTGCAGGACCAGCAACTGGCGGCAGAGCAGAGTGAGCTGTGGTGGGACAGGGGCCAGAGGCAGAGGTGGGGGCGGAAACCAATGATCCAACAGGTCATCTCGAGGTGGATCATCCGGTGGTGGAGGCACAACTAGGTACAGCCTAGCCGGATGTGGTGAACAGGGGGCAGGCGGGGTTGGCCCCTGACATTGGAAATTCTTAACTTGGTTCTAAAGGTGATCAAACTGTTTCTTAAATTTTTTCTCATTCTCCTTGTAGGAAGCCATAAAGGAGCGCTTATGGCACTTTTCTCATCTTCCCATAGGTACCAGGCTTCCATTTGAATGGGGTGCTTGCTTTCCAAATTTCCCCAGAGGGGTTTGAGAATTTGATGATCCCAGGACCCATCTAAGGGCCAGCATAACTTAGAGTCATCATTGGTATAGTGATTACATTTTGCTAAGTATTGAGTTGACCAGGGCCCATATTTTAGATGCATGAACCGGGCGGGATCCCGCTGCAGGACCTTAGAGGTCACGCTACCCATTGTCATGCCTAGGACTTACAGACACCAAAACAGACAGGTACTCACCCTGGCCAGGGACTTTTCCTTCAGAGCCAAGCAGGCAGATGACAGATCAGGGTTGAAGCCGCAGAGCTGAAGAACCAGGTCGAGGAGAGCCCTCTCGGAGCGATGGAGTCAAAGAGTCGAGATGAAGGTCCTACTCAGGGTGGTCTGTATAAGGACACATCCCAGACTGAGTCCCCAAGATGATGTGGAAATCATGATAGGATCACTGCTTGGCTAACAGAAGCGCTTTATTTTTTATGGCCATGGGAGAAGAAACAAGGGCGGCTAATTCTCTGCAGCTCCGAAGTACAGACTCTGTTATATACTTGTGAGAAAAAGACACAGAAGCCTCCCCTTGAATAAATTCGTGGAAGTCTGACAATAAATCACCCAGGAGTCCAGCTAGACTAAACATGTTTTTTCCAGCTCTCTCCCGATAAATTTATCTCAAGGTCTCTTTGTTTTTTGGCCTTTACTTATGCTCCTTATTATGGCCTAACTTTATTTTGCTTGCTCCCGTACTTTTCCTCATCACCATTATAAAGGGATTAGCATACTAGAACATGATTATAGCATAGAGTATCCTGGGCATGTATCACAAAAGTAGTGAAACTCTCTTCTTTCCCATATTGATCATGGGTGAAAAATCCCTTGTTACAACCCTGTGTTTATTCTCTCAATATATTGTACTTCCCAATTTAACAGCACTCAGAGACACCCTTCCCATGCTGTGTCCAAGGTCACTTTCCTTAAAAAGCAAAACAGAAAGTGAAAATGTGAGAAAAGAAACTACATCAATGCTGTTTTACTGGAGATGCTATCAAGGCATTTATTGGTATGTTGGTTTTACAGCAGATTTCCAAACTACAGCTTGTTAGACCCCAAACTCCATGAGGTGCCCAATGACTAGGGAGATGACTATCCAATTGCTCATGGGTCCTGTTACTCATTAGCCAGAGCAAGCAGGGAGCAAATACCAGCACACATTGCTTGCAACAGTTTTATTCAGAATGGAACCAGCTTTGGACGAGCTCCCAGAAAAAACAACAAACCAGGGAGCCACACTGAACAATAGTTCTTTTCACATTTTATACACTTTGGTTTATACTCATTAAGATTCACTCCACCTATGGCCTTCCTCAGGTTCTACCCATACCTCCTTCTATCTCAAGCTCCACCTCAGTTTAATGTTTACTTCATTAGCATGGTATTGCCTACGTATTTCATTCATTCACAGGCCTCTTTGCTAAGAGTGCATGTGTAAGACTTTGACTTTGTTAGATCCCAACTCCATGAGGTGCCCAACGACTAGGGAAATGATGATCCAATTGCTCATGGATCCTGCTACTCAGCTAGAGAAAGCAGGGAGCAAACACGAGCACACATTGGTCACAACAGTTTTGTTCAGAATGGAGACAGCTTCGGACAAGGGTCCCTCACTGACACACAGCCCATGAACCAGGGGACCTGCATTGAACAATAGTTTTTTTCTAACATTTATATACTTTGGTTTATACTTATTAACATTAACTCCATCCTCACTCCTCCTTTTGTTCCACCCATCTCTCCTCCTATCTCAAGCTCCTCCTCCATTTACTGTTTGCTTCATGAGCATGGAATTGCCTATATATTTTACTCATTTACATGCTTTTTTGCTATGAGCACATCTAAGACCTTGACTCTTGTTCTTCAGTCAATGGGCGGACTTTGACCAAAACCTGGAGCTTATGAAGGATTCTTCACCAATCACCATTAACTTTTCCACGTATGTCTATCTCGGATTTTGTGACCATTTATGTGTTGTTTTTCATAGTCCAGTCTGCTTTTCTGTTCCAAGTTGTACCATCTTCCACATTCCTAAAGCTTCACTTCATTTACAGCACACAGAGTCACACAGACTTACTTGGAAATGGTTGACACAGTTAAGATGGTTACTTAGCATAAGCAAATGACTGGCTTAGATGTCATTCTGCTTTGTGCTTAGCAGCTTCTGCCTTTATTCAGCTGCAAATCCAGTGCTCCCCAAAATCCAAATATTGTCACCCTAATAGACCTCTGCTTCTTTTGGTCACTTGCTGGTTCCTTCTGGTTCTTTGATGATTTCAGCACCATCTCCAAGGTCTTGCTTCTCTTTTATCTCTTGACGATAGCTGGTGGGCTGCATCTTGTTGTTCTTACACAATGGGCTCTAACACTATGACTTTGGTTAGAAAACTGCTTGCCTAAGCACAGATTAAAAAACCTTTATTCAGCTGCAAATCCAGTGCTCCTCAGAATCCAAATCCTGTCACCCTAATACTCCCTGACAGAATTAGCATAGGCAGAAAAAGAGAAACCCAGCTGATTCTCTAGAGGTCATCACTTTCTCTGCACAATACACCCCTTGGGCCCGGCAAGGTAGATGATGCTTTTGTGTTATTCGGACAAAGGACTGACCTTTTGCCCATTGTTGGAAATGAGTGAAAGAGAGTGCTTAAGCTACTTGCTTTCCAGCTTGGGACTGAGCCAGGAACTGGGATGATGGTACCACAGGGTATTTTCTTTTTTATTGGCATGAATATGCAGCTGAACATTAACTAGATGATTGTTGCTTTTGTAGCACTACTAGCGACTTTTGATTCTGTAAAAGTTTGGATAAAAGTTAAGGGTTATGACTTTTTTTTAAACTTGCCATGCAAACTAGGTATGCTGTTTGCACAGGATGGCTCTAGTTTTCCTTAGGATTTTATCATTTTACTCTGTGTTCCTAATCTCTTTACAAATTCTGGGAATTAATAAAAACTCATTACATTTTTATTATATAAACTAAAATGCATTAATTTTAACACAAACAAAAAAAACCAAGGGAGAAAAAGGAAACAAAGGATGACAACAAAACAACAATTCAGTTTTGCTCTTTGACATGGATGAACTTTGCAAGGTCATGGAGGTGATGCTGTGCATGATGTATTATGTTGAAGTTACTCTTCAGGTATTTTACAGCTTATGAATAAGTTTTTCTTTACATTTTATAGTACAACATAGTTAATAAGACAATTACTTATAATAATACCATTTTACAGACTTAGTAAAACACAATCATTAACACGTAACAGTTAAGCTTGATCTTTTTCTTGTAGTCAGCTTTAGCAGTGGTTCCATTCTGTAAAACATAAGGACAAAAAGGGAGGGGATCACCCCTTTTGGTTAGTTTCTCATACACTTGTGGCTGTTTTTGCTTGGCTTCTAGCCAGGATGGCACTTGTTCAAAAATTTTCCCTTGCACCATGCAGAGGCTGCTTTTATAGCAGTGTTCTCCTCTTAAAGTGGTGGGCATTCCATGCCATGCATCTCTTTTCCTTGGCTTGTACCAAGGGTTTTTCTCCTGTTGGAGTATGCTCCCTTAGCTTTTTGTTAATGAAGGATAACTCATAAGGAGGTGGGACCTAAGGTTTTTCAGGCCTCTGCCTCTTCCTTAGAATGGTTATTATGCAGCATTTTGTAGAGCCTACCCTGCTACAGGTAGCTCTATTACACTAACCACACCTAGGAGGGTGGCAGTTGTAGGTCATACCTAGGATTAAACTTTTTACTCTCCTGCTCTGATTTTCTTTGCTTCTTATGGGTACAGTCTCTGACTTCTGGGCTTCTTGCCCTGAACCCCCCACCCCCCTTGGATCAATTGAGATTGCAGGCTCCTGGCTCTGGCAGCTCTAACAGTGATGTTTTTTTGGGGGGCCTCTTATCTGGACTGCCAGATATCTTGTTTTTTTAAGGTCCTCCAGACTCTTTATTAGATCTTCCTTCCTCTTTTTTCTCTCAAGCAACTCTCTAGAATCCTAACACTTTTTCTAGGTTTTATTTAACTTTTAGTTTTCCTTTTTCTTAAGAGATTTTTAACCATATCCTTTCTGGGCTACAGGCTTCACAATTTGTTCTCATTAGTACCGCCTTCTTGCCTTGCTCTTTGCAGATTAATTCATTCATCAAATCTCTCTGTCTTACAGCAGTACAATCCAGCAAACTTCACTTCAAGTCTAAGAAAGTTTCCCTGAAAGACTAAAACCATGGGTGACCAATACACACTACACAGAATCCCTTTAGAAAAACTTTTCCCACCTTAAAAAGGAAACCTTTAAACTGTGCCTCTGCAGGGAAAAACAAAACATGCCTCTGATAAGCTTACTTCTCTTTCCCTGCTCAGAGCAACTTAAAGAAATTCTGGGCACTGATATCTCTTTACACAGCTTTACCCTGATGTTTCCTAAAACAAGCTGTTACACGCTTGTAACAATTTCTATCTCTTTTACGCTCTTCACTGTTCCTGGAGAGGCAGGGGGAGAACTAAGTTTTCTACCACTTCTAACCACAAATTCTCTGCCACTGCCTGAACAGATGTCTAGTAACAAACCTTGTTTCTTTCTGTGCTTTTTGCTTCTATTTTCTAATACACACAGGCTCTTAGAGTGTCTGTTTCACATTTCTCTAAGCGATTGTTGATCTCTTTGAAACTATACTGCCTATATAACACTTAGTCTTGCTATAACTTGCACTGATAACTTACAGTTTACAAACTTTATAGCAAACACATACCTGCTTTTGTTTTTTCTGTACACAAGTCTTTAATTATTTTTCCAGGGACCTTAGAGTTAAAGGACCATGTTCATTTACACAGCCTTTCCAGCAGAGAGATGTCTTTCTTCACTTTTTAGCTTCCTATAGTAAACACAACAGGAGGTTCTTATTTAATTCCAAGTGGACTACAGCATACACTCATGTCCGCTACTCTGCCTAACTTGGACAAACAAAGTCTCCTGATCAGCAGTAAGAAACAACATCTTCTGCACAATACTTATATCTTCAGTTACTTCCTATATAATTTTACTTTACTACAAGTTTCAGCTAACCCCTCTAAAATAGATAATTCTGCATTAACAAATTCCCTGATCAGTTAGGTTACTACTGTTGTGTCCTGGTGAAGTTGAACAATTGTTGGACTGTATTTGAACCCAGTACCTATACTTTTGTTCTGGACAGACAACCTTCAGACTGACCACAACACCTACCAGCTGATAATAGGTGAATTTATTGATACAAAGCAAAAACAAAAAAAGGAACAATACAGACAATTAAACAATTCTATATCTACTAAGCCCAGGGCTTTAATCAGAGTTAAGGTACATTCAGCCAGAATGCAGGCTTCACTCTGAGGTTCTCTCTCTTAGGTGTTAGCAGTCTGGATGTGAAATCTTGAACACTCCAAGCTAAAGGCTGGAGGGCAGTTGCTTTACTTAAAATTCTCTCTACCCAACCCCAGGCCATAATCCAAGCCAGGACAGATGGACTCTCCTGGGGCCCCTGCAGTAGACCCTCATTCTGTTTAACCCAACTCACAATAAATACACACACACAATAAATACACTGAGCCTACACACACAGAGGAAAAGCCTCTGAACCCACTGCCATGCTACTGGGGAAAGGTAAAAGATGGGGTCCGATAGCTAAGGCAGCCCAGGACAACCTAGTACACTCAAGCATAAGTACACAGATAGGCCTTATCCTGGTAGAATCGGGATGGACCTGTTTCCCTCCAAATGTGCGTTGAATTCTGCCAACTATGCCAAGATGTTAGACCCCGACTCCATGCAGCACCCAATGACTAGGGAGAAGATGATCCAAGTTCTCATGGGTCCTATTACTCATAAACCAGAGCAAGCAGGGAGCAAACATCAGAACACATTGTTCACAACAGCTTTATTCAAAATGGAGACAGCTTTGGGTGAGCTCCCAAAAAATAAAAAGAAACAGGGAGCTGCACTGAACAATAGTTCAATTCACATTTTATACACCTTGGTTTATACTCATTAAGATTCACTCCACCTATGTCCCTTCTCAGGTTCTACCCATACGTCCTCCTATCTCAAGCTCCACCTCTGTTTACTGTTTACTTCATTAGCCTATGCATCTCATTCATTTACATTCTTTGCTAAGAGTGCATGTGTAAGACTTTGACCTCTGCTTCTTTTGGTCACTTGCTGGTTCTTTCTGGTTCTTTGCTGATTTCAGCACCATCTCCAAGGTTTTGCTTCTGCTTTATCTCCTGATGATAGCTGGTGGGCTGCATCTTGTTCTTCTTACACATTGGGCTTCAACACTATCACTTGGTTTTGAAGACTGCTTGTCTAAGCATTTGCAAGGTTATTTTTAATATACCATTCTGCCTTGTGACCATCAGCTTTTGTTGAGACACAGATTAAAAGCCTTTATTCAGCTACAAATCCAGCGCTCCCCAAAATCTAAATCCTGTCACCTTAACACAGCTCTGTTGTTTTCAAATCTGCTTCTACTGGTAACATTTAAGAACATGCTACAGAAAGACTGGTTAAAGGTGACAATGCAAAATTGGAATTCTCAGAGTAATTGGGATGAAAGAGAAAAGAGATTTTGGGATTTGTTTGTTTTTATTATTATTCATTTTTATATAATTTGTATTTGAAGAGGATAATGTGTAATCAAGTGTAAAATGAATTAAGGCAGCTCACTTGCAGGTGGTGAGGAAAGAAAAACCTCATTTTCCTGAAGGATATAACTGTTGAAGGATGATAAGGAAAAGTACATTTTCCAAGCTAGAGTTCATTCTAGAACCTACTCATCAGCCTTTTGAAGTTTAGTTAAGGAAAACACAAACCTAAATGAAGCAACAGGAGGGCAAAAATATATGCTGTTCTGTTTCATGCTTTCAGACAGTGATTATGTCACAAAGAATCAAAGATAAGGGTTAAACTACTCTCACCCCTTTTTATTTTAATTTATTAACCCCAAGAAAGAACAATGAGAAATGTGTTTAAAACACTGGCCATATAGAATATGGTTTTCATCTGCTGAGTAAATTCAGAGAAGATTCTAAGATCCTCTGTGTTGCAATGGCCCTCATGCTCTTTTCAATTTATAGAAATAGAAACCAGAATTATTCAATCAGCCGGCTGAATTCCTGTATGGGTAATGAGTCCAACATTCCATTTCTTCACCATGGCTCTCACTTGATACTTGTTTCAGGAGGCAGATCTGTTACAGCAAATGCACCAAAGGACAACATGTTTAACACTTGATTAGTGAATGACTCGTTGTAGCAATTGTAGGGGGAAAAGTTCGCTTGTTAAATGGCTCAATAATAGTTATTAAAAGGTGGGATAAAAGAAGTTGGTCTTAAAAAAATAAGTGGCAAGTGAGTGTTAGTGTGCATAAAAGAGAGAGCCTTGCAATATTTGCCTGAGCCACAGATACTGCATGCAGCCTTTCTCAAAATGCCTTTTTCCATGCATCCCAGTCAGGGTGCTATGCACCATCTTCTTTGCCCCTTTGATCAAACTTTGTGAGTTACATGTACAGAGAGCAAGTCACTTAAGTAACTCCTATTTATGATAGAAATAGATTTGAAACCAGCTGCTTTGAATTGCACGGCTAGCATCTTAGTGTATATGATGAATTTCAAATTGGAAAATGACTTGTACTGGAATAGGATGGGCTTATTTTAATAAATGCATCCATTAGTTCCAATGATTGAAGTTTAATTCTTAAATTATTTGTGAATTCTTTTTATTTTGGTATTGGTTCTTCATTTGTTCTTCCTTAGGGCTTAATCCTATTCTGCCTGAAAAAACTGCTGACCTGTCAACTTTTGTAAGACTGAGTCATAATAAAATAAAGGAGGAAGAGGACCCACCCACCTTTTGTTTCAACTGTTTTTCAACTTACTCAAGCAGGGTAGAGTAGGATTAATCCAAGATCCTACTCTATTTTGGGTGCTTTATAGATGTAATACATTCTGATATTTAGCACAGACACGTCCCAAAGTAAAGAGACAGATTCAGATCCTAAAAGTACTATATAGAAAAAGAAAGTAACCATCTACATCCCTTTTAGAATTTGACCTTTGGCCTAACTTATTTGATCCTTTTTAAAAATACTTTCTTTCTTCTCTTCTTTCCTTCCTTTATTCTCCCCTTTCTTACAAGTTAGCTTTTAGTCTCATCTTCTTTCTTTCCCAGTCATTGTTCTTCAAGGAGATACCATGAGTGCACAGATGTTCCAGCTTTTTCTCCCAGAGTAAAAATAGTTGCTTCAGAAGAAAAATAACCTTCTAACAATGAAGATTAAACCACTCCTAGAAGGGTTTCTCCCAGGAGAGCAAACATATCTACATGCTGTGACTTCTCTCAGAAGAAAGCATAGTCATCCAGCATCCCCCTGCCCCCAACCCCAAGGAAACAGTTTGTCATTTGCTGGACACTACTGCTTCAGCAGAGAGCAAAATATGTCCCATTCATAATTCCTACATTGTACTTCAGGGGAAGACATGCTGATGAGGGACAGTCTGGATCTGTAAATCTGTGCTTCCTTATGTACTGCTACCATCTCTTGCCAAGAAAACTAAGGGAGTCTGCAGAGCCCACTGAGATGTGTACAGAGGTCCTCGCCATCCCCAGCTGGATAGTGTCAGCACTGAAAGCTCTTCAGTGCCTCAACAGTCACATGTCTGGGGAAGTTTTTCTCCAAGAATGTGATGGGGCACCAAGTCTGCCCCATCACAGAACTCTGGGGGAATGAAGGAAGACAGAAAATTTACCTTAGCCACCAGTACCAAGAGAGAAAGGGGCAGAGATACCCAGATGGAAGAGGGAGAGACCCGGATGAAAACATAAACAAAGAGCAGCACATGCTGAGGGAGGTGTGGGGAGAGAGTGCCGGTTGTGAAGAGGCAGCAGATGGCCAGAAGGATTTAAAGAGAGGACTATAATAATTAGCCCCAGAAAAGAGCAGTAAGTAACCCAGAATAAACAGGAAGAGACTACAAGAGAGAGACAACAGACAGAAGGGAATGTAAGAAGAGTCCTGGAGAGAGATTTATCTGGGAAGCTGAAATGAGGTAATCAAGGAGTTGCTGAGTCTGATACCTGAAGACATTGGGTAACATCCCAGAGACTTAAAATTAAGAGAAAGGAATGAGAGTGTATGAAGATTAACAAAGAGAAGAGAACCCTTGGGACCCATGCAGAGGAGAACAGGACAAGCAACCAAGAAATTGAGAGTTCTCAGAGAGGGAACTAAATATATCTAAGATGTTAGTTATCTAAGACAGACATAATAGTTGTGCAGAAGAGTTATTTTGTTGAACCACAGACACGATATCGTCTTCATCTCTCAGAACTGTGTTTATTTCCATACCTTATCCATTAAGGTCATGGCAGGTAAGAAATAAAGGAAATTAACCAGTTCATATTAAAACAAGAGATGGTGATTTATTTTGCCAGTATAGATTAACTCTCACACAGAAGAACAAAACTAGTAGAATTCTCCCAGATTATTTTAATGTGTGTACACAACCATAGTCATCACATTTTTAAGAAACCCTGTGATTTTGGGGGTGAAATCTTGGTTTCCTCAGCACTAGTAAAACAATAACTTTACCTGAGAGATTTAAAGACAGAAACCAGACCAGAGGAGATCACAAGAATAAATGAGAATTGCAGTTTTTAAAGCTGAAGCTTTTTATTAATTAATTTATTTTTTGCAACTTCAAATCAAATTTGAGCTGCTTCTGACTTTATTTGAATAAGGTCACCCATCCCTTGGATTTATCTTGTTTACATAATCTGTCTACCCATTCTCTAACCCAGCATTATTTGGGGTTTTCAGTTTTGACCTTTATAGCAGGATTCTTCAATTGTGACTACTAAAACATCTGTGATAGCAAAATTCTGGCTTGGAGCTATCATGATTGAATGTCTCAGACAGTATAGGGAGGAATATGTACTCACTTAGAGATAGCTTGGGTACATTTATAACAATAACAATAATAGTAATAATATAAAGGAAAAGTATGTAACAGATTTATAAAAGGCTTTTTTAGCTTTTATTTTATATTTGACTTTGACAAGTTTTTCAAATTCACACAAAATACTGATTTTTTCAATTTTCAGGTACTTTTGTAAATGTACTTTTCAAGCTCCCCTTTTGATATTTATATTTTCATAACATTTTAAAATTACTGTTTGAATTGCCAACAATGAAAAATAGCTTAGCAGATTAAATTACCTCATTAAATTTTCCCTATACATTAGATCAGAGGTCGGAAACCCCTGCCATGCCTGCCAAGCATGGCACACAAGGCCATTTTGCTTGGCACACCACGCCAGCCCAGGGTCTATGCAGCTGCTGCCAGCAACAGAGCCTGGGCTGCTCCCAGCAGGTGGCTGGGATGCTGCAAACCTTGCTGCAAGCAGTCCAGGCTCCATGGCTGGCAGGAGCTACCTAGAGCCTGGACTGGCTGTAGTCAGGGGGCTGCAAACAGCTGCTCCGGGCTCCAGCATCAGCTCCATACTGGTGGGTGCACATGCGCCTTGAAGAGGATGGTGGGGGAAGGGCCTGAGGCCACACAACCCAGACCTCTCCCCCACTGCTGGCACAGAGATGATGACTGGGGTACGGAGCCCAGTGCAGGTGTTTATAGCCAGCCTCAGCTCTGGGCAGCTGCACCAGGAAGTGGGCAGGCCGCAAACAGCTGCACTGGATTCCACAGCCCCAGCATCAGCTCCAGGCTGGTGTCAACTTCAGGCACACCTCATATTGGACAGTGAGGATAGGGCCTTAGGCAACACAACCCTCCTTTTGTCTGCTCTGAGGTGTGTGTGCAGTCACCACCAGCCTGGAGCTGATGACAAGGCTGTGGAACTCGGTGCAGCTGTTTGCAGGCTGCCTGCTTCAGCTGCCTAAAGCCCAGGCTGGCTACAAACAGCTGTGCCAGGGTCTGGACCCCAGTCATCAGCTCTGTGCCAGCAGCAGGGGAGAGGCCGGGGTTGCACTACCTCAGGCCCCAGCCCCGCCATCCGCTCTGAGGCGTATGTACACCCACCGGTATGGAGCTGATGCTGGAACCCAAAGTAGCTGTTTGCAGCCTCCCAGCTGCAGCCAACCCAGGCTCTGGGTAGCTCCTGCCAACCACAGAGCCTCGGCTACTTGCAGCAGGACTTGCAGCTGAGCCCGCCTGACTAACACCCACTCTGAGCCCAGCCACTGCCCAGCCCCACCTCTGGGATCAGGCTGGCCTGTACAAACTGGCACAGGCTTAGCTGTGTGGGGTGGGTGGGTGGGTGGTTGGGCTGATGGGCAGGCTCCAAGCCAGGGCCCCGTCTAGCTGAGCTGCAGCCTAGGGACTGGCTCCCCAGGGAAGCACAGGGGCTCCAGCAGGCCTAGGGCATTGCTGAGTCAGACTTTGCCTGGTGACCCAGCAGCCTGGCTCTGTGTGCCTGTGTGTCTGATTCTGTGTGTTTGTCTGCCTCTGTCTGGTTTTGTGTGTCTGTGCATGCATACATGTGTCTGGTTCTGGAAGTGTGTGTTTGTGTGTCTGTTCTGGGTGTGTTCTGTGTTTGTGTATATGTGGCTCTGTGTGTGTGTGTGTGTGTGTGTGTGTGTGTCTGGTTCTCTCTCTGCTCTCTTGCCTTTTCTCTTATTTCTCTTTTTCTCTCTCTCTCATTGCAACATACTTAACAAAAAAGGAATACGCAACAACAAAGGCAACATTTATAATTATTAAATATACTAATATGCAGTGCAGACTGACATCTATCCCCCTCCCCCTCCCCGATCCTCATTTTGTTTTTCTGGCATGCCGGCACTCCAGCACCTTCCAAGCTAGACATTGTGGTTTTTCTAGCACTCTGGCCAAAAAAAATTGCCTACCCCTGCATTAGATAATTGAAGTGGTTGTATTCTGACATGTTTAGGAAACATAAATGAAATATGGAATTAGGAAAGGAAGGAAACCAGGGTTTCTCTGTGATGACAGTTTTCATGACTTAAATTTTCTTTTCATTCCAAAAGGGAACAAAATCCAAAGCTCTTGAAATTTCCTACAAAACAAATATATATCTAGTCAATTTCAAGTCTATGTCAGTAGTAGATATTTACATCAAAATTAATTATTTTTAAACAAAATCTTATTAAACGCTTAGCGTAAATAAAACTCATAATTTTAAATACATTCATTCCATCCCTTGGGACTGCCACTGACACCCATGTTAATTGGAAATTTGGGTGTAAAATGGATGTAAAATTTTGGAACTTTCCACTATCAATATTACAGAAGTTAGGCTATTATAAGGTCTATTTTTTTTTAAATTCCAGCTTTCTCTAAGAATTATTTTGTTCCAAAGATGACCAAGTGCACACAAGGACCCAGAAGTGGTGGGGTATTTTTGGGTTGTTTTTTGTTGTTTGCTTCTGTTTGTTTGTTTGGGTTTTTTTTCAGGGAACCATGAAGCACATTGGCCACACCATTTTGGAATGGAAGCCATTTGTAAATACATACATATAATTACTACCCAGTGAGAACTCAAGTCCCCAACCATATACAAATGTCTGTTCAATAGTCATGTGGGTACTGTAAGTAGGGATCTACTGAATTCACGGAGGAAGTGGAGGGCACCTTGGCTCCTTTAAACTTGCAGGTTACCTGCATGCTACTTCACCACAAATTGGTGGAGGGGCCACACCTGCAGCTTGCTCTTGATTGGTGGGGAGGTGAAAACTGCAGTAAATATGGCACCATTTTTGCCTTCTACTGGTGATTGGCTGAAGGGTCTGGGAAGCCCTAATGCTTGTTGCTGACTAGTGGGGAGGCAAAAATCATAGCACATTTAAAACCATGGTTTTTGCTTCCCTGCTAATCAGCAGGGAGTGGTGGAGGGGTGTTGCCAATCAAAGGTGAGGGAAGAGAGGCACATGGGGGAACATAAAACATTGAAGGAGTTGCCACACACCCCACTTCTGCTGTGAATTTGATAGATTTATAGACTCATAGATTGTAAGGCTGGAAGGGACCTCAGAAGATCATCAGGTCCAGCCCCCTGCACCCATCAGGAAGATAACTGGGGTCAGGTGACCCCAGCAAGGTGACTGTCTAGTCTCCTCTTGAAGATTTCCAGGATAGGTGATTGCACCACCTCTGGAGGGGGCTTGTTCCACAGTCTGATGGTGAAGAAGTTGGGTTTTTTTTCCGAATGTTGAGCCTGAATTGATCTTTCAGGAGTTTGTGGCCATTATTCTTGGTTTTTTTCTCGGGTGCCCTGGTGAATGGTAGTTCACCAAGCCGTTGATGTACTCCCCTAGTGTAGCAATAAGCTGATACCAGGTCCCCTCTCAGCCTTCTTTTCCTCAGGCTGAAGAGTCCCAGATTCCTCAGACTTTCCTCATATGGCTTGTTGTGTAAGACTCCGATCATATGGGTGGTTTTTCTTTGGCTTTTATCAAGTTTGTCCACATCATTGTTAAAGTGTGGTGTCCAGAACTATATGCAGGACTCCAGCTGTGGTCTTACCAGTGCTGAATAAAGTGGAAGAATCACCTCCTTGGTTTTCCTGGAGATGCATTAATTGATGCATGCCCTATTGGCTACAGCATTGCACTGGTGGCTCATATTCATACCGTGGTCTATAATTACCCCCTGGTCCCTTTCATTTGTGGTGCTAGTCAGTTTGGTGCCAAGTCTGTAGGTGTGTTGTGGGTTACTCATCCCAAGGTGGAGTGCTTTACATTTCTCAATGTTGAAGTTTATCAGATTCTGATTCACCCAACTTGCTAGCCTGTATAGGTCTGCCTGTATCTGTAGTCTATCTTGACGACACACTCCCCCATAACTTGTGTCATTCATGAACTTGGCCTGTGAGCTCTTCACCTCCACAGCCAAATTGTTAATAAAGATGTTGAAAAGTCCTGGACTGAGCACCAGCCTCTGAGGGACACCACTGCCCACTTCTCACCAGTATGATGCAGATCCATTCCCTATGACTCTCTGGGATCTATCCTGCAGCCAGTTTTTCACCCACCTGACTGTCTTGGAGATAAGCCTACTGTTCTCTAATTTTCTTGTGAGGACATTGTGGGATACCAGATCAAAAGCCTTTTGGAAGTCAAGGTATACAGTGTCAACCTGCTCCCTCATGTCCAGGTGGAAAGTTACCTGGTCGTAGATTCATAGATGCTAGGGTCAGAAGGTACCTCAACAGATCATTGAGTCCAAACCCCTGCCTAGGCAGGAAACAGAGCTGGAGTCAGATGACTCCAGCCAGATGCCTATCCAGCCTTCTCTTAAATACCCCCAAGGTAGGGTAGAGCACCACCTCTCATGGAAGCCCATTCCAAAATTTTGCCACCCTTACAATGAAAAAGTTTTTCCTGATATATAGCCTAAATATGCTTTCTGTTAGTTTGTGACCATTGTTCCTTGTTACCCCAAGAGGCACCCTGGTGAACAGAGCCTCTCTGATCCCTTGCTGCATTCCCCTAATGAATTTGTAGGCAGCCACAAGATCACCTCTCAGCCTTCTCTTGTGGAGGCTGAAGATGTCCAGGTCCCTCAGTCTCTCCTCATAGAGCTTGTCCTGTAAGACCCTAACCATACAAGTGGCCCTCCCCTGGACCCTCTCAAGTCTATCAACATCGTTCTTGAAGTACTGTGCCCAAAACTGGATACAGTACTCCAACTGTGGTCTGACCAATGCTGCATTGAGGGGAAGTGTCATCTCTTTGGTTCTGTTTGTCTTGAATCTGCTGATGCATGATAAAGTGTGGTTAGCTTTGCTGATGATTTCATCACACTGGCAACTCGTGCTTATTTTGGAGTCCACTATGACTCCAAGATCCCTTTCAGCTTCTGTGCTGCTGAGAGGGTCACTTCCCAGCCAGTCGGTGTGTTAGATATTTTTGCATCCTTGGTGCAGCATTCTGCATTTGTCCTTGTCGTACTGCATCCTATTGTGTACTGCCCACTTTTCTAACCTGTCCAGGTCTGCCTGCAATCATTCCTATGCTCCAGAGTGTGTACTTCACCCCACAATTTAGTATCATCTGCAAACTTGGACAGAGTACACTTCACACCCAAATCCAGGTCACCGATGAAGATATTGATAAGTGCAGGTCCAAGTACCGAACCCTGTGGGACACCACTACCCACATCCTTCCAGATTGATACCGCTCCATCTACTACCACTCTCTGGGTGTGACCACTAAGCTGATTTACCATCCATCAGACTGTGTAAACATCTATGTCACAGCCTCTTAATTTATTTATGAGAATGGGATGAGATACCATATCAAAGGCCTTGATAAAATCCAAGAACATGACATCCACTTCTACTCCTGTGTCTAAGCATTTTGTGACCCTGTCATAAAACAAAGTTGGTCAGCCAAGATCTGCCTGCTATGAATCCATGCTGGTTGCCCTGCAGCATTATTTTTTTCTCACTGGACTCTCACAGATATGGTCCTTCATAATCTTTTCAAAGACCTTTCCAAGGATGAAGGTGAGATTGACTGGCCTATCATTACTCAGATCCTCCTTTCTCCCCTTCTTGAAAATAGGGACCACATTGGCCCTTTTCTAGTCCTCTAGGACCTGACCAAAGTGCCATGAGCACTCAAACAGCCATGCCAGTAGTTCTACTATGACATCGGTAAATTCTTTCAGTATTATCAGATGCAGCTCATCTGGGTCTGCTGACTTAGAGACATCCAGTCCATCCAAGTGACTGCACCAAGTCAGCATCAACAGTTGGTGGGCTGGTGTCCCTCTGATGCCCATCTAAGAACCCATTAGGAAACTTATCTTTATACCTGTTCAGGAACACTGAGGAAAAAACTCATTGAATAGCTCAGCCTTGTACCCCCTGTCTGTCACTAATTGTTCCTTCTTGTTCGGTAGAGGTCCTATGCTGCCCTGCATCTTCCTTTTACTCCCTACATACATAAAAAAAAGACTTTTTGTTCTCTTTAATTTGTGCTGTCAGCCTCAGATCTGTAGTTGCTTTGGCCTTTATAACTGCCTCCCTGCAAGTGTGGGGCAAGAAAGTATACTCCTCCTTGGTAGCTTCCCCCTGGTTCCACTGCTTATATGCCTTTTTTTTTTTTTTAACCTTAGGCTCCCTTGGATTTCCCTGTTTAGCCAAGGAAATTTTTTGGCTCCCTTGCTCCTTTCCCTCATACTGAGATTGTCTCCCTCTGCTCCCAAAGGATTGCTTCCTTTAGGAACAACCACTCTTCCTGGACTCCCATCTCACCAATACTCCTATCCTGCAGTGCATCATTGACTAGACTCCAAAGCACACTAAAGTTATCCTTCCTAAAGTCAAGCACTTCAACTCTACTAGTTATCTTACCCACCCTGAACCATATGGTGAATTCATTTGATTGGCGGGCACTATCCCCAAGGTGACCACAAATCTGTAGTTCCCCTACCAGGTCATCCCTCATAGCCAACACCAAATCCAGTAAGGCATTCCCACTAGTGGGACCGTATACCTCCTGCATTAGGTGAGGGTCCTGTATGCAGGTTAAGAACCTGTATGAAAGGTTGGATTTGGCTGCTTCTCCCACCAGATGTCAAGGTAGTTTAGGTCACCCATGACAACCACATCCCTAGACTGTACAGCCTCTGAGAGATGCATCAAGAATTCCAAGTCTAGCTTTTCACTTTGGTGTGGTGGTCTGTAGCTGACCCCCACCACCAAGTCCCTTTCCCTTTGACCTCCATGTATCCTAACCCACAATGCCTCAGCTTTCTCCTCCTCTGATCCCATTTTGATAATGCTCCTTTACATAGAAAGCCACCCCACCCCCTTTCCTCCCTACTCTGTCCCTTTTGTACAACCTGTAGACCTCAATGTGTACTGCCCTGTCATGGATATGGTCCCACCATGTTTCCATTAGCCCAACTAAATCAAAGTTATTGTCTTCAGAGAGAAGTGTGATTTCTTCCTGCTTGTTCCCCATGCTCATAGTATTAGTATAGAGGCACTTGAGCCCTCTGAGTTCCTTTCGTACCCCCCCTATTCTGATGCCCCATGGGCTCCTTAGTACGTACCTGGGATGTACTGTTCCTGTCCCATTGATGGAGAATTATTCCTCTGTAGTTATGGTCCAGTTGTGTGAGGAGTCCCACCAGGTCTCTGTAATCCCTAAAAGATCATAATACACACTGGAGAGTAGGAGGGCTAGCTCCTCCTGCTTGTTCATCATGCTCTTGGAGTTAGTATATAGGCACCTCAGTCCTCCTACTGAGGCCCTTGTCTTCCTGTCCCTTAGCTCCCACAAAAGTGGATCTCTCAGTGTACCTATCTACAGGGCTTACTTGTATGTTGGTCCCTGGACATGTTTGAATTTGTGTATCCCCATCCCTCGGTAATCTTAGTTTAAAGCCCTGTCCAGAAAATCAGCCATCCTGGCCATGAACAGGGACTTACCTTTCCTTGTGATGTAGATCCCTTCCCAGGAGTCCTGTCTCCCTGAAGTGTGCACCATGGTCAAGGAATCTGAAGCCTTCTCAGTGGCACCAGGGTTGGAGTCAGCAGTTCACATCCTTGATGCAATCCTTCCCTTCTGGGACCCCAGCCTGCAACAGGAAGCACAGAAGAAAAGACTCCCTGGGCCCCCAACAGCTTGATCCCAACCCCCAGATCCCCATAGTCACTCATGACCCAAACTGGATTACTTCTGGTCATTTCATTAATTCACACATGGATGAGGACCATGGAGTAGTAGTCAGAGAGCCAGACAAGCCTGGGGATCCACTCTGCTAAATCTCAGATGCAAGCCACTTGGAGGCAGCAGACCTCATGAGCTAGGGGGTCCAGATGGCAGATTGGTCCCTCAGTGCCCTGCATGAGGGAATCCCCCCATGACCACCACCTTGCGCCTCCTCTTGGGGGTGGCAGGATGTTGCTTACCTTCTTCCTCTTATGGTGTCCTCATCAGAGCCTCCTCTTGTAGGGAGTGTACCTGTTGTGTAGGGCCAGAGGAGGAGCATTCCTGGCCCTGTATTTCCTGGAACATGACGTGACCGTCTTCCAGGTCACTCCAGGTGGGTCTTCTTGGTTAGCCATCACACTGGCCACCATCTCCATCTCTTTCTCTTCTTCCTTCTTCTGGAAAAGGGGTTGGCAGTAGTCATCAATGAAATCTTCATGGTCCCTGATGGTGTGCAGCTGATGTATCTTCTCCTTAAGCTCCTGCACCCAGCCCTCCAGAGACTTCACAAGGGGGTACACCCCACAAGTGTGGGTGCTCCCATGATCAGTTGCCAGCAGTCACAACGGGCACTTAGGTCCCTAACTATAATTCTTAAAATAATAATTACAATGTATTTAAGAATGTAGATAGAATGTATAAATGTAAAAACAATAGATAAGGATGTGTCTGTATTATAAAATAAATTACATTGACAGTCATTTCTTATTAATCAACCAAAAGATTATTCTCATTATCAATCCATTCTCAGAAGTCTTAAGGAGATCAAAGGGAATTGTGTGTGCACATGAATGCACACAATTACACATTGAACATCTCGCCTTGAGATACTATTTCAAGATTCATACCTAGATTATGAGTTGTGTGCAAACTTGATGGAACTGAGGCAGCAGGGTTGGAAAGCTCAGTTGGTACTGACTTCCATGAGGCTAGTCATATAGTTAAAATTAAACATTCATGTGTGTTGCTGAATTGGAGTTTTAAAACAGTCTGAGACTTATTCTTAAATAAACCCTCTAAGGACTCACCCACACATACAAGCTCCTGCACTTGCAGCAGCTCAAATAGAAGTGGTGCAAATCTGAGCCTGGTCTTTTTGCCTCAGCACATGTGTTCAGACATGCACTTTGTTGTGGATCAAATTGTGCCACTTGGGGCAAAATAACCATGCCTGGCTCCTCCCAGATCTTCAGCCAGCACCTGTGCTGTCCCCAGCAGTATAAAAGGCTGCCCTGGCAAGTAGCTCAGGCCTACTAGCTCTCAGGAGCTTCTGGGGCCCAGTCAATTGATACCTGGGGACACTATCCCTTGTGCCAGCTGGACTGCTGAAGCAGCCCTGAGATTTCCCTGCACCCTCTACCAACTGCAGCAGTCTGGCTGTGAGGGATGCTGCCTGGCTGTGACCTGCTATGCACCTTCCAAACTCGGATGGGGAATGCAGAGCCAGTAGAGGCATCTGCCCCTCTGGGCCAGCTGCCAGTGGACTGCAGTTGCAGGGCTGGCCTTTGTGCAGCACTACTGCCATTTGTGCCTCCTGCCCAGCCATCTGGGCAGCTATCGCCTGGAGGATGTTCCGGGTGTGGTGTCCTGCTTTGAACTATCAAAGCATGTTCTTCTGGCCCTGTTTGGCCAGGAGGTCAGCCACAGCCAGATGGGTCCAAGGTGCCAGCTCTGAGCAGGCAGGGTACTGCCACTGGCCTCCCTAGCAGGAATTCTGGTGTTCCCTACTGGCAGCCCCAGCAGGGGTCAGGGAAATCGGGGTGGGGGCTGGCAGGGGGAAAGGGGGCTGGGGGAGTGGGAAGGGCCATCGGGGGTCCTCCCCACAGTCCCTTCCCCCCACCTCCAGCCCTCTGAACCCTTACTCACTGGCACCGGAGCCTTGGTGCTGAAACACGCAGCTGGCCAGGGTGAGGGGCAGCCATAGAGATGCTCTGGCAGCCAGAGCATCTCTTTGGAAGACCCAGACTCTGGCTCCCAGACCATGCCCTGCCCCACTTTTTTATACTTTGGGTTTTTTTAGATCAGGGGTCTAATTGTCTCCCTGCGCTACAAACTTGCAGGGTGGGGAACATTTTTTTGTTCCCGCACATGCCTATTTCCCCGCCTCAAAGGGATTTGAGGTGGGGCAAGAGGCATTTGCACGCTTGTGTGGACGTGCCCTAAGGGGCTGTTCTACCTTCATAGTCTCTTTTCACTAACAGAATTGCAGAAGGATCTTCTCCTTTGTGGTTGCTTTCCATCTGTCTCAATCACATTAATCACACAAGGGAGGGGAGAAAAAGGAAACTGTCCCTGCACTTGTTAAATTTATACAAATATTACTTTTTCAATTTGAAATCTTCAACAGTCTTTAAAAATGTATTTTCACAGTAGCCTTGTAGTACACCTAAATGTTAAAGTCTGCCAGGCTAGTATTATAGATAGTCTTTCTAGCCTCTACAATCAAAAGAAAACTCTGTATTCCTTATCTTTCATGTGAATACCTTGGGAAAGCTGCAAAAATCATGTATCCAGTGTTCCTTAACAGGAAGAGCACCTGGCTTTGTGGTTTTGCTCCTGTTTTAATATGCTGGTGCTGTGCCCATGTTAACATTCCTTTTTTTCACCTGCTTTCTACCCAGTGTGTGAAAAGGAAGATTTTCTTTTTAAAAAAAATACATTGTAGAGCTTATTTACCTTTTCAGCCTGGGGACTTCGGTTCACATCTGAAGTGCTGCTAAGACTGAACAAAATGTGATGAATTTTAATACTGTTTTTGATAAAATGTTTCAAACTAGCTGCAGATAATTCCAGACCTTGGTAGATATTTAACATGGCTAGAAAAATAAGTACTTTTTATTATGGGATGCACTGTGTGAAAATGCTTGTTTGCATTGAATCATTGCCCCAACTGGTTAAGAAGGATAGCCTAGGTGATATGATGAAGGGATAAGAGGAAGCTGAAGTTGAAAGTCTGTTCCTCTGGGTCCATAAAAGTATCTTTGTGAGTTACTCTTTGATGTGCATATCAGGCAAGACTCCTTCCCTGGTGGTGTCAGATAGCAGAATGGCAGGGGGGTATAGAAATCTTTCTTGTTGTTCAGCAATGAAGTTTAAATCCAAAATTGGCTAGAATTCAGTATCTTCCAGGATTCAATTTCCCTGAACCTGAGGAAGGACGTGTGTGCCCAAAATCTTACTGAAAATGATACCTTTTTGCATTTTCTTAGTTCGTCTAATAAAAGGCATCATCTCTGAACCACGAGTTGTAGAGTTTTGCATTTCTTTTTGTCTCAGACAAACATAGCTACCAAGGGTTGTGTGAAGCAGGCTCTATTCAATTTAGATTTTGCCCAAATTGGGGACAATGATTTGATTTGTTGATTCAGATCACTGTCCTGATTCAGTTCAGGTGAATCTGAAGATTCGATGCTGATTCTCCAAATCAGGGGTTTGGACATAGACACAGCTTGAAAAGTTTTTTCTACATACCTTGAGGTAGCAGGCATGGCTCGTGATTGCTGCAATGCTGGGGTACATGGAGCATCCCACATCAGTGCGGGGATGGGTGGGGGTCCTCCACATGCTTGGCAGCAAACCCAGAACTGGACCAGAACTGCTTCTGGTCCACTTCTGGGTCTGCTACTGATCGTACTGGTGAGCCCTCCATGCTTCTATGGGACATTCCATACTCCCCAGCATCACAGCATTCATGAGCCCTTGCTACCTAGGGGTATGTAGAAAAAGCATTTAAAGCTGTCTCTGTGTCTGAATCTCTGAATCTTTCTGAATCTCTCCAGATTGATTCAGAGGGTTCTGATTTGATTCAGAGACATTAAAGGTTCCTCTGATTCAATTCTGATTTGGATATTTGGCCACCAGATCAGGCCGAACCTACACCGAATTGAATCAGGGACCAAAGCTTTGCACAGTACTACCAAATACATCCCTTAATCTGTCCTGTACCTTATTTCTTCTTTAGTAAATGTGAACAAGTCAAATATTGCTCTCAAGTGCATGGTACCACATGCTGTAGTGTAACGGCACTGATCTAAATCCATTTGCTATAAATGGGAGTATTTTTGCTACTTATAATGCAATTTGGATCAAAGTCTTATTGCAATTGTTTATCAAGAAGCTCAAGGCTTTCATTTTGTACACACTTTAGGCTTTTTTAAAACTAGAGTCTGATTTCCTGTAAAACCTGCACTGGAAAAAGGCTTTTTCATAAAAGGCTTTTACAATTTTCAGCTTAAAAAAGAAAACAAACAAACAAACAACCCCCCCCCACCCAAAAAAACCCTTAGCTATGTTCTATTTTGAATTTTATGTTTTATCTTTAATTTCCCACTTCTTGATACTTTTGTGGTTTAAGGCATATAGGAATTCAGAGACAAGTGCAGCCTTTTGGTTCCTACTGAACCTAAAGGATTTTGTGTTCAATTTACTTCATTTTAAAAAGAAGCCCCTGTCATTACATAAATTACTATAATATTTTCATGAACTCAAACATACAAATGACCACAATATACTTCTAGAAATGTTATTTGTTGTGAGAATGTGGTATCATCTGACTACAGAGTTCAAGAGCCAGCAAAATGGTTATTGTAAGACACTGATGTTTTTGGTTGATCAGATAACTGTTGAAAGAATCCTCTGTGTAATTACTGCTCAGTGTATATTGTAAGTGCTCTAACTGTTGCTTGAAACCATTATGATCCAGCAAAATCTTTTCAAGCTTCATGTACAAAGTGTCTATGTTGCATCATTAAACAATGGAGGGAGAGATTTAAGCAGGAATACCATGGTGCTAACTTTGGGCTTAGTTTCTATTACTTGGCATAGTACCTGGCAAAAGCTGTTCCTGGTCTTCTTTTTATTTCATTTTTTTAATTATGTTTTTTCTCCAAACTGTCTTCACAGCATTGTCTGTCTAGTGAGGAATCTAAGCAAGTATTAACAAAGTGAAGCTAACCAAAATTGAACAAACTATTAGCAATAGTTTAAAATGTCCTTTGTTATACCCTAATGAATATAATTCACAACCTCTGCTTGGAAAATAGTGATTCTCTTATTACTTATAGGCAACAAATCCCTAACTTGAAATAAAAAAAGATTATCAAGGTGATTGTTAATTTACGCATTTATTTGCGGTCTCATGTATTCTGGGAAACATGGAAATACTTAATATAAAATTTTATATTGCCACCTACCACTGCAGTATCTAAGCATCTTCTGTGTAAACCAGACTGCTGATAATAATGTCCTTAATGGACTTCATGAGTGTGTCCAGATGAGCATGGACATTTGTTTCCCAGGGGACAAGTAGTGATGACACACCTTGTACCACCACTACTTGTCCCCAGGGAGCGCCTGTGCCATGTGTGCTTTGGTGCATTGCAAGTTGCCCCAGTTTGAGTAGGGGAGGCTGGAGCCACAACTGGATTGGCCTCAGTAGCCTTACCTAGGGTTCTGGGGGCCCCCTGGGGCTGCAACAGCAGCAATTCTGCCATGCAGAGCCTCACTGGCAGCCACAGTGTGGCTCTGGGTGGCTTGGCTCTGCTTTTGAGTGGTGCATGATGACTGTGCATGTGCCACCTTCCTTCCCTCTGCCTTTTTTTTTCTGATATACAAGGGAGGTCAAAAAAACCTGTGGGAAAAAAAGCAGAGTAGTGCATACACTGGTAGTGCACTCTTG
This sequence comes from Crocodylus siamensis, assembly GCF_052110815.1. Taxonomy (NCBI): domain Eukaryota; kingdom Metazoa; phylum Chordata; order Crocodylia; family Crocodylidae; genus Crocodylus; species Crocodylus siamensis. The sequence continues at coordinate 43,694,407 of NC_143401.1, read as the reverse complement.
CAACACAAAGAACATTGAGATGGGTGGTATGTGGTACCACAGATATGTTTGTGGCACTGCATACTGCATGGCTGCATTCATCTGGACACAGCCCATGAGTCTCTGGGTATTCTGCCATTTTAGCCTATAGCATGGCCTACTCTGAGAAAGAAAAGATGGACATGTAGAAGAAAGTTGAAACCATGTTTCTCTAGTCTGTGAATCTGGAAATACAAAAGATATATCCAGTGAAGTGCCATTTTAAAATATATACTATATGTTAAAATATGTAAATGCATTTTAAATTTAAATGCATGGTATTTGAGGGCAAATAAAAGGTTTGTAAAGACAAGACAACTTTATTTGGACCAGCAAAGTCTTACGGTGCTCGTTGGTAAAGATCAGAGATGGGTTAAGATCAATATTGAAACCATGGGTTGAATCTACAACAGAAAATTCTAATAGGATATGAAAAAACCTGCATCTCATGGATTTTTTTTCAATGAAGCATCTTTATTTTTCATGAGTTACAGTCCTGTCTTGCACTGAAAAGTGCAGATTCTAAAAATGATACTGTGGGGCTTCATATTTTTCTCTCGCTGAAAAAAGCATCAGTGATGAGAAGCTGAATTCAGAATATTTATTTGAAAAAGGAAAATGCCTTTACTTGTAGTATTTAGGAGACCAGAAAATTTAGCCTAGGATCTTATAAATGAGGTTGATTTTTTTTCTTTTTCTACCTATCAGCAGCACTAAAGGTTTTGCAGGCCAAATTAGAAAAGCAGATATGAAGTCAAATGTAGCAGCATAATAAAAGAAAACAGAAAGGAGTTTTCACTGTGGGAAGAACTTTAAGGACTTATCCAGTAATTTAGAGGTAGTAATCACTTTCAGCTCTGAGAAAGTCTTTGGGTTTTGTGACTGATCATCATCTCTGCAAATGAGGCCATTAATTAATTAAACCAGATACAAAAAGTGAAGAGGACTTTTTACTAGATGGTGGACTTGCTCTTGAACGCATATGGCTATAAGCATTAAAATGCAATTAGATGAGTGACAGGCAGCTAGATGGAAGGGAGGCAGAACAGAAAGAATTAGTTTACAGAATCTGAAGCTGAGTGATGCTTGCCCATAAGTAACATCCTTAGTAGACATTACATGTCACTTTTTAGAGGAAAACCCATGTTTTTATATGCATAAACATAGTACCTAGTACATTGGGTCTCTGGTCATTGCTGTTAAACATGCATATTAATTATAGCAGTTATGATAATAGGTGTTCTAATTAAGTGAAGAGAAAATGACATGGTGCACAATGTATTCTATAGCAGAAGAGATAAGGGCAAGAAGAAAAAGTCTCTGAAAAGGAAAAGTTATAAACATGTGCTTCACAGAGTGTGAAGAATAATGGAAACAGTAGGTGTATATACATGGGCTATTATGGCAAAGTGATAAACTCCAGTGCTTGTCGCACCTCTGTTTATTGCTCCTGTGTGCTGCATTTACATGTGTACCTGTAACCACATGTTGATCTGGGTCACAGCAACCTGCCATAAACCTGTCATGTAGAGTCACCCACAGAGTACTTCCTGAGTTTTCACAGAGAACTTCAGTAATTTCAAAACTGCACTAAGATTATTAAGGGAGAGAAGAGAGGGAGGAGGAAAGAAATAGGTCAGTTGCCACCTAAGAAGGACCATGTACTGAGTTTTAGTGGGTCAGATCAATATCTACCCAAAGAACCAGCCTGTTCAAAGTAAAAAAAAAAATACAAGGGGGAAGTGGAAGAGGATTTTGCTGAGTATATTGGTCAGAAGGTTTAAAGAACTCTTTTTTCCCTTTGTCTTTGTGTCAAATTCAAATGTAAGCTACTTTGATGTAAACAATTGAGCTCCTTCAGATTTACAGGAATGTAAATAAAATCTGTATTCTAGTCATTATTACAATAGTAACATTATTTCTTCAGGTGTTCAAATATAGTAGTTTGTGTTGAGCTGGTCAAAGGATTTTCAGTAAGACTTTTATGTTCAAAAATGTAATTCTGTTCAAACCAAAATGTTTCTTAGAAACATATACATTTGGCCAAAAGTATCCTTGGATATGTGATATGCTGAGACTCTATCATACTTTGGTTAGACCACTGGCCTGAAAAGTCCTAGGGCCAATCTGAGATTTTGTACTCTAGAGCACTGTAAATCAAACCAAGATGCGTTTCAGTCATGGCTGTCTTACATACCAGCCAGAGTCCTAACAATTGAACTATAGTGTTTCTAGTTTTATTCAAAAAAAAAATCTTTTTTTTTCAGTGCTATAACAAAGACAATGCTTGTTTTGGGGTATTTATTTTAAATATTAAAGTGTTTCATACAATAGAACTGTTTTAGTTTTCTAGCCAGCCCTAACTGTATGTCACCATGGAGTTACATTGATTTATATCAACTGAAGATCTGGTTCACTTTATCTTTTTTAGGTCTCTCATCAATATTCATCTACTTTATATTTTTCCTTCATTTCTTATCCTTCCTTTCTCTAAACTGTCTAATTTAATTATTTCTTCCTCACAAACTTACTACTTTTATGCCCTTACCTCAAATTGTTTTCAGTAGGTTTGTTGCCTTTGCTGTTACCTGCAGTTGAAATCATTAATGAATCTCATGAGTACTCAAAAACAGATATAGCAACATCATTTCTGCCTTGTTGTTCTTACTGTTCTGTGAAACTGAAATTTATACAGGGTTTAATTACATTTATATCATACATTCTGTTTTAAGAGAACCGATATTTACAGAGGGATTGGACAAATATCATTACACTTAAATAAAGACCCCCTGCAATGTCCTTTCAGTGTTGCTGATAAGAATGAAGAATGCATGAGTTCTTTTGTTAACTTTCATTATTACTTGATTTCACTATTACTGTGATTTCCAACCTAACAGAACCTGTCTTTCAAAATAAAAAACAAACTATCATGTTCATGTTATTTATTATATATATGTATTTTTATTTCCACAGTTTCAAAATAATAAAAACAAAGATTCCTTCTATATAGACCAATTAATATACAAGGTAAAGGGAAATTCAAGATAAATGTTCTTTTACGGAGACAATTTTGCTAAGATCAGTGTAGAAATATATTATTGTATATTTAGACACTTTTCTGCCTGTATATCATAGTTACTCTTATATTTTGTCCATTATTCTTTATTAGCAAGATAACTGGTATATGTTGTGTTTTGTTTTCAGTTGTCATCTGTTTCTAATATTCAACCTCTTTCTAAACTGCTTTGGCTGTGACACTCTCTTTGTCACTGTTGAAAGGGAGAGAGTTCTGTTTTGGGATTTTTCTCAAAAGTCTTGACTTGAATAATCGTGTTATAAAGAATATACAAATGATTAATTTTGGATAAATCTGAAAGGAACTCCTGAGTGGGTCAATAATTGACAAAAGTTAATCAAGAAGGGATAGTCCTGAAGTTAGTTTCATAGTTGGTAGGGTCAGAAAGGACCTGAGCAGATCATAAAGTCTGACCCCCTGCCATGGCAGGAAAAATTACTGGGGTCAAAAGACCCCAGCAAGGTGTTCGTCTAGCCTCCTCTTAAAGACCTCCACAGTAGGAGCCAGCACCACTTCGCTTGGAATTTGGTTCCAGATCCTAGCCACCCTGACAGTGAAGTAGCACCTCCTAATGTCTAGTCTGAATCTACCCTCTGCCAGCTTCTGACCATTATTTCTAGTCACTCTTGGTAGTGCTTAGGGGAACAGGGACTCCTCCAATGCCTGCTGGTCCCCTCTGACTAGTTTGTAACAGCCCTCTAGATCCTCCCTCAGCCTTCTCCTGTGGAGGCTGAACAGGTTCAGGTCCCTTAGCCTCTCCTCGTAGGGCCTGCCCTGCTGTCCCCTGATCATGTGAGTGGCCCTCCTTTGGACCCTCTCCATCTTGTCTACATCCCTCTTGAAGTGTGGCGCCCAGAACTGGACACAGTACTCCAACTGAGGCCTGACCAGTGTCGCATAGAGGGGGAGGATCACCTCCCTGGATCTGCTTGAGATGCATCTGTGGATGCATGACAAGGTGCGGTTGGCCTTCCTGACTGCATCCCCACACTGCCAGCCCATATTCATCTTGGCATCAATGAAGATTCCAAGATCCTTTTCTGCCTCTGCACTGATGAGAAGGGAGTTCCCCAGCCTGCAGGTATGTTGCTGGTTCTTCCTCCCCTGATGCAGCACCCGGCACTTCTTAGTGTTGAAACCCATCCTGTTCTCATCCGCCCACCCCTGTAACCTCTCTAGGTCTGACTGCAACCTATTCCTCCCGTCTAGCGTGCCCACATGCCCCCACATCTTAGTGGCGTCAGCAAATTTGAACATGGTGCTTTTTACCCCCTCGTTCAAGTCACTGATGAACATGTTGAACTGTGCAGGCCTGAGGACCAAGCCCTGCAGAACCCCACTGCCCACATCCCTCCAGGCCAAAAACGACCCATCCACCACCACTCTCTGGGTGCAGCCCTCCAACCAGTTAGTGACCCATTTGACTATGTAGGTGTTGATGCCACAGTCCCCTAGTTTTTTAATGAGAATGGGGTGAGAGACAGTGTCAAAGGCCTTCCTAAAGTCCAGAAAGACTACGTCCACTGTTACCCCTGCATCTAAGGATTTTGTGACCTAGTCATAGAAGGCCACCAGGTTGGTCTGACAGGACCTGCCTCTAATGAACCCATGTTGGTTGCCCCTAAGCATAATCTCCCCCACTGGCCCCTCGTGGACATGTGCCAAAATAATTCTCTCAAAAAGCTTACCCAGGATCAAGGTAAGACTAACTGGCCTATAGTTTCCTGGGTCCTCCTTCCTCCCTTTTTTGAAGATGGGAACCACGTTGGCCCTCTTCCATTCCTCTGGCACCACACCAGAGCACCATCAGTGCTCATAAAGCCATGCCAGGTGTCCCGCATAGACCTCAGCTAATTCCCTCAGCACTGTGATGTGGAGATCATCAGGACCAGCTGATTTAAATATGTCCAGTCCCTCCAGAAGTTCCCTGACTAGATCCTTACTGACCCTTGGCCTTTGTGCACCTTCCCTGGGGCCTGAGGGGATCCCAATGGGGGGTCTGATCCAGTCCCTGCTCAGGAAAATGGAAGGAAAGAAGTTGTTAAATAGATTAACTTTCTCGTCTGGTGTGATGACCAGATTTCCTAGCATGTCTTGCAGGGGTCCTGTGTTACCCGGTACCTTCTTTTTGCCCCCTATGTATTTAAAAAAGGACTTCTTGTTGTCCTTCATCCAGGTAGTTACTCCCAGTTCCATCTCCACCTTGGCCTTCCTGACCACCCCCCTGCATCCTCGAGCAACTGCAGTATAGTCGTCCCTGGTGATGGCCCCTCCCTTCCATTGGTTATATGCCACCCTTTTAGCTAGGAGATGTTTCCGGATGCTTTTGGCGAGCCATGGGGGCTTTTGCGCCCTCCTGCCCCCTTTGATCTGTTTTAGAATGTTCCACTCCTATCCCTAGTTAAAGGGAGAAGAAAGTCAGGTTCCATTGGGGTACCCCTTTGGCTTTTTAAACCAAGAAACAGTGCAATGTTCACTCATTGAATGTTGCAGTGCGCTGAATTACATTCTACAACGCATTAGTCTAATTCTGCAGCAAACTAAAAAGGCAACATTACATCAGAATGTCCTACGTTGCACTGTTTTTTTCCTCCCCAGGCATTCCAGTCTGCTGGAGAATTCAGCACCAACACGCTGCAACAATAAATGTTCTGAATTTAGGGTTGTTGTGTGGAGCATATACTGGGCCCTACTTATAAATAATGAAATATGTTTTGCAGCCTTAACAGTAGCTGTTGCTCTCAGCTCCCAGCTCCCAGCTCCCACTTTAATAGCAGTAACTGATTGGCATTTAGATGACTAAATCTTTTACTTTTTTACCTTCATGAAAGGTGGTGATCAAAATATTTTTAAACTCACTTCCTGCCCAATTTCACCTGTCTGTCCTAGTTTTGTCTTCACATTTTCCTTCTTCCCTATAGTCACTTTGTTGATTTCATAGAAATTTAGCTTTAAAATTCAGATTTGTTGTATTTTTAACACTAAATCTAATAAATAAATAAATTAATAAGTCCTTGCCTGTAAAGCAAAGTCATGACATTTCCATTTAAGAAAAAAAAATAATTTTGGAGATTATCCTTCCCAGTGTTTCAGTGGAGATTTATTTTTATATAACTAGGAAACCCGCCTACCTTTGCTACAGCTCAACTGCTGTTAGTTAATTAGATGTGACCCCAGAGATGCCCTATATGCATTCTTGTTTCATTGGGCAATGTATTTGTTTTGGGCATGTAAAGTGTGACTGACAAACATCTGTGATGAGCAATACCACGCATACATTAGAAAAACATAAATAGATTTTCACTGCATAAAGAACCACTGGCATTTCTTGGAACCTTTACAAACACATTATTGTATATTTAGAAACACTTCTACCTATATATATTATATATCCTCTCATTTTCTTCCACAGTTGTTCTTTATTAGTTTTTACATGAACGAACTGCTTTTTGTAGCTTTTTTTTTCTTTTTTGAGATGTTATCTCTTTTTACTGTTCAGTCCCTTCAAAACTACTAAAACTCTGGCTGTTGGCATACCCATTGTCACTACTGAAATATTTGTAATGTTTAAAGCAGATTTTATGCCCTCTGGTGGGAAATCTGAACACATGTATGTTAAGTAAGCATAAAGAAAACCAAAGGTATCTTTATTATTTTTTAAAGTAATCAAAATGTATAGTGAAAGTAAAGGACATGTAAGTGTTTCCATACCAAGAATCCTTGTAAGTTGCTTCTAATATTTCCTCAGTTTCCAGCATATTGAGTCTCCAATCTATAATGAAGACAGAAGAAGACTGTTCATTAGCTGAAATGAGAGTCGATATCAGTGCACATCAGTTTTGGGGTGCGGTGTTCTCATGCTGTTTAGCACATTGTTTCACATGGTTTATTTTCTGTGTTTTGGCAGGTTATTTTTCTTTGGGGAAAAAACAAACAAACAGGAAATTTGATTCCCTGCTCCCACTTCCTGGCTTAAGACATTAAGATTGAAAAATTAAGGACTCAGTTGTGGGAATGTTGAATATAAGGCTGCCACTCATAACTTGATGGAATCATAGAAGTAGGGTAGGAAGGAACCATGTAGATCTTCAAATCCGACCCCCTGCCTGGGCAGGAGAAAAACTGGGCTCAAATGACTCCAGCCAGGTAGGCATCAAGCCTCTTCTTAAAGACCCCCAGGGTAGGAGTCAGCACCACTTCCCTTGGAAGTTGGTTCCAGATCCTAGCCACCCTAACTGTGAAGTAGTTCTTATGGATGTCTAATCTAAACCTACTCTCTAACAACTTATGGCCGTTATTCCTTGTTATGCCAGGAGGCGCAAAGGGAAACAAGTTCTCCCCCAAACATTTCTGATTCCCCCTAGGGAGTTTATAGATGGTCACCAGGTCCCCTCTCAGCCTTCTCTTGTGAAGGCTGAACAGATTCAGGTCCCACAGTCTCTCATAGTAGGGTCTGCTCTGTTGTCCCCGGATCATGTGGGTGGCCCTCCTCTGGACCCTCTCAATGTTGTCCATGTCCCTTCTGAAGTGGGGAGCAAAGAACTGGACACAGTACTCCAGCTGTGGCCTGACCAGTGTTGCGTAAACGGGGAGGATCACCTCCTTGGCCCTACTTGAGATGCACCTGTGAATGCACGAAAAAGTCCAGTTAGCCCTGCCAACTGTGACCTCATATTGTCAGCCCATGTGCATCTTGGAGTCAATAATGACTCCAAGATCCCTTTCTGCCTCCATGCTCTCAGGAAGGAAGTTTCCCATCTTATAAGTGTGCTGCCGGTTACTACTGCCCAAGTGGAGCACCCTGCACTTGTCAGTATTAAAATGCATCCTGCTTTTGTTAGCCCACCCCTGTAAACTATCCAGGTCTTGCTGCAGTCTTTTCCTCCCTACTAGCATGCTCAATTCACCTCAAATTTTGGTATCATCAGCGAACTTAAAGAGGTTGCTTTTCACCCCATCCTCCAAATCGCTGATAAAGAAATTGAACATTGCTGGCCCAAGGGCCGAGCCCTGGGGGACTCGACTGCCCACTTCTCCCTAGGTAAAATATGACCCGTCCACCACCACCCTCTGAGTATGACCCTTCAGCCAATCTGCAATCCATCTGACTGTGTAGGCATCAATGCCAGAGTCATCTAGCTTTTTAATGAGGATGGGGTGGGAGATGGTGTCAAAGGCCTTGCTGAAGTCTAGAAAGACTACATCCACAGCAACACCTGCATCCAATGCTTTTGTGACCTGATCATAAAAGGCAATCAGGTTGGTCTGACATGACCTGCCCCTAATGAAACCATTCTGGTTGCCCTTGATGTGCCCTTGAGGTTGCAGATGTGCTCCTTGATGATCTTCTCAAAGAGTTTCCCTAGGATTGAGGTACGACTGACAGGTCTATAGTTGCCCAGGTCCTCCCTCCTCCTTTTTTTAAAGATGGGGAGCACGTTGTCTAACTTCTAATCATCTGGCACCTGGCCTGAGCACCATGAGCACTCATAAAGCCATGCCAAAGGCCCTGCAATAACCCCTGCTAGCTTCCTCAACACCCTGGGGTGGAGAGCATCTGGACTCACTGATTTGAACATCTCCAGCCCCTCCAGAAGCTCTCTAACCTGGTCCTCCCCAACCTGAGGTCTGGAGGCATTCCCCTTGAGTCCATCTTGCATCACGGTGGGAAAGTCGCATCCCTGCACAAGAAAATGGAGGTGAAGAATTGGTTAAAGAGATCTGCTTTCTCCTCTGGCGCAACCACCAGATTGCCCAGAGAATCTTGCAGGGGCCCCACATTTCCCAGTGCTTTCTTCATCCTCCCTATATATTTAAAAAAGGACTATTTATTATCTTTGATTTTGGATTCTAGTCTTAGCTTTATGTCCACCTTAGCTTTCTGACAGCTCCCCTGCAGGCCCGAGCAGAGGAGTTATACTCCTCTTTGGAGATAGCACCCCCCTTCCACCTGTTGAACATTGCCTTTTTCACAATCAGGCATTCTCAGACACCCTTGGTGAGCCAGAGGGGCTTTTAGGCACTCCTGCCCCCCTTGCTTCTCATTGGGATGGTCACCCCTTGTACCCTGAGTATCGTCTCCTTAAGGAACGACCACTCATCTTAGGCACTGAGTTCCCCTGCTCTTGAGAATCCCAGCACCTCTCCCACTAATCTCCTCAACCCATTGAAGTTGGCCCTCTTGAAGTCTAGGTCTACTGCCTTGCTGGAGGCCCTTGACACTGTAGAAGTAATTGGCTTACTTGACTAGAAAAAAACAGACAAAGACCAGAAGTGCTGATACTGCTTAATTCAACTGTTCTGAGATAAGGAATCCGCATTCCTGCATTCCTTGGGTTATCTTGATATCTTGCTCTATGCATAGATAGTTGTTTAAGTAAACTTTCTAAGTTTCTGTGTAATTTACTATTGTTTTGTTTCTCCAAGGTATATTTTTTATCTCTTTCTCTGTCTTTAGTATAAATATGCTTGTAAACTTAGAGAGTCTGAGAAATCCTTTGAAACAGACAAGTGGGTGATTCCCCTTGCTGTATGGAATTTTCCCTGTGATCACAGTATAGCCTTAAATAAAGAAAAGCTGGCTCTGTCAGTTCTGATTCAAGCACAATGCGAATTTTGATTTCTTCCACAACACCCTATGCTGGATGGTGAATTCCAGCAAGCGATGATCGCTATCACCCAGGTGGTCAAGAACCTGGAGACCCCTTACCAGGTCATTGCCTGTGGACAGAACCAGGTCCAACAGGGCATTTCCTCTGGTGCAACTGTGCACCTCCTGAATTAAGCGGAGGTCCTGTATCTGTATGCTGGAAGCCTTCTTTACAACAAGGACACACAGCTGGCTCATATTCAGCTTATTGTCCAATGTAATCCCCACGTCCTTTCCTGCAGAGCTGCTGCTTAGCCTCTCAGTCCCTAGCTATACTAGTAAATGGGACTGTGCCATCCCAAGGGCAGGAATTTGCACTTGCCCTTATTGAGCTTCATGAGATTTCTTTTGGTCCAATATTCAAGTTTGTTGAGGATTCTCTGAATCCTAGTTTTACTCCTTAGCATACCTACTACACCCCCAATTTGGAGCTATCTGCTTACTTGTTGAGGGTGCAGTCAATCCCATCTTCCAGATCACTGATGAATATACTGAACAAAAAAAGTCTCAGGACTGACCCCGGAGGTAGTCCACTTGATACCAGATGGCAGCTATAAATCCAGCCATTTATTACTATCCTTTGATCCCAACAAACTAGTCAGTTTTCTTCCCACCTTGTAGTTCATTCCTCCAACCCATACTTCCTTATCTTGCTTAAGAGAATTTTGTGGAGAACATACCAAAAGCCTTGGTAAAGGTGTATCACATCTACTGCTCACCCTGCATGCAAAGAGATAGTCATCTTGTTGTACAAGACAACTGGCTTGGTCAGGCATGAATTGCCCTTGGTGAATTCATTTTGACCGTTCATAATCATCTTCTTCTCCAAGTGCTTAGAAATGCATTCCTTCAGGACCTGCTTCATGATTTTTTCCAGAGACTGAGGTGAGCCTGAAGTAGTCTATAGCTCCTTGGATCCTCTTTCTTAAGGATGGGTACTATATTTGCCCTTTTACAATTGGCCAGGACCCCTCTCAGTCACTATGAGTTTTAAAAATAAAGGCCAGCAGCTCTGCAATCACATTGGTGAATTTCTTCAGCACTCCCAGGTACATCACATGTGGCCCAGTGAACTTGCACACATCCAGGTTTTCTAAATACTCTGTAGTATTCTTTCACCACTGTTGACTGTTCACCTCCTCCCCAAAATGGGCTCTCAGGTGCAGTAATCTGGTAGCTGACCTTGCCTGTGAAGACTGAAGTAAAAAAGGCATTGACTACTTCAGACTTTCCTACAGCATCTCTCACTAGGTTGCCTCCCCCATTCAGTAAGATACCCATACTTTCCCCAATTGTTCTCTTTTTACTGATATATTTATGATTACGTGGTCTCCTTTTCTAAACACAGGTGCTGCTGGTTTTATTTTGAAATAGCCCCCATACATGGTTTTCCACACCCTTTGAGAGTTTGAGAAGTTCACGTCAACAGGCCTGGCACGGATAGTTCTGTGAAAACTGTGGTTGTAGTTCTTTATAAACTCTGGTAACACATTAATGTAGCGAAAGGTGTTGCGGGCTGTAAAATACTTCTACATTTTTTATTAATGTTCTGTTAAACCTCTCTACCACCACCGCTTTCACTTCACTATTCATCACGAAATGGTGAATATTACATTGTTTTAACAGCTTGCTTAAAGACTTATTTAAAAATTATTTTCCCTGATCAGTCTGTAATTTTTGAGGTACATGACCCTCCATAAAATAGTTTTAAAGGGCCGAGCTATTTCACCACCTGACTTGTCTTTTAGACCCATGGCCCAGGCATACTTTGATAATATGTCTATCATTGTTAAGATGAACTTAACCCCACCATTGTGCTTGGAAAACTGCTGCATATCCACCAGATCTGCCTGCCATTGCGCGTCAGTATCTGAAACAACAGTCTTGTTTCTTTTAAAATGTCTTCTTGCCGGTTTGTGTAGGGTGTAAGCATCCTGATCTGAAAGCCAGGCGGCCACCCCACTTCTGTTCAGAACCTTATTCTGCCTTTTGGTGGCTTCAAAAACCATGTTCACCCCACCAAAACTACCACCTTCACCAAGAGAATAATAAATTTCCTTTAACATAGCCTCCTGTGTAGACATGTCTGGTAACCGCTTCCCCCAGCACCCCCCCCCCACTAACACCCGTGTGGTGGATTCAAATGTTTGAGGACAAATTTAAGAAGGTTCTAAGCAGGTGCCTGAAAACCCATCTTAATATTTTGTAAAATGTTAGAATAAATAATTTTTGTTCATTATATTGTAGTTATTAATAATTGTTAGAAAACTAATAATGTGTTCAGAAAATGAAACTGGGGGAGTTGTAAAGAAAGTAGTTAAATAAACAACTTGAAGGTACATATTGGGAAAGGGATGAAGATTACTTACGAGTGGAGGGCCACATTGTGTGCTTTCATGCAAAATTGGGTATGTGATTGCAACAAGAAGGCAACAAAGTTCCACAGCATACTCCATTTGCACTAGAGCACAAAGACCTAATGTGAGGTTGGTGTTGTGAGGTCAGGTACCCAGAGAGTATAAGCAGAATGGGCCTAGTAGTTTTTACCACCATCCAATTGTACTAAATTTGGTTAAGGAGTGGTAGGAAATGGAAATAAAATGCCCGGTGAGACTATTCTGGTCTTAAATCCTAATTTATTGAAAACATAAAAAATGCCTATATTTAAAAAAGACTTTAAATACAACACCCAAATTCTAAGAAAGCTCTAACAGTCAAAATAGATACTCTTACACAAGCCTTCTGATAGATACAGTGAATTCAGCTGGCCAAGTGTCTGTCACTGCACTGGGGTCCAAGTAGCTGTTGTTTCTTTTCCTGTGTATTGCTCTCCCCATCTTTAAGGGTTTTTTCCTAGGTTTGTATATACTTTTTTACAGTTCTTTTTTGTATGCACCATATTGCATAAATATCCACCAGTCATCTTTTACAGTGGTTGTTTTCCTGTCAGGCTGCTGTCTGAAGACTGCTAAACCACATTTTCTTTTAACTTTTTCACTGACATGGGTTATAAAAAGGTCACTATAAACTATGACCCACTTGCTTTGCTTTTAGTTAGTGGCATTCATTACGTCAAGGCACAAAAAGATGTTTCTTATGCTAAACATTTTTCTAAGGCAGCTTTTAGGCCTACGACCCTATCATTAAAAAAGAGAGGAATAGGGTTCCTCTCAACCAAATAAAAAGAAATATCATACTGACTCTTGCGTTACCTTCCTTCCCATATCAAAGGCTTGGCAAAAAGGAGACAGAAGAGGGGCCATGGTTTGGTCCACCGGTTTTCTTTTGGTTGGTTGTTTCAATAGAGCCATTTCATTTGAATGTAGTGGGCAGAGCTAAACAGTGGGAGTTAAGCTTTCTCTAGAATTCTAATCCTGGTCCCAAACTTCTTATTGTGAGCATCAATTAACATTTGCAAAGTGCCTTGAAAATTTAAAAAACTAAATATGCATGGCTACAGTTGTTTCTCTTTTTCTCTTATTTACTTGGCCTTAAGATAATCCTATCCCTTAGATTCAGCTCCATCATGTGACTGAAACATTTGTGTTCCAAAGAAGTATTAGTTAGTCTAACTGATGCATGACAGATTGGCTAGATTTTACTTTAGATTAGGGGGTGTATAGTATAACACTCCTAGAAGACTTGCACCTTGTTAAATGCATCTGAAATACAGTCTACTTCAGATATATTACTCCAGAATGAGTTTCAGTTTCTTGAATCCCACACTGCTTTGTCTCTTCTCTGAGGAAATGCTTTTGCAGTTTCCTTTATGAAGGTTTTAAAAGCATCTGTTTTCTTGCTTTTCATTGCATGCACTTTCTTCCATAATAGTTTCAATCCACAGTAAAATTGTATAGTGAATCTTCACACCAGTTTTCTTACTAACCATGGAGTCAATTTTTATTTACTGTATCTTATTAACCTTCCTACAGATTCTAAGACACCAGAAACTTGGTCTCTGAATTTTTTACTTAAAATTCTAAGTATCATCTTCATAATCCCTTATATGCAAATTCACTGACTTCCTATTACTAGCTGCATTTTTATCTGTGGTGGATGGCCAGTTCAATCAGTGATTCCCTGTAGGTTGTTGTGATGAATATCTGCTTATTTGCTAAAGCAGAACCCCCCCCCCCAAAAAAAAAATAGCACAGGACCATTCCCAAGAAAGTAAAAAAATTGAAATTTTCCACAACACAAGTTGCAAAAAAATTAAATCTTTTTATGATTACTTAGTAGAGGCTTCATGTACCTGGTAACCTTAAATACATTGGAAATGGTAATAAGCTTTCTTAGATAGGTAACTGGCTGATCCTGGAGGCATGCAATTAAAAATCTTTAAAACAAGAATTATTTAGATTTCATACTTTGATGTACTTTGAAAGGTCTGTTTTTAATTATTTTATTTATCATCTGTTATGCCTGTTATTTAATATTCATATTAGCATAAAAACAAACTACCAAGGGAATTTCTGCCATAAGCATACATGATTGGTCAACAATCTACAGAAATGAGAGAATCTCTAATATGTGCTGCATTTCTGAAGGGGAAGAAAACATTGTTATTAATGATCATTTTTATAATCCAAGTATCACTCTATAGCAACCTAAACTATATTGCACTTACAAAGAGGATTAGCTGTCTTATAAAATATTACAGATAAACTAGATAAAATTTACACTGTTCCTATTAGTTTGAACTATGTATTTCCTTTGTTTTTGTATTATGATATTGAGCATAAACTATATACATTTAGTTTTCCTCTTTTTGGTCCAAAAAAACTTAAAACTGTAGAGATAGGGAGCAGGACATTTTACTATTAGTTTGATTTCCAAGTAGATTTACTCAGAACACTGTTCAGAAAGTGTCACTCAGTATTTCAGGTTGTGTCTAACATTAATGGGCTCTCAGGGTTGGACCATAAAGTTATGATATTTTTTGAATTAGGAAAACTGAAAAATCTCTTCATTAGAAAAATTTAGATACTGGTTTATGGGTCTTATTTAAGATATGAACTTGGTGCGTGTCTGATACTTGCATGACACTTTCAAGCAACACTGTTTTGATATAACATCTGGCTAAACTTCATGTGATTTCCTAGGATTTTCCAACCACTCACTTTAATCTTAAAATATATGACAAGAGTGAATTCAGGGGCTATATAGAGATAGGTATTGCCTTTTCTTTCATTGCTTACTCATATTTTTTACCTGGATAGGAGGCACTAATAATGTAAAATAGGGCTTATAATGGATAATGATCCATTTGACTTTTAAAGGAAGTGTAGGAACCAAATCCCACCACGGAATCTGGAATGTCTTTCCCATTTCTGAAAATGAAGTAGAACCTAATAGTCACTGGTATACCTAGAAATAAGTAACAGAAACATAAAAAAACCCACTGTGTTGCTAAGAGAGTTATGAGAAACATTGACAAAGGGATTTTTTCCTTGAAACTAAACCAGTTTTCTAAAGATGAAAAACAGATTGAAAAATTTTTTTCTGTCTTTCCCTTCATAGTCAAAAGAGTACAAAAAAAGACTTGTAGAAATTACAAAATGTTCTGTGGTTGATCCATTTTGTTTTCAACCTTAAAAAGAAACTGGATTAAGAATTCACTCTGAAGTTATGTAGATACAACTCCAGCTGAAAGAGTGGGTTCGGAATTGAAGGCATCTTTGTACTTACTCAAATAAATAAACAAAAAGGCTAAGATTAGAAGAGTAAGTCGGTGTTAGTCTACTCATCATATCTGTGAACAAATGTAATGACATGTCATGCATCAGGACAAAATGCAAATGATTAATCACATAGTTTAAAATATTTAATACATTGGGATGGGGAAATATTTTCCATTAGGGATTGACACACACAAAGTAGTCTTTTGTAGGTCTGTAGCTTCTCTTATATGAATTGCTTTTGAATATTATAGCATAAAATACCCAAATAAAACCAAATATAGGAACAGGCCAAACCAGCTAGCATGGATACAGGTACCTGCCCAATTAAATGTTCTCATTACTTTATGAATCCTTACAGTGATCTAAATGGGAATTAAATGACTAGGTCACTTTTTTCAGAGGAAGAAAGAGACACAGAGACTGAATAATATTTAATGGATGTTGTCAAAGTTTGGACATTCACAAGTAAACACAGAACACTATCCTCTATACAATTACTACGAATGGCATGGAAGGCAAAGGGGTGTTGTTTGCCATATCATGCTGAAGGAACTAGTTTAATCCTAAAGGGATGCATCTACATGAGACAGTAACTGTGCAGTAGCCTGATACGCTGCATAATAGTGTGCTAAGCAAAACACATTCTAATATACTACTCTGTAATAGTATTAGGCTACTGCTCAGAAAGCATAACTAAAAACCTGTGTGCAAGTTACTGCACATTAATTTAGTAGTTGGTTATCCAAGTACTAAACTCAATGCGCAGTAACTGCAGCACATTAGTAAATGTGTAAACATGCCCAGAGAGATTTTATGGCTTGTCCTAATGTGCTCAAATCTCCACCATGGGACAGTTGTAGGAGAAGGGAAAGGGCTGTAAATGTGGCAAAACTTTCCAACAACCCATTTGTTAACTGGTATTAAATGATAAGCTCTCAGTCCCTCACAATTAACCAACTTTTCTGCTAGGAGCATCCCTCTTATATGAAACAGCCTATAACCACAGTATTTGTAATTCTACCTTCCTTCCTGTTATTCCCATACTGTGTAACAGGTAGGGTTAGTTAGACAGATCCAGAACTGTTTGTTCATATGAGTAAGAAGATATGTACAATCAGTGTCAATTTAAAACCAGAGAAAAATTACTCAGGATTGAGTCAGCAGAAAATTGCTGGTCCTGTCCTGTGATGATACATATCCGGGACTTAGTCTCCAACCAATGAGATAGTTGACTGTACTTAAAATTGCTGGGATGTTCTTTTCATAGCTGCTAAAAGGGGCACCACTATTGAGATTTTTACTGAGTTGTTTCAACTCCATTTCTTGACCTGTATTAGTGTCTACCTCAGCTACTCTGCAGTTCACATTTCAGTATGTTGAGAATTCATTGACAAAATTCCTATCACATTACTTTTTGAATTGGGCTAGTATAGCAGTTCAGTGCAGGCACGAATTCAAGTTGTTTAGGAGTTCAGATTCTGAGACATTTCCTCAGAACTTCTGCTCTGGTGGCTGCTCTTGTTCATACTTACATTACATTAAACTGTACTAGTGGGCTAGAGGGTCTTTTGACTTCTTTATACATCAGAGGTGGACGTGCCTAAAATGTCAGTGAAGTGAATTACTGTGAGAATCTCATGAAACTACATATGACTGGTGTGGTGAACAGGTTCTGCAGGGCATTAGTGTGAATTTTAAAATATTTTATATGTTCTCAGGTTTAATGACCTGTTCTTTCTGTGCTAAATTCCAAGATTTTTAGGATTGCTCTGAGGACTGACTTCTCTGGAAGCATAATTCCACAGAAAAGCCAAGTGGTATATGAAGACCACTGGCTGGAAAACAGTGCTGAAAGACCAAACAAGAAAATAAGCATCTTGCCCCCTTGAAGCTCTGGTGGAAGTAGCCTGCCACCTTCATGCATTTTGAAATGAGCTTGCTGGTGGTGCTGGCACTGTCACTGGCAGCTCTGTCCCTCTCCAAGGTGTTCCTGACTATGAGGTGGAACTTGTGTGCCACGTAGTGGATTCCAACAAAGTTGGCATCCACAGACACCTTTGACCAATTTGGCCGCATTATTGGTAACCATAAACCTGTGGGTGAGCTTACCTTGCCCAATGAGGCACCTCTGCACCAAGCGGTTCATGGCTCCCATGATCTCTGTTGCCATGTGGGACTCATCCATCACCTTGCCTTGAAGGAGAGCTGAATGATGGCCTGACTGATCACACCAGTGCTCTGTGAGGGAGAGGTAGGTGTTATCTCTACCCTGGCTGTTCCAGCTGTCCAAGGTGAAGTGTAAAAATACCTGTGGACTGGCCTTGCACAGCTCCTCCCTCAAGTAACCCTTGCATGCCTGAACAGGAAGGGCACCACTGTCTTGCTGAAGGTGGTGCCTGTGGGCACTTGGTAGTATGAGGCCATGAGCACCATGAGCTGCCTGAACCCTGGCCACTCAACTAAGGAGAAGGGCTGGCCATCCCCAGCAAGCATCTCCCCAATGCTCTGGGTGATCTCATTGACCCTTGCAACATGCCCCCCTTTCTTTCCACCTTTCCTCCACTGTTCCAGGGTGGCCTGGGTCTGTTTCAGGAGGATTGAGACTTTGGAGCAAGAGGGGAAATTCCCTCTGGCATGCTCCCACTGGTGCAAGGCTGAGGAGGAGCAAGGGCAAGAGGGTAGTGCCTGTGGAGATGCATCAGCATCTCTGTAGTGCTCATGTGTTTTGTTCCCTTGACATGGCTGGTTTAGGCTCAGCAGTGCAGGCAGATAACCTATATGGGACATCTGCCAGCTCAAAATGATCCCAGACCACACTACCTGCTCACTTCTGGGGTGTGGGTGCATGTGTGGATCCTGCAATTTCCCCCTCCTCAGCAGGCCGAGGCACAGCAACAGGAGTAGCAGACTCAGTTGGGCTGCTTTCCTCCACAATCTCTACCTCAGCCTCCTCTTCAGTTCCTTCTGGGGAAGGAGATCTGGCTCTAAGGAACACTTGAGGGGTGTGGAGCATGAATGCAGCTGATTCCACCTCCTTCCCTTGCTATGACACTCAGATCCAGCTCCAGCTCTTCCTCTGGAAAACTCAGCATGGGAAGTGACATGGGGGTGTAGGAGACTGTCATACTGGTGTTGGTGCTGCTGGTGGTTGTCATGGTGGTGGTGGGGTGGGTTATGGCTGTGCTCTTGGAAGGGATGCATTGTCATGCACAGGCAGTGGCACTGGAACTTTTCTCCTCTCCTTGCTGCTTGTGGAAGCCTCATCCCTGCTAGTTGTAGGAAAGAAGCTGCATCTGAGTTTGGGTGGGTAGGGACTTACACCTCTCTCTCTGCCTCCTCTTCCAACCCTCTCTGAAGGCTTGCCAGTTTCCTTTCCACCACACTTTATGGTGTGTTTCATAATCTTGTTTTTATAAAAATATAGACATGTATCTGCATTTCTATATACACTCTATAATGGAATATGCCACAATGTATAATTCTATAAAAATAAAAATATATGTATCTCCCTTCCTATATAAATTCTATAGTGTAATATCTAATACAATTATAAAATGGTAATGAATAAATCAATTAATATAATAATAAAATAACAGGTTCTAAAAGAAAGCAAAAGATATTGTGGAATCTCACTTGCTAGGCTAGCAAGTAGGAAATCATTCAAATCAATGGTAATAATAACTTTCATTGTGTAATGCTCCTGAGATACTGGAAGATAGCTCAGTAACTGTCAGACCCCAGGGCAGAAAGCAGGCCAGTTTAAACAATACTTCCTTTTATGCTCTTTTTCCATTCCTCCTCCAGAGCACTGGGATTGGAAGGGACCTCAGGGAAGGATCACAGTCACTGGCCAGCTACACAATTAATAAGAGAGCAGTCCTCCCCCCTCTTACTACTTTTCCTTACTTTCTGTTTCCCTGCAGGCAAGCCCAACTTCAAAACTCAAAATATTTCAAAACTTTCAGAATGTTTTGACTACCCTCATTTCAGTTTGAGGCTGTCTCAAAGGCCTTTGTTTCATTTCAATTTCACTGTTTCAAGCTTGAAATGAGTTGAAACAGCATTGAAATGAAACATCCGGCAAAATTTTGTACAGCCCTACTAAAGGCTACCCCTTGGTTTGTTCTGCTGTTACACTCATTACATTTACATCACAATAGCTGATTTTTGCATTTAAAAAAACCATTTTTATTTAGAAATCTAAAACCCTGAACACTAAAATATTTATGTTGAAACAATATTGGTGAAACTTCTCAAATTTAAACTAAGGATTCAATTTAAAAGATTTTTGGTTTGCTTTTCATGGTTAAAAAAAAAGAAAAAATCTGATCACTTCCCTGGAAAAACAAAAGATATCATACTTGCCAGGGCTACATTTTGCTAAGAAAGATAGCAAAACAAACATATGGCTATTGTCATTGTTTAATTGTGAAAAACACTTAAATATAACAGTTATAGGTGCTAATATAAGAACTTGGATAAGAAGATAAGATAGATAAATGTTAATAAATGTACTTGTCATCAGAATTCTTTTCAGGAACCTGAATAACTTGGATATTCAAATGAAATATATTAACAGTGGAACAATAAAGTAAGTAGCTATAAATTATGTTGAGACAAAGAGACCATCCATTTCAAGTAGCATTCCAAAACTAATATAAAGTGATAGTGGACAACTATTCAGTGATAGGGGAAGAGAGAGGCTACATCTTCAAGTTTATCTCATGTTTTTACAATACTTTACCCAGACCTTTTCCTTCTGCACCCATATCATCTACATGTACCTTTATACACAACCTAATGTGTTTTTTTGGAACTTGTGCTTGCTCACATGGCTGTACGGGATAGAATAAAGGCTATGTTTAACTTTAAGTGGGGTTTAGTACTTTATTTTCCAGACCTTCCAACCTCATTTTTTATACATCTCTTATGAACCACAGGTCTGCTTAGTGTCCCCAGCTGGTTCACTCCTTTTGTGCACACCCTTTTGTCATTTGTTGTTCCTCAGAATCTGTTGCTTCCTTCCCCAGTAGCCTCCCCACTCAGTGGTGGCTAATACATGACTTGGTGGGCTAAGCCCAAAATGGAGTTTTCAAGTTACTTACAGAACAAAACTAACATGGTTACATTTCACTACCATTGCGCTCTATGTTAACAACAACTACATAAGTTCATTTCATGCTACAATGTGAATCTCCCATGGGACAGATAACAGCAGCACAAATATGTGCCACTGCTATTTGTCCCTGGGCATACCCATGCACAGAGCTCTGATGCACAGAAAAGTGACCTGATTGGTGTATGGGAGGCTGGGACCAGCACCTATACTGGCCCTAACAGTCTTACTTGGGGCCCTGGGGGGCTTCTGGGGCAGCAGCAGCACTGAGCTGGCTGCTTGGAGCCTGGTGGTGCATGTGGCTGCTGTATGTGCAATGATGCTTTTTTAGCAGTGTATTTTTTGACAGTGAAAAATCAAACAACCCCCCAAAACAAATAGACCAGTGCACCGAACTGCACGTGTGCAGCATGTAGTTTGTAGTTTGTGCTGCCTCAAATGGGTTTGAGACACTGTAGATACACGTTCATTGGGATGCACTCAGCCAGTCTTTATTTAGAAAGGTTGCAGTGTTTGAATTGTGTGTTATTTAGGATCAACTCCTTGTGCATTTTCCACCAAACTAGACTTTCATTTTCTCTCTGATTTCCATGTAACAAGTGCAGTGAACAATTTACCATCATTACAGCCTTGTGGTTTTGTTGATTTGGATAACAATTCAGTTCAGCCCTTTTATTATCAGTGTAGAAGTGCATTATAGAAGTAATCAGAGGTGATAGCTAACAAAGGGGACAAGCAGAGTTTGGGGTGAAATCCAGAGATTATTTAAGACACAGAAGTTTTGATTTTTTGGGGGGGGGGGCGGGGAGTGAGGCAGGATTTCATGAATAGATTTGTGAAAAACACATTGACTGGATCATTGTGTTTTAAATGACCAGTATGGAAAGCATTGACATATTTTATACCTGAACTTATTGCTCGAGGTCAGATTGATTGTCAATTCTAAGGTATCCATTATACTGTAACAGGGAATTTTTTCAAATGAGATCTAAGCATGCCCAGTGGAGTGATGGGCAGATACTGCATTTATCTCAGAAAGGTCAGTGAGATCCTCTTGAACACAGTTAATGGGGAAATGGTGATATGTGGCAGCCATGTTAGATGTGCCACACATGTCCAGTGGAGGAAATATGAAACTAGCAACCAAATTCTACAAGCACTGCTGCATTGGGGGCCAAAGAGTTCAGTTCTACTGAAAGCCTCTGTGAAAAAGAGAGTACCTTTCTGACAGGAAGCTTATCTGCTTATTCTTTGTTGTTTGTGTTAGGGTGACAGTATTTGTATGTTGGGGAGCATTGGATTTGCAGCTGAATAAAAGCCTATAACCTGTGGTCTAGCAAAGCTGCTAATCACAAGGCAGAATAGTATATTAAAAGTAACCCTGTAAGATGCTTAGGCAGGCATTTTCCTAACAATATAGTGGTGTCGTAAAATATATCTCATTATGTAAAAGCAACAGGATGAAAACAATGACTACCATTAGGAGATAAAGCAGATTTTGTTTATGAATACTTATGCTAAGTAACCATCTTAACTGTGTCAACCATTTTCAAGTGAGTCTTTGTAAGTCTGTGTGCTGCAAATGAGGTAACGTCTTAGGAATGTGAAGATGGTACAAACTGGGACTGAAAAACAGACTGGAAGGTGAAAGACAACACGTAACTGGTAACAGAATCCAAGATAAGCATATGCAGAAAGGTGAATAGTGATTGGTAAAGACACCTCCAGAAGCTTCCAGGCTTTGGTCAAAGTCTGCCCAAGTAGCTGAAGAAGTGGGGTCAGGGTCTTAGGCATGCACTCATAAGAAAAATATATGTAAATAAGTAAAATGCATAGGCAATTCAATGCTAATGAATCAAACAGCAAACGGGGCGGAGCTTAAAATGGGAAGGACTAAGGGTGGAACAAAGGAAGGACAGAGATGGGATAAATGTTAATAAGCATAAACCAAGGTATATAGATATGGAAAAACTAATATTTGTGGCTGCTCCCTGTTTTTTGTGGGGAGCTTTCCTGAAGCTGTCTTCATTTTGAATAAAGCTGTTGATGAGCAATGTGTGCAGGTGATGCATGATGGCATTAGTCTGTTGTATCACTAGTCATTGGGTGTTGCATGGACTTGAGGTCTAACAATTTATATGGCATTAAAACCTGAAGCCAGAGTGGAGATGTCCAGGAGAATCTGCTTTTCTTGTTTCCCTTTTATGGGGTCAGAATTCAAGTTATCAAGGACTGTGCATCCCTAGTTTTTTTTTAATGTCCATTTATTATTTGTTATGCATTTGTTATTACAGTAAAAGGAGTTGATCATTTTTTTCTTATTTCATTATTAGTCACTGAGGCAACTTTAATGATAAGTGCACCACAATAGATGGTGTTGGTATATATAGTGAACCTAAAGGGCTTGTGCACTTTACTCTTCAACTTTTTTACAGAAAGTACTATGAACAGAAACATCCTTATGGAAAGTGGAGGGGGTGGCAAGGAGCATGGTCCTCTTCCTTTGTTTTCTTCCTTTCAAGTATATTTAGGTACCATTTCATGTCCTTGTAGTGACAGGACATTGACAGTGATGTTTCTTCCAGTCCTACTTTTTATGATTCCATTGATTCTCTTCAGGTTTCCCTTAGTCCTTTCCTGTGCAACGTTGTAGTCTTGTGGGATTTGTTTCTTGGCTTGAAGATACTAACTTTGTAGGGGTGCTAAGGAGTGCATTGCGGCTTGTGCACCAGAGAGGCAGAGAATGAATTGACCTCTCAAAAACTCAGTTATGAAATAACTGAATGTAGAGAACCCTTTCTCTAACCATATTTTTCATATTAACAATTAAATTAGGAAATAAAGGTGTTTTTTCATGAAAAAGTAGAACAAAACAGAATTATTATGAAACAATTTTAAATATCAAATATATCTTAAAATTTGTCGTATTAATGAAAAATCCTTGATTAGGAAAATGGGTTAAACATATCTACATATCTGTGACTGACAGGTCTCGTCAAAATTTTCAGTAAGGTATACAAAGGAGCCAAGTAAATCATAAAAAACAAATAGACTATATGGAAGAGGCTAGGAGATAGATAATATTAATCTATACATACAGAAAGTTGATATTTTGCCACCATTACTAGGAAAATTGTGCAGGGAGAGAATTACACTGGTGTCTAAAATGGTTTGGTTTTGATTTACAAGAGGATCAATATAGGAAAATCATTGATACAAGTGTAATGAAGGTCAGAAATAAAACTATTTGGAATTTTCCTTGCACTGGAAATTTGGCATTTTCCATATTACTTTTCATTCCAGATCAGGATGAAAAATTGGAATGTTGAACATTTTCACAAAATGAAAATTTCTATTAAAATTCAAATAGGAAATAGCAAAATGGAATTATCCAATATGTTTGACAGGAAACAACCAATTTGACATGCCAAAATAACATTTTATGCAATTTCACATTTGGAAATGAATTTTATTTCCAATTGACACTTCAAAACAAAAACTGTTGTTTTAAATAAAAATGTGAACATGATAACAGTAATTCAAATACCATTTGGACTATTTTCATTCCATAAATATGTCCACTTTGTGTCAGACAGTGCTCGGGACTAGTGCCATGAAAATATGCCTACATGCTTTTACTCCTGCTCTATGAATATCACATTACCCCATCTCCCAATAACGTGTACTTGATTTTTTTTCTGTGTTGCCAAGGTGCAACACAGGTTGGTCCCAGGGTCTCAGTCTTGGGCATGCTTATGAGATTAAAACCTGGTGTGGCCAAAGCCACTGTAATGACATGCTATGAATGACAGCAGCAACAATTGATTGGTGCATATTTTCCTGACAGCACACTTTATGACTATCTGGCCTGGCACAGATGTGCCTGTGTACACAATTTTGCTGTGTCTATCTTGTGGGTAAACCCAAGATTTTAGCCTATAAGCACCTGCCATACATAATGAACGTTTTAAAAAGAAGAAAGGATATCAGCTATATTAATAAAATATATTTTACATTTAAATTACAGTCTCTTCAGAGTAGCTATCTGTCTTTCATGATATGTCTCTACCTTTACTAGTTTGAATATAGATTATTGTTAACACTCTCATCATTATTACCATTCTAGGTTATAGAGTTTTGGGAATACATTCCATTTTCTTTTTGACTCAGAAAGAGTAAAAAAGCAAAATTTCAGTCTCTGAATAAAAACTACAGCAGCTCATATATATTCATCTTCCTCCAGCAGAAACTTTTTTTTTTTAATTCTCAGATCATTTGATTTGATGGAACTAAAAGGATACAAACTTTCAGGAGGTTTCAGAAAGTCTTACTTAATAAAAGTAGTGCTTGATAAGTTTAAAAAAGGGGCTTGATGAATTAAAGAAATGTTATGACAAAGCTGTAAAAAGATATTTTGATTTGTATTGACATTTCCTCCTCCTCCTTATACATCAGAACATGTAAAAGCCAGGAATACCTAAACAAAGCCTTACTGAATGCCTGGCTGTAAGGAGACACACTGCTCTCAGGATTAGTCAGACCAATTCTTGTCTTCCTGGTTTACATTTTAAGTTAGACTAAGTTGTGTATGCTGTGTTTCACTGGGCTATATCTTAGCTTAGGTGAAGATTTTTGGTAGTTCCCTGTTGTATGCTTTGCAAACTGCTGTGTTCTATACATGCTTGCTTCAGAGAGAGGATTTTTTCCTCATCCCTACTCCTCATTGTGGCAGCATCTGCCCCCACCTCCCCCAGGCTGGTAGCTGGCATCCTGTGTGTTGTGCTAGCCCCGGCTGGTGCCTGGCCACACCCCTCCACTCCAGCAGGGAGGGGTGAGAGCCTTGGAGGGCGTCTTTCTTCCTTCCCCTTTGGCAGTGAATAGCAGCCATGCTCTAGTACCCCACAACTTCTGGCTTGAGCCACTTCAGGCATGTGGCTGCATTTCCTGATTTAACTGTCTGTCCAGTAATTAATCATTTTAAGCCGTGCAGTTAGATTAACCTGCAAAGGGTGAATCAATTCAGGCTTGGGCTTGTTGAATGTCTGCTCCTAGCCAATAAGTGTGTATTCTTACAGCTTTCAGATACCTGGTCCAAAGTCCACTGAGATCAATGTGAGCCTGCCTCAGATCCATAGAGAAACCTAAAATAATTTTCCATTATTAAAAAATGCTGTTCAAACATTGTATTGTTTTTATTCTCGCCTCCTATTATTGTTTAAGTTAAAAGAATCTATAATTAAAAGTTCATCTGCTCTTGCTGATGATTCCCAGAATCATAATTTTGAATATATAAATAGACAAGAAGAAAAACCTTAATTTTCATACAATCAGAAGTGAAAGAAAAGAAAAGGTACCATGCTACTTGTTTCTCCATTCAGAATTAATATGTGTGTGTGTGTGTGTATCTATAGATATATCTATATATATAGATATATCTCTCCAGAGGTATACAGAATTATTTTACAGAGGTTACATTTCATATTTGAAAAACAAGAATGACCTGTTCATAGGAGAGTTATTGACAGAGATTATTAGGAAAAAGTTTTAGCAAATAACAATTGCATTAAAAAAGTGTGGGCTGTTAATAAAAATCCTGTTGCTAAGAAAAGGGACGAAACATCTAATAAATTACTTGACAGTTCTAGTTATGATTTTAGGTAGCAGGCAGGCAAAACCAAATTAATTTATAAGAAACAGCTCATTTTTATGCAAATATACTGACTAATAAAGAGAAAGAGAAGATAAATGTAAGAAAATAGCTGTTGCTAATTCAAACGAAGTGTACTTCAATATGTCTATGGCACATCGATATGCCTCTTGAAGAAATTAAGTGACGAAAAGGACCAAGGGGTGAGGCAATTTCTGCTTCTCATGCACAAGCGCATACCCACACTTAATCAAAAACATGCTGAACTGCAGAAATCAAGTTCACATAAAGAGGTTCTCAACTTTTTTAAAGTTTGGACAAATCTGTATTCATTATTTATATTTTCAGAAATGAAGAGAGAGTAAAGACAGACATCTAAACTTGGAAGTTCAAAACGTAATCCAGAACAAAATCCTTAATGAACAAAAAAGAAGTTTCTTCTTTATAGTGGGATTGGCATGTTATTGTAGCTGTAATTGCCCAGGAAACAAGGAAGAAGCAATACCTGAGACAGTTTGTATTACAAACCTATATTCAAACGAGTCCATTAGCACACTTCTATTTTTGCAATTATCATCACTGAAATGATTAAGCATAGGTAACGTTTTTAAGACAATGCATACACTAATTTTATACCAACTAAAGAAGACTCCAGGACCTCAATATGCATCCTCCTGTGAGTGTCAGCATGTTGAGTAGCCTGTCACTTGATGGTGGTGTGTCTCTTTATGTCTATAAAAACACCTGTTCTAAAGGTTTTATTTAAAAAATACATTATTAACTCAGCTGAGGAAGACAGCACAGGACATGTAGCAAACCCCTCAGTTTTTCTTCTTTTATTTATTTTAAAATGCATTCCCACCCCTTCCCCAACCATTTCTGACATTTTCTTTCCCTCTCTATTCCCTATAAATAAGTATAAGTAAGCTAACATGTAGGATAAGCTTTGACATTTTATTTTAGGTAGTAAGTTTTATTTTTCTCTCCCCTTTGCAAATAAGTTCCCTGCTATTTTGATATCAATACCCACTGTTTTATAAGTGATTATTATTATGTTTGTACTGCTTTTATATTGTGTGATTACTGTTTTAGGCCTATATATATGTAAGTTAGCATAAGTCATGTCAAGTTTCCATTTTGTATGTCAAGCCTCCATCTTGTGTCCTCTGCCTGGGTATGCCCTGTGTTGCAATTGTATGATTCATGTACCCCTCCCATGTAAATTGGTTCACAGATGAATGAGAGTGATTGAAATACAATGGTAGCAGGCCTCTACTGAATGGCCTGTAACGACCAGGCCATCACCTCGCATTGATTCATCCAGGAACCACAGAACTCACCCAGGAACAGAGACAAGAACCCAGCATTTGAAAGACAAAAGACCCTGCAGAACCAGCAACTCTCACCATTACAGACACCTCAAACTGCACATCCCTGCATAGAGCACACATGCTCAGTACACCAGGAGTTGACCCTTGCCTGGGCATGCCTCCTGTCACACAAGATTTGTCCCTATAAAAAGGGGCAGTGAAGACAAACCCGGTGGGATGCCCTCTCCATCTGGACCAGCACCATGCCACACCACCTATCCACCCAGAGGCCCTGCCGGCAACCCCCCTCTGGACAACACCTACTGGACAAGGACCCCGTTCTAGCCTGGATGGGTAGCTATCACCTCCCACCCCCTTTTCAACCAAGCACTTGGACTCTGCTTCTCTTCCCTACCTGGAATCCAGCCCTTCCACTGAGTCTCTTTCTCCTGCTGCCATTGTGAGTGCTTGTGTGTGTGTGTGTGTGTGTGTGTGTGTGAACCAATAACTTCATGGGGCTGTGTAGTGTGTTGTCTGTTTAATAAAACTGTTATGTGACCCCTAAGTTGGGTTTTGCTTTACTATGATTTGGCCCTGCTCCTCGCCCCTGTAACTTCTGTCTCATTTCTCCCTCTCCTGCTTCTGGCTTACTGCCACCTCCAACACCTATCCTGAGGTCCTCTCTGCCTCCAAACCCCCTGTTTTTTTTTACTGCTGTGTTATCCCTACTGCCTTTTCCTTTTCCCCTGAGCAACCAGGTTTCTGCCTCAGTTTCTTTCCTGGCTGTCTCCTCCTTACCACCACTTATCTGCCCCCCCATCCCCTCCAATATCACAGCTCTCTGCCTCAGTTCCCAGACCCAGTCTACCTTAAGTCAAACCCAAGCCTCTGTTCCTCAGCCAGCTTCTTTGTAGTCTACCGGTTCTAATCCCAGGTCTAGCAACTTTCACTCCATACACTTTAATTCTCTCTCTCTCTCACCAGAACCTTCTCCCAGGTACCCCAAGCACACACATACACACTATACCATCCAAGTTAGGAACTTATCTGCGTGCATGTGTGGGTGGGTTGTATGTGTGTGAACTGGTGAGTGTGTGTATATATATATATGTCATTGTGTGCATGATATACTAATTAGTGATCTGTGTCTAACTTTTGGGGTGTATAGTGTATGTGCTTGAATTGGTGATAAGTATGCATGTGCTTAGGCTGGTTTGGATGTGTATGTGCCTGAGCTGGTAGTATGTGGGTGTATGTACCTAATTGCTTTATGTGTTTGTATATGTGCAATTGTGTCACACCCTCCTGTCTAACAGCACAATATTGAGATCCTGAGAGTTGCCCTGACCCCACAGGGAAACAGACAGATAAATCCACTTGTTCCTGAAAAGGCTTTTTCCCATCTGTGACAGCCAGAACCAAAGAAATTAATAACCAATAAATATGTGCTTCTTAGAGGCATTTGGAACTTTTGTCTAATATAAAGCTTGTATTTTTGTAACCTGCAAATGTAACTTGTAACTGTTTGTGGAACTGACTAGGCCTCAAAGACAAAACTATAGCAGTGAAATTAGCTGATCTAATAGTTCTTTCTTGCTCAGAATTTAGCCATGATGATGATAAAAACTGGATTCAACTGCCTAGCTTATCCAGTACATTTCAAGAAAGGACATCTCAAAAAAGCATAGCCAGAGAGTTCTGAAGGGGCTGGATTTAGGCGGGGTAATGTTAATTTTAAACTTAAAGATGCTGTCTTGCAATTTTCTTATTGGATAAACCCAAGCTTGGGCAGTAACGTATTATAATGATTTCTAACACCTTTTAACCCTGTAGGATAATAGCTATAAAACAATACTGTGAATGGCCCTAAGGCCAGCAGATTAGCATAAAACTAGGTATAAAAAGTGCGGGGATCAGGTGACCAACAGGAAAGGGAAAGAAAGAAGATAGCAGGATGGAAATTGCTGTTCCAAGTCCAGACTCTGGACTCCCGGTGTGAGTGAGGATTGGATCCTGACCAAGGGACATTCCCCAGTAATCCTTCGGACAGTGTTGATTGGGGACACCTGACTTCGCTGGAATCACCTGTCGTGCAGCTGGCATTAAGGGACTGCCGATAAGTTGCCAACCCATGTCTATCTATTTGTTTTAAACAACCCAGGGGTTGATATTCTCGCAGTGCCTAGCTGGCCTGCAACAGATTGATCTAGTAATCTGTTGTTATAATCTGTTATTATTTACTATTAGCTCTTTAATATTGCATTATCTGCTTATTGCATTTATTTCTTTGTTAAATGTTATGTGTGTAAGCTATAATAAATTTGCCATTGTTTTACTCCCAACTCTGCCTCCTCAATCCCGAACCAAACAGCTGAGTGGCTAAATTGATATACTCACAGTACCCAGCTGGCCTGTGACACGCACTGCCTTTTCTCTTTCTCAGAGTCAATGAAGAGCCCAGAATGAATTTGCAAATTGCTTCATTGGAGATCTGGGTTCTGTTCACAGTTACACCATAGATATCATGTGTGATGTCAGGCAAATCTGTTTATCTCTCTATGTACTCTACTTTTCCATCTGTAAATCAGAATTATAATAGTGCCAGTGTTTAATAGTGACTATAATAGTGGTGGTGTCTGTCTGCTATTTTGGGATATGTACAAATGTTACATTTGGATTGATCTAACCAGGGTTAGATGAATCCAAATCTCCAGTTGTGCAGGTGTTCAGTGGGTTTATATCAGCCAAAAACTGTGCACCTGATCTAACTCAGTGCTTGTAATCTAGAGAACACCTGCAAATGTTCCCAAACAGCCCTGGGATTAGGGAAGCCCAGCTACTTGTTCCAGCTCTGGCGTTGTGCTATTTCTACCCCCTACCCACCCTGACACTGATGGTACTATTTTTAGTTCCCTGAACCATCCCCTCCCTACCAAGCAATACCCCTCTCCAAGCCCACCAGCTCGCCTTGATTCAGCCAGTTCCACGGCCTCAACTCCCTGAGTTACTTACCAGATGTGTCTACACAAGATGCTGTACTATATATTAGTCTAATCTAATGTACAGTAAAGCATCACCATCTACACATGTGCAGCAATTACTCTGCAGTATATTAGTTTAAAGTGGTGTTTTTGAGTACCTGTAGATACAACTGGGATACAAAAAAAATGTCGCATTAAATAACGCATCATACTGAATGTGTAGATGCTGACTGAGAGCAAATTGCTCCTGGTCAGCCCAGGCAGCAGGGAGCCACTCTGCTGCCTGGCTAAGCTTGGAACTCTGTGGACTGGGGGATGGCTGTCCTGCCTTGGCCAACAGCTCTGCCCCAGCTGGGGGGAGATCAGGTTGGCCCCAGCCCCAGGGGCAGCACATCCCCCTGGGGCTTGAGGCCAGCCTGATTTCCCCCCTAGCTGGGATGGAGCTGCCCATACAGCAGGGGAAGATTCCTGCTGGTCTCTAGAGCTTGTGGGTAAGCCCTGTGCCTCTTGCCAAACTGGGGCTGGCACCTAGGGACACCTGGAGCTCTCCTTGGCTGCTGCAGGAGGGCAGAGCAGGGAAGGAGCAGGACTGGATTAGGTTGTTCCTGTAGGACTCAATTTGCTTCTGACATGCTACACATATAGATGTGCACCCAGAAGCACTTTAATGATACCAGGTGCAGCAAACACTTGTTCACACCCTTAAAGTGTAAGGCCTTCAGAGCAAGGGCTGTCTTTAGGGTTTTTTGTGCTACACCCAGCTTCATGAGCCACCATTTCCAATCATAAGATATGTCTGGAGGCACTATCATTGTAAATAATTTTACTGATGTCAACAGTGGGGGTATATTAATTTTAAGAAACAGAGTCATCAATGGGAGTGAACAGAAAATCATTCTTATTTTCTAAGAGTACATGGACAACTTTCTAAGAGTACTACTTACTTTCTAAGAGTACATGGGCTTTCCCTCCACCTGGTGCTGGTTTCTATCAATTTGTAAAAGACTTTTCATACTCCTATTATTTCTATTGGTTAGAACTTAGGAGAAGAAGTTCTTTTCCCATTCAGATACAGGAAATGTTCAATTCTAAGTAAAACACTTGTCTGTTCCCCAGAGGGGCTACCAGGCTCATTTACCATGTGGTATAAAGGTATCTTTTGATCTGTAGTACATAAACTACCCTGTCTATGGTCAAAAGAAGGTAATTGAATAATGGTTCATAGAAGCAAAAGTCCCCAAACTACAAAAATATGATACAGATAAGAAGACGTCTCTCTTTTACTGGAACTTTCTGACTTTCAAATGTACTTCTTTGGAGTGTCCCAAATCTAAGCAGCTGAAATCTTGCCCTACTTAAATTTTTATTCTTCATCTGAAAAAGGATAAGTTGTCTGAAATAACACACAGGCATTCAATGTAAATCACCCTCAGTATCCAGGTGGAATGCAGCTTCTGTTTTCGAGATATTGGATAAAGTAAGTTTCATAATTAAGTAAGAACTCCAGACATACAATATGCCACTGATCTTTCAGGTTTTCAGGGATTTAGTTGTCATATGGTGGTGTATTCATTTCCAACATCAGTAACCCCCATTTCAATGTCCTTTGTCTTAGATTTAAGACATAAGAGTTTAATAATTCTTACCTTAAGGATAACCAGGAAAAACAATAAAGGGTTTTTTCTTTTCCTTTTTGATGTAGAAAAGAGATATAGAATGATTTGGGTTTTTTTTTAAAGAAAGACCCCCCCCGCCCAATCTTGTGCTACAGTACCTTAGAAATATCAGTGATGTCAAGTGATTTTTTTCCCTTGTTAGATTTATGTAAGGTCCCTGATATAAAACAATATAATTCATTTCTGTACCACTGCACAAGCTAACCCCCATCTGCAACTCCTTTTAGACAAGCCATCAGGTTGGAAACAAGCAGTCACTGGAGACTGCCTTATATGCATAGTCATACTTTATTGAAATGTTGTTAAATGTCTAACAGATTTCTTGCCTCCCAAGTATTTGTTGGACATTTCAGCTAAATAGGTTTTAACAACCCACCACACACACACACACACACACACACACACACACACACACACACACACCTTTCCTTTTCATTTGCAAACCATCTGTAGAGGCAAAAGTTAGGATACTACTGGTCATTTCATCCTGTGGCTGCTGCTGTTGTGGCCTGTACTGTATGCTCAGTGCCAGACAGTAGGGCTGTGTGAAGCTTCAGGTGGTGATTCAATCTGGAGGAGATTTGACCTGATTCAGGGACAGAATCTCCAAATCTAAATCGAATCAGGGGAACAATTTAAAGGTCCAAATTGATTCAAAGCTCTCCAGATCTTCAGAAAAGATTTCAAGAACTTTAATGATTTGTGCAGTTTCTGCTGGCTGCAGCAGGGAGCTGCTACTGCCTCTGAACTGGTAAGTGCTGGGGCAGGGAAGGGAGCTGGGGGAGGGGACCATTGGGGCACCCTGCCAGCCCCTCTGACGCCCCGCTCCCCCAGTCCTCCTCAACCCCCCTGCTCCCCCAGTCCCCCCAACCTCCACCCACTTCCCCAGCCACCCCCATGGCTGCCCCCACCCCATCTTGGTACTTTAAAGGAAAGTCCTGGTGCTCATCTGGTGCTGCCAGGCAGCAGGGTGATCTCTGCTGCTCCCCACTGCCCCCCACTTCATGGGGGGGCTCTGCTACAAGCCCCCCACCCCTCTGCTCCCCCAGCCACCCCACAGGTGTCCCTCCCAGACAAGATCCAGCCCTTTAAGAAAAAAATGAGAAAAGCCCCGGGACTCACCACACCTTCAGCAGCCTCAGGGCTTCAGGGGCTTGTGCAGAGCCCCCATGTGGCACAAGGCAGTGGTGGGCAGCAGGGATCACCCCCACCAGCAGGAGTGGTGAGTCCTGGTTTTTTTTGTTATTTTTGTTTTTCTTAAAGGGCCAGAGCTGACCCATGTGGAGCACCCATGGGGGGGCTCAGGGAATGAGAGGAGGGAATTGGGGGGCTCATGCAGAGCCCTTCATGCAGTGTGGGACAGTGGGGGGCAGCAGGGGTCACTCACTACCCAGCAGCACCCGGCAATCCAGGGATTTTTTTTTAAACAGGTGCCAGGAGCTGAGGTAGCTATTGCCAGGCTGGGAGAGGGGTGAAGGATAGGCCTGGCCTGGCTGATTCGGAGATTTGGCTGAATAGAATTGGGATGGTGATTCAAATCACCGAATTGAATTGCTTTCCCCGGAATCTGAACTGAATATCAGCTGCTTTGCAGGGGCCTACTGGAGAGGAGGACATATCATTAGGAATGTGATCTACCATCACACTCTAAAGAACTGCAGCTGGACAAACATTGCCCAGGCTATGTCTGACAGACTGGCAGCACATCTACTATTTTTGTGCCCCCTCCCCACCAGAGTCAGTACCTGGAACTGGGCTTTGCCCCAGTTGCCAATGCCTTTCATTATGCTACTGCCTCTGAGATAGAAGAAACCAAAATACAAATAAGTACAGATGTCTAAGATAGAATGATAGTCTCTTCTCATATAGAACCCCCTCTATACCACTAATTATTCTTGTTGCCCTTCTCTGTGCCTTCTAATTTTTCCATATCCTTTCTGAGGTGTGGGGACCAGAATTGGGTACAGAGTTCAAGGTATGGATGCACCATGGATTTATAAAGGGACATAATGACACTTTCTCTTTTGTTTACAATTCCCTTTTGAATATTCCTTAACACTTTGTTTGTCTTTTTGACAGCTGCTAAGCACTGAACTGATTATGTTTTTAGTGAGCTGTTCATAATGACTCCCTGGTCACTTTGCTGTGTAGTAACAGCTAATATGGAGCCCTTCATATTGTAGATATAGTATGGGTTATTTTTACCCAGATTCATCACTTTACACACATGTACATCGAATTGCATGTCATTCAGATGCCACTTCACTCAACAGTGCCAGATCCTTCTGTAGTTCCTCACAGTTTGCCCTGGTGGCAAACTTCATGACCACATCTATGCTGCTGCAACTCAAGAGGCAGCACCCCCTGGCCCTTCTTCCCTCTCAGCCTGGCACCAGTGCAAGCATGCCCAAAGGAAAGTCCACCACTTGTTCCAATGCCCCTGTACTACCAAAAGCAGAGGCAGGCCACCCTGGAGCAGTACGGTAAAGCTACAGAGTGGGGCATGTTCCCAAGGTGAGCAAGATCACCCAGACCACTGGAGAGATGCTTGCTCTGGATAGCAGCCATTCCCTCTAGTTAAGCAGCCACAGTTCAGGTGGCTCATGGCACTCATGGACCCATCTTACCAAATGCAGTCATGTACCACCTTTAGCAGGAAGGTGGTTCCCTCCCTGTATGAGGCATTCAGGGAGTACTTGAGGGAGGAGCTGCACAAGGCAGGGCCACAGGTAGCTTTGCATTTCACCTCCAACACCTGGTTGTCGATAATGCCTACCTCTCCCTCACAGGGCACTGGTGCAGTCAGTCAGGCCATCAGTGGGCTCTTCTCCAAAATGAGGTGATGGATGAGGACCACCTGGCAAGGGAGATCATGGTGGCCAGGAACCACATGGTACAGGAGTGGCTCATTGGGTAGGCCGAAATCACCCATGGATTCTTGGTCACTGACAATTGAGCCAACATGAACAAGGCTGTCCATGATGACAACTTTGTTGTCATCTGTTGTGTGGCACACAGGCTGCACCTTATAGTCAGAGACACCTTGGAGGGGGACAGGGCTGCTGGTGATGATGCCACCACCACTACCACTATAAGCCAGCTCATTTCAAAATGGAGGAAGGTGGCAGGCTACTTTCACTGCAGCATCAAGGGGGTCAAGATGCTTTGGGAGAAAAAGGCAGAGCTGAGCATCCCACAGCACAAAATCATGCAGGATGTGGAGACTTGGTGGAACTCCACATGCCTGATGCATTAAAAGCTGGTGGAGCAACAGAAGGACATCAGTGAGATAGCCTTGCTCGGGGAGATAGGGATCAGCGGCTCCCTTAACAGAGCTGAGTGGGTACTCTCTCAGGTCTTGGTGGTCCTCAAGCCCTTCCTTGAGGCCACTGAAACTCTCAGTGCTGGTGATGCCCTCCTTAGCCAGGTGATCCCCATAGTGAGAGAACTGAAGAACCAAATATTCCTGGCTGGGGCAGGCCGTTGTTACCAGACTTGCAGGAACTGGTGAGGCAGCTGAAGGAGGGCATCAGGAGAATGCTGGATCCCTTGAGGGCCAGTACAGTCCACATGCTAGTGGGCATGTGCAACCCAAGAGTGAACTGGAGCATGTGCACTGGAAGCACCAAAACCCTCAATCACTGGATACATGTGCTGGTCAATACAGTCAGGGAGGCAAAAAGGCAGAAGTGAGGGGATGCGGAAGTGGGGGATCCACTTTCCCACATCAGCACTCCTAGCACCAGTACCAGCCAGTCTCCTCCATACCAGCCACTGGCAATGGAGGGTAAGGGCATGACTTCAATCATGGGGTCCAAATGCACCAGACTCCAGCCTTGGGCAGGTAGCACTGAGGCTTCAGTGGCTACCTATCTCACTGCAATCCCTTGGCCTACTGGGCAAGCCACAGACAGATGTGGCAGGATCTAGCCACAGTTGCCCAGCAAGACCTGTTCTGTCCATCAACCAGTATCCCAAGTGAGAGGGTATTCAGACATGCTGAGGATGTTGTGACACCCCACCACACCTGCTTGGATCCTGGTTTGGTGGAGCAGCTGGTGTTCTTGAAAGTGAACCTTCTACTTCTGAAGTCCACCAAGCTCCACCTGTGGTTGGACCAAGTGCCACTGTCCTCACTCCATCTGCACCTATTTCCTGTTTTCATTTTTTTAAAAGCAGTTAATGCCCAACTCTCAGCTGGAGTGAGCACTCACTGCATCACCAGCCAGAAGGGGAAGAATATGTCTCTGCTGAGCTCGCTCCCCTGCCAGGATGAACTTGGAGGTATGGTCTGGGGTTATGGGGAAGGAGGAGACCCCAGGTCCTGGGCATGACCACTAAAACTTCATCCTGCCAGGATAGGGAGGCCTGGTGAGACTGCTGGTGGTGCAACAGCCCCATAAATGCAAGAAGCAATGATCCTGTGGTGAAAGGTGGGTAGGAGGTGCCATAACCATCATCTAACACATTTGCACACACACAGCGCTGGCTGGAGAAAGCCCAGACCTCTCACATCTTTGACAGGCCTGAGGCTTCCTGGCTGCAGTGATTTGCTGCTCCAGGTGAGCTCAGCTTAGCTGCCTACGATGCCAGCTTTTGGGTTGAAAAACCCTTTGTCAGGCTGAGGAAGAGCCTACAATTTGTGTGTCTGCTGGTTCTGGATGGAAGGAATAGTAACAAAACCAGAGGCTGTCGTGGTGATACAGGCAAGAAAGCCAGTCAGTGAAAATGGAAATGGAGGTGTCAGGGGTGAGGGACAGGCTGGGGGGGGGGGGAGTGGGATGTAGCAATGCCGCTAAAAGTTCAGAGGTACTTGGGGATTCAGATGTCCACCAGGTTGCAGTGTGTCAGAATTCCACTGTCTAATCTATATTAAGTCCATGAGTTTATGTACCTATGAGGCTGATGAAGTGAAGTTCATAGGTCTGGCTATGAAAAGTGGTTTGCAAAGGCCTGAGAGACTGAAGGCAGAATGCTTTTTTTGGTGAGGAATGTGCCCCCACAGGTAGTTGGGTATTGTTGTCTTTGATAGATTCTGGTGTGCAGTTTGTGGGGGTTGTTAGGGTAATGATATGGATTTTGGATGTTGGGTTAATGATATGGAATTTGGAGAGTACTGAGTGTGCAGCTGAAAGAAGGCTTTTTCCTGTGTCTCAGCAAAAAGATGCTGATCACAAGTTTGAATTATATATTAAAAGGTAATCTCAGCAAAAGCTGGTGGTCACAAGGCTAGCTGATATATTAAAAGCAGCTAACTTGATTAATGCTTAAATAAGTGGATTCTTAAAAAAAGGATGGGGTTCAAAACACATGATGTGTTAAGAAACTAGTGTCAGGAGACAAAAGGAGAGATACTGCCTTGGAGATGGAGAAGTCAGCAAGAAAACCAGCAAGAACTAGCAAGAAACTGCAAAGTGACCAAAAGAAGATAGGGGTCAAAGTGTTACTCATGCACTCTTAGCATAGAGGCATGTAAATGAATAAAATGCATAGGCAATACCATGTAAATGAAGTAAACAGTAAACAGAAGTGGTGTTTGAGATAGGAGGACAAATGGGTAGAAACAAAGGAAAGTTATAGGCGGGGTAAATGTTACTATGTATGAACCAAGTGTTAATATGTATAAATGTTGAAAAGAACCGTTGTTCAGGGCAGGTCCCTGGTTTGTTATTTTTTGGGACCCTTGCCTGAAGCTCTCTCCATTGTGAATAAAGGTGCTGTTAGCAATGTGTGCTGGTGTTTGCTCCCTGCTCTGCTCTGGGTAATGAGTACCAGGATCCATGGGCAATTGGATCATCGTCTCCCTAGTCGTTGGATGCTGCATGGAGTCGGGGTCTAACAGGGCTACTGAAGATAGTTGGCAGGTTTTATGTTTAGAGCTGTAGGAAGTTGGCATCAGTACTGGTAATGAGGTTAGGTGCTTGTTAGAATTTTCAAACCACTTTTCAGAGCTGGGCCAATGAACTGTACTTCATCAGCCTCCTAGGTGCAGAAACTCATGGACTCAATATAGACAGTGGAATCTTGACACACCATAATCTGCCATACATCTGACTCCCCAGGCATCTCTGCACTTTCACCTGTGTTGCTACATCCCCCATTCCCCCGCTCCCAGCCTGTCCCAGAAGCAGGGGAGAAGGAGGCCTCACTGGGGCACACTACCGTGTTGTGCAGAAGCCCCAGCACCATTGAGGATGCACCTAAACACACACAAAGTGTCACCCACCCAGCTCACAAGTTTTGCCTGTCTGCAGCCAGAGGTGCAGGACCCCAGAACCCCCCTGCACCTATCTGTTTGAGAGATGGCAGACTTTGTGGCCACAGCAGGGTAAGCCTTCAATTTTCACCCCCGTGCCCTAAGACAGATACAGTCAGCCGCACAAGCACCCATATAATGAGTTTTGCCTGTCAGCAGCTGGAGGTGCAGAATCCCATAGCCCAGAATCCCCCTGAAACTATCTCCTTGACATTGGGCAGGATTTTTGGCTGCATAAGGGCCTAGATGACCTGCAGTTTTCACCCCTCTGTGCCTTAACACACAGAGTGTCACCCACGTCATGAGTTTTTCTTGTCAGCAGTTTGAGGTTCAGTTTCCTAGAAACCCCTACATCCATCTCCTTGAAATTTGGCACATATCATATCTTCAGCTGGGGCTACTAACCCTGCAAGTTTCATATGAATCAGCCAAAAAATGACAAAGTTATAGATATTTCATTGATTCCCCGTTATACTCTATGGCCTAGTCTCTGAATCGCTCCAAACAGGCACTGAATCTTCCGAAGCCGATTCCACCAAATCAGTTCAGAGAAGTGATCTGAATCTCCAAATCAAATTGCTTGCCTCTGAATTGGCAAAATCTTAATTTGAATCGAATAGTTCTCTATTTGCATAGGTCTAGCGCTTAGGGATTGTTAAAGCACAATTAACCCTTAAATGGAATATGAAATGCAAACACAGACAATTCAAGTGTACGAGTATGATCTTAACAGTTTCTATATTCAGAGAGACAAAAAAACTTAGTACAATGATCTCACCCAATCTCAGATGTTACTCTGCTGCACAGAAAAGATAGTCACTCAGTTCCTGAAGCAAAGGGTACGTCGTTGGCTGGGACAATCCAGACAGGTGTTGAAAGCTGGGTTAAAGATGAAAATGATGATGATGACAATGACACACTTAACTTCCTTGCTTACACTTTTTATGCTTTTCTTTAACTTGGCTTCTTTGATGACTCCTTGCTTTCAGATTGGTCTCTCTGCAGTCAGCATACTGCCCATATTTTATCCTGTCAGCATGTTCCTTTTTTCAGCAGACCCATTACGAACTCACCTCTTAATTTGGACTTTTTCCAGTGTCTTACTTTAAGTGTTGACCATTGGTCTCCTTTATCACCTTTCATCAACATATACAATCATTTCATCCCTCTGTTTCAGCTGGTTACTGCCAAGTTCAGTTAAGTGAAGCTAGTAAGAAAACTATTACTATGTTGTTAGAAAAACTTCTCACAGTGTTAAAAAAGGAAAGAAACACCATGCGAGCATACTCAAGGCCATAACTTGCTTGCAAGAAACAAGGCCAGCTGATATTGCAAACACCAGCAAAATGAAAAGTTGAGATAACAATACAGAACTATACAGAGCTATACAGAGCTATACAGAACTTTAGGCTGAATATAAAAGAAAAAAATTGAACAATGCTATAATTCACCACTCTATAAACAGGTGCAACTTTAAAGCATAAAATATGACAAGCTACACTAACTACACCACCATTTTTCAGCACAGGGATGCTGATACATGTGATGCTCTGGACACTTTAATTAGCACATCTCTTAGAGCTGCGCTATTTAAAGTAAGTTCCGCCCCCCCCCCCCGCCACCTCCCGGAACGTGTCTATAAACACCCTGGGCATTTAAACACACACATTTAACATTTGTCTGTTCTGACATGCTGGAGATTCAGCATGTTGGAGCAGCCTTGATTAAATGAGTCTGCTCCTCATACCAGCTGATGCACCCGGCATTTGTATAAACAATTAAATGCATGTCAGTGCTGCAAAAATGGTGGCAGCACACTTTTGAACTAAAACACCTTCAATGTGTTTTAGTTCAAGAGCATGCTGCCACCATTTTCTCAGCACTAATGTGAATTTCACTGTTTATACCAATGCATGCACAGCAGCACTGGGTGCTTTTAAAAGTGCCCCGTGCTGCAGTGTAAACATATACAACTGCCCCCTGTGCTTTTCATACTATCATAGTATCATAGTACTTAGGGTCAGAAGGGACCTAAACAGATTATCAGATCCAACTCCCTTCCCTGGGCAGTAACGGGTGCTGGGGTCATATCACCCCAGGCAAATATCTGTCCAGCCTCCCCTTGAAGACCCCCAAGATAGGAGAGAGTACCCCCTCACTTGGGAGCTCAAACCAGGTCCTGGCAGCCCTAACTGTAAAGTAATGTCTCCTGACATCCAGCCTGAACTTTCTCTCCAACATTTTGTGGCTGTTATTCCTAGTAACCTGGGGGAATAGAGCCTCCTCCAATTTTCACTGGTCCCCCCGATGAGTTTGTAAATGGCCATCAGATCCCCTCTTAGCCTTCTCTTGAGAAGGCTGAATCAGTTCAGGTCCTTCAGCCTCTCTTCGTAGGGCCTGACCCGCTGCCCCTTGACCATGTGAGTGGCCCTCCTCTGGATCCTCTCAATGCTAGCCACGTCCCTCTTGAAGTATGGCACACAGAACTGGATGCAGTACTCCAGCTGTGACCTGACCAACACTGCATAGAAGGAAAGGATCAAATCCCTGGACCTGCTTGTGATGCATCTGTAGATGCACAGGAAATTGTGGTTAACCTTACTGACTGCTTCCCCACCTTAGTGGTTCATGTTCACCCTGGAGTCCACAATAACTCCAAGATCCCTTTCTGCCACTGTGTTGACAAGAAGGGTTTTCCACAGCCTATAGGTGTGTTGCTGTTTTCTTCTCACCTTGCACTTGTCTGCACTGAATTCTATCCTATTCTCATCCAGCCACCTCTCTAATTTGTCTAGCTCTAACTTGGTTCTGTCCCTCCCCTCCAGTGTGCCCACCTTGCCCCACAACTTGGTGTCATCAGTGAATTTGGACAGCATGCATTCCACACTCACATACAGATTGCTGATGAAGATGTTGAGCAGTACAAGCCCCAGGACCAAGGCCTGGGGGACTCCACTGCCCACATCCCTCCAGGTCAAAAATGACCCATCCACCACCACTCTCTGGGTGTGACCATCTAGCCAGGTGTAATCCTTTTTGGTGATATCCCCTACTTCCACTGTTTGTACACCTCCTTTTTTGCCCTCAGGCATTCCTGGATACCTTTGCTAAGCCATGGGGACTTCTTAGCATTCCTTTC
This sequence comes from Crocodylus siamensis, assembly GCF_052110815.1. NCBI lineage: Eukaryota > Metazoa > Chordata > Crocodylia > Crocodylidae > Crocodylus > Crocodylus siamensis. Next base: position 43,652,858 of record NC_143401.1, on the reverse strand, counting down.
CCCCTTGGTGCACATTGGAACTGACTCCCTTTGAGCTCCGAGGATCATCTCCTTGAGGAACAACCACCTATCTTGGACTCCCATCTCATTGAAGCTCTGAGACCCCAGTGCCTCTCCTACTAACCTTCTTAGGTTACAGAATTCAGCCCTCCTGAAGTCAAGGACCCCTGTGTTGCTGCTTGCTTTTTACTTAATGCACATTAAAATAGGCTAATGCACATTAAGTGTCACTTAGTGCATTTATACACATGCTCTGAGAGTGATGGGGTGGGGTGAACTTTCATTAGAGCAGCACTGAGAGTCGCTTTAATTAAAGCACCTGGAGTGTCATGTGTGTCAGAATTCCCATGCTGAAAAATGGTGCTGGGAGCACTTTAAGTAAAGCTTGTTGAATTGGCTGTAGTTAAAAAACCCTTACCACCATTATTCAGCATGGGGACACTAATATATGTGATGCTGAAGTCCACTAGAGCCTGGTAATTGTCATATTCCAGCTGACTCGATTAATCAAGTCTTCTCTGATGCACTGTAATTACAGAACATTGGAGAAGCCTTGCTGCATGTGTATAGGGTCTCTTAAAAACTGTGCTGTTTAGTTAATGTGCATTAAGACTGGATAATGGTCACTTACCTAGTACCTCACAATGGAGGTACTAGATTTAATGCAATTCACATTAATTAAAGCTCATTAATGCACAAGTAGACACACCCTCTGTGTCTAATTCTGCTTCCTCTGAAATCTGGGGAACCTTCCCATCCCCCTGCCTGATTGAAGCACAACTGTACATTTAACAAGGTTTCAGAAGAGCTACTTAGATTAGAATGTTGTGTTAAGCTCATATTATACAATGGTCAGTATATAAAACTTGTCAGACTACTTGATTCGGTGTGATGTCTAGGTAACACATCGTATCAAGAGTAAAATGAATGGAGGAGGGTGGAAGAATGGAGCACTTAAAAACTTTTCAGAGTTAAATTTTTCCAGAACTATAAAATATAAATAATTTCAACAGTGGTTCACTCTGGGTGGGGGCATACTGATGTTACACATTCCAGTTTGGAGGTACTTGAGATAGGTCAGGTACTAGTCATGAACTACTTAAGGTTATATGAAATTTATCTGGCCTGTGTTGTTCATTTAGTACTAGCTTGAGCAGCTGTGTGCATATATGTAAGCAGTGAATCCAAGAAGAAAGTTAGACAGTCAGAAGGTAGGTTTTCTGACACAGTAGCTTGCCTTATTCCACACAGGACCCAACCCTCAGAATGACCACAACCTTTCTATTGGATAATAGGCAAATTTATTGATATGCAGTGATAACAAAAAAGAAACAATACAAACAATCAGGCAATTCTATATATCTACCAATGCTAGGGCTGTCATCAGAGTCAAGATACATCTGGCCATGACTCAGGCTTCACTCTGAAGGCATTCTCTTAAGTGTTAGGTGCCAGCATGTCAGCAGCCTGGATGTGATATGCTGAGGCCTCCCCATCCCTGCTCTCCCAAGGTGGTGGATGATATAGGTTGGTGGTCCACCTTCTATCCATAGTGGCCTCAGGGACTCCTCTTAGGGTACAGGGATGGGGACCCTTCTTAGGGAACCTCTCAGGGAGGAGAACGGGGAGGAGAAGGAGGAGGAGGACCCATTCTTACGCTTATTCTCCTCCCCGATGACTCTCCATCCATGGCTGTCACTGATTGGTGTCTCTGTAGTCATCATACTGTTTACAGTCTGTTCCATCTGCATATCCCAAGCCCATCACATGAACACTAGGGCTGTGTGAAATTTCTCCCAGTGTTTTGTTTCAAAGCTATTTCAACACATTTTGAACTTGAAACAGTGAAATCAAAACAAAACAAAAAACATCAAAGCAGCTTCAAAACAAAATGAGGGCACTCAAAACATTTAAAAAGTTTTGAAACACTTTGAGTTAAAAAGTGGCTCGGTTGTGGGAAGCAGGGGAGACTTAGGACTGCACTCCGAGCAGCTCCAAAGCACCATGTAGCTCAGCTTGGAGGAAAGCACAATCCTGACTCTCCTCACCTCCCATTGCTGGGCTGCATTCCACCAGCCCCATGGAACTCAACCCAATGGCAGAAGGCAGATTACAGCCCTGGATCTCCTTGCCTCCTGCCACTGAGTTGTCATCCATGGGGCTGGTGGAGGCAATTGAAGCAGAGCCCCAGCTCTGCCTGCCTCCCACCTCCGGGATCCACTCCAGTCAGCTCTTCCAGCCCCATAGAGAGCAGCCCGGTGGCAGGAGGTGGGCAAAGCTGGGGCTGCGCTCTGCCTCCCACCACCAGGCTGAGGTCCATGGAGCCTGGTGCTGGGCATGGGCTGTGTCCAGTGCCAGTTCCATGTGACAGTGGCTGCCTCTGTCATTCAGTGCAGATCCTGGGGCCCAGACCCCCAGGAGGCATCTAGTGCAGCCCCACAGCCCTCCCAGGCTCCAGTGCAGGGCTCCAGATCTGTGCCCAGATAACAGGAGGCTAATGCTGCTGCCTGGGCCAGGGCAGCATCAGTCTTCCCTGGTGCTGGGTACAGGGTGCGCCCAGCACTGGTCCCAGGCAGCAGAAGCAGCCTCCTGTCATTTGGCACAGATCCAGATGCCAGGACCTCTAGGAGGAATCCAGCACAGCCCTGCAGCCCTCCTGGGGGTGCAAGCCATCGGAGGCTGCTGCTGCTAGCTAGTGTCATGAATTTTGCTTTCAAGACTTTGACGTGCAATTTCCAAGAGATGGGGCTCAGAAGGGGCTACCATCCCTGAAACATGCATCTAAATCAGGCAACAAATGACAACATTTTAGGCATTTTCATGATTCTCCATTATAGCCTATGGACTAAACATTGAAACAAGTCAAAACGCCGAAACAGTTTCGATGAAACGAAATGGGACAGTGCTTCAAAACAATTAAATGTAACACTGTGCCTTTGAAATGATGAGATGGACATCAAAACAGAACAGTGGTGTTTCACACAGCCTTAATGCACACCCCTTTCAAAACAGGAATTTCATTCCCCTCCCCTGCCCCCTTTGGCCTTGTTAGCTGGTGCCACCCTATCTCATGTTATGGAACAGTGTGATACGTGCCCCCAGTTTCTTAGACTGTGTCCTTGTTTTTTAGGCAACCTATATGCTTCTGAAGGCTGAGAAAACTGTGTGTGACACTCAGGCTTTTAGAAATCAGTTAAGCCCTGCTGCCCATTCTGAACCATTTTAATGCACATATATACACCTATAAGCCAATTCCTGAAAGCAAATCTTTAAATACCATTTTCAAGCCATCATAGCAGATTCTGAAGAACTTGAAGTTTTTAGTAGACAGAAGAGACATAGTGAATTTCACATAAAAATGATACATGCAAGTGACATATTTTTAAACATAGAATACCATGGGGAAAGTCTGAAGCTGGAGGACCAATATCCAATATTCCAATTGGGGGCGGGTAGGGCTGTGTTTCTGAAAATAAATCAGATTATAATTGGAGCCTGGAACAACACTGTCAAAGTATGTTTGTGAAGACCCAGAAATAACCCATGCCAAGTAAAAGAGGGAACTGAGTCCAGACAGAAGCTTATTGTGAACAATGCTCAGACTGGATTTTATTGAAAATCCAGAATGCTAGAAGGCAAACAAACAAACAAACAAACCAAAGGGGGGGGGGAGATTTGAAGTTCCAGAACCTGCCACCACTTCATGAAAATGATGCTGTATGGGTTAACAATGGTGAAAATGATTGCAACCAGCAGCTGTATCACATGATATAACAATGCATACAGGCACATATTGCAAAGGAAAAGGTTACATTTAGGGGTGGATCCAGGGGGATCCAGTGACATGGCTACAACCTCTTTGAAACTGGGCTGTACTCTGGGACTTCTGAGGGACTTTAAAAAAGTCCCCAAAGCAGAAGAGAAACATCCCTTCCCTGTTGTGCTCAGAGGTATGTGCCCCCCTTCCCCTTATTCTGTCTCTCAACTGCAGTGTCTCATTTCCCCATTGTTCCAGGGGTGCATGAATATTCAGAGCTCCAGATGGGTTGTGCAGAGGTGGTCTTACCTAGGGAGGCAGCAGCAACTTCCCACACCTGCTCCTGTGGGAGTGGCAGATTCACTGTTTTTAAAAGGAGGCAGTGAACATTTGTCTCTGCTCAGAGACCTGTATTCATATTTTCTGGAATTACTGCCTTCCCACTCACTGTCACCTTTCTTCTAAAGAAGCCATAACTTTAAGAGGACATGGAGAGGCAAAAGACTGGGAATGAGAGAATTCTGATAGAAGTCAGAGGTATTCCATGCCTTTGCAAAATATGGAGATTAGAGCTTGGAAAGATTACACCTGAGACCTGTTGTACAGGTCAGTATGTTTATTTTTTCAATATTTTAATTCTCGTCTTCCTGAATGCACTTCTATAATCTGGTCTGATTAGCCCAGTACTGGATTACTTATCCCTGGAACAAAAGAGAAACCAGGATATGAGTTACTTTTAGAAAATAATTCTCCCCCTGGCCTTTTTCAGATACAACATTGGCGGACACTGACCCTTATGCAGGGTAGATTGGTAAATCACAATCTGGCCCTAAATATGAACCTGTTACTCATCTTTAGTTATGATGCAGCAGTATAAATATACCATAACATAAAACCTCTCCCAGGCGACTCATCTCAAAATGTGTTTATCTGTTTTTAAAAATTACTGTAGAGCAACCAAATAGTTTCCCCTAAATAACTGAATATGTAGCATAAATATTGATAAAAGAATTATTTTTAGACAGGAAAAAGAATAAGGAAAGCATGTTTTATCCTAATACAGTATAAAAAGATAAGTGTTTACATTATCCACGTGAGACAGTTTCTCAGAACAATAAATGTCCTATTCAATGTACATTCAATCTTGCATGTGTTACCATGGTAAATATCTTAATTACAAAAATACCCGAGTATGAGTAGAAGGAAATCATTTGAACCATTTTTCCAAGTTTATTTGTTTATTAGTAAATAAACACATGGATGCTTTTTCTTGGAATGGAACCATTTCCATTAGCAGACTCCCTGAGCTGCTAAGTAAAGTCAGTTTCTCACCCTGACACAAAACAAAACAGGAAGAATGTATTAAATAAAAAAGGTGGTAGCATTTTCATAACTGACATTAACATTGGGTCATTTTTTTCCCATTGTTTACTTGTACGGTCTCTGTATAATAGAGAGCAGAGCAAATTGCTTCCAAGAAATTGTTCCAGTTGCACGAGTAGTTGTCATGGAAACAATAAAACAGGAAGGACATGTCTGGGACTGACCTATAACTTTTCTGGATGATACTTGATTCTGATGGTCAACTCATTCCTTGACAAGCACAATTTACCAGCTACCTGCATAAGCTACCTGCATAACTGTTTGATCTTAGTGATTTCAGAAACTGCTACCCAATATTCAGTGTCCTTTAAGTTAATCAAGAAGCTATTAAGAAAATGGTCTCTGCCATCAAGTAGACATTATCAGATGTAATCTTCCACTTCCCTGGATGTTATTTAGTCAGGCCTAATTTTTAATGAGAACAGTCATGTTAGAAAAGTGTTACCACTTAAATGACCATGAGTGCTAACATGGATCCCCTACTGAAGCTCATAAACCTATGCACAGATGCTCTGAATGAAACAGTCAGTTCCAAGGGTATAATTTTTCCTAAATTAAAATCAATATCAGAGCTGGACATTCACATAAACCATAAGAGGTAAATTAAGAATAGACATGAACTTTCTTTTAAAATTAAAGTGAACCTAATTTCAGTAATAGAAAGTTTAACAACTTTTAAAATACAATATTCTCAGGAAGGATACCTTCTCATCATTTTTATTCTGCCACCAACACCCACACACTTTCATTTTGTGATTCTAGCTGGGACAGAGATCAGAAACTCAAAAGTGTCATGAGAAAGACAAGTAAATGGAAACACATTTTATATATATATATATATATATAGTAGAAGTAATTGACTTACTTGACTAGAAAAACAGACAAAGACCAGACGTGCTGATACTGCTTAATTCAAATGTTCTGAGATAAGGAATCTGCATTCCTGCATTCCTTGGATTATCTTGATATCTTGCCCTATGCATAGATAGTTTCTGTGTAATTTACTATTGTTTTGTTTCTCCAAGGTGTATTTTTTATCTCTTTCTCTGTCTTTAGTATAAATACGCTTGTAAACTTAGAGAGTCTGAGAAATCCTTTGAAACAGACAAGTGGGTGATTCCCCTTGCTGTCTGGAATTCTCCCTGTGATCACAGTATAGCCGTAAATAAAGAAAAGCTGGCTCTGTCAGTTCTGATTCAACAATATATATAGTGTGCTTCCATTTCTGCAAAACTTTGCAATAGGGCTGTGCCTAACAGCACCATTTAATTGACTTGCATTTCAGTGATTTGATAGAACAGTGTTACATTTTGAGTTTTGTTTTGTTTTGAAAGCACTGTTCCATTTTGTTTAATCAAAACTGTTTTACTGTTTCAGTGCTGTTTCAATGTTTCACCCATAGGTTAATATGGGGAAACTTAAAATGGAGTAGGCAGGCAGATAGAAGGACTGCAAGGACAGTGATAGAGTCCTCCCGGGGGTGTGAGCTGCCAATCTGTCTGCCAGATGAGAGAAGAGATCAAGGGGAGGAGATGCTCCCCCTCTATATGGCATTGGTCAGGCTGCAGTTGGAGTACTGTGTCCAGTTTTGGGCGCCACACTTCAAGAGGGACACAGAGAATCTGGACAGGGTTCAGAGGAGGGCCACTCACATGATTAATGGCCTCCATGAAAGACCCTATGAGAGATGGTTAAGTTATCTGGATCTCTTCACCCTTCACAAGAGACGTCTGAAGGGAGACCTCGTAGCTGCCTATAAGTTTATCAAGGGAGGAGAACAGGGAATTGGAGATGCATTATTTACCAGAGAGCCCCATGGATTAACTAGGAATAATGGGTGCAAACTAGTGGAGAGTAGATTCAGGTTAGACATTAGGAAGACATTTTTTACAGTAAGGGTGGCCAGAATCTGGAATAGGCTACCAAGAGAGGTGATACTATCACCTAACTTGGTGGTCTTCAAGAGAAGGCTTGATAGACACCTGGCTGGGGTCATCTGACCTCAGTCCTTTTTCTTGCCATGGGCAAGGGGTCGGACATGATGATCCATTGTGGCCCCTTCCGACTCTACAATCTATGAAACTATGAAGCTAGGTGCTACCACTTAGGACCAGTACTGAGGAGATCGGTGGCAGCACCCAGCTCCTGTCATCTGGGAGGCAGATTGGGGGCTTACCTTCAACCCTGGGAGGGCTGTGGGGGCTGTTCTGGAGTTCTCCCAGGGGTGCAGGCCCCCGATCTGCCTGCCAGATGACAGACCGGCACTGGGCACAGCCTGCATCAGGAAGGATGGTACCGCCACTGGTCCCAGGTGGCAGCACATGGCTCCTGTCACCCAACAGGCAGATCGGGGGCATGCACCCCCAGGAGGACTCTGAAACAGCCCCTGCAGCCCTCCTGAGGGTGCTGGTGCCCCCCCCCATATGCCTGCCAGCTGACAGGAGCTGGGCGCTGGCTCAAGCCAGCTCCATTATGGACCGGGGCAGATCAGCTCCTGTGGGGACCCTCCCCTGCTCTGGGATTGGGGTGGCAGGTCCCCGTATAACCTGATTTGCCCTGGCCCTGTACCGGAGCTCGCTTGAGGTGGGGGTTGGACCCGAGGCAGATAATCTCTTGCAGGGACCTTCCCCCGCACAGCGGGTCCCCGCACGAGCTGATCTGTCCTAGCCCCAGCTCCGGCCCTGGCCCCATACCAGAGCCAGCTTGAGAATGGTGCAGGGCCCAGGGCAGATCAGTTTGTGCAAGGCCCTGATCTGCCTGCCAGATGACAGGAGGTGGGTGGTGCCACCTGGGACTGGTGCTGAAGCCAGTAAGACTGACTTCTAAACTCAAAACATTTTGAAACTTTTGAAACATTTTGCATTCCCTTGTTTTGTTTTGAAGCTGTCTTGAAAGTTTTTGTTTCATTTTGATTTCACTGTTTCAAGCTTAAAATGCATCGAAACAGGTTCAAAATGAAACGCCGGATGAAATTTCACAAAGCCCTACTTTGCAAGGCTTTTTATATTGGGTCTGCAGATGGCCTGAAAGATATATGTCTTCAAGAATGGAGAAAAACCCTTGTTGGCACTGAAACCTAACAACGGTGATACAATTGTCAACACTAAACCAATGAACTGCATATGAACTTGTTATATCTGGAGAAAGTGATAGATATTAGAGTGGATATTAGAATGGATATTAGAATGGCAGATATTAAACAAGTTGCCTTTGCACTGGTTCCAAAAATCTCCAGCATTCTTTCAATGGCTCCTACAATTACCAGTGAAGCATGAGGATAAAGCTTAGGTTTTAGTTTTGGCCTGGGGAAATCTCTTTTTACCCTCCACTTTTTGAGTAACAGTAACTTGATTGGTGAGGAAGAACAAGGCAACTTGTTTAATATCTGCCACTCTAATATCCACTCTAATTTTATTGAATTAAAATCTGAATTTGTTAAAAGAATAAATTATTGATGACATGCTTGCATTTTGTAAATAAATCAACAAAAAACTCACTTTTTCATGGCTACTTCAAATTTATTTAAAGTTGATGCAGAAATTTTCACACGGAAGACAATTCAATAGTAACAACACAGAAATCAGGCACCCTTAGCACAGAGTAGTGGTCCATGTAGTCAAGTACACAAGGCCCTGCTTTTAAAGATTATATGATGCAATTGAGGCAATTGTGATATTAATATTTAAGCACTATGATATTTTGTATACCTTCCTCCCCTTCACATGGATTATGAGAATGGCACACTGTTTTATTAGTGGAAAGAAAAGACCTGCCAGAAGCATTTTGAAGAGACCTTATTCATGCAGAATTAAAGAGATGGAATAGGAAACTAATTAGGTAGCTGTAAAATTTTCAGGAAAAACAATTTTAAGGGGTTATTTTTATAAAGCACACTTTGAATGATTGGAGAGGTGGTGTGCCGGGATTGGGTCATTACACTTTAGCATGAGGATCACAGGCTGCTCTTTGTTAAGTGAACATATGTAGACATCTTGCTAATCCATTTAGCCTCTACTTAATAACTTGGAGTGTAAAATAACTGTTAACTGGACTTTGGCCAAAACAGTTTGGGGAAACCTGGCTGTTCCCCAGCTATCATAGGACAGGTTGCATTTGATCAACATTTCTGATCATTGTCTAAGCAAGAGAAAGACTACATAAAAGCTTTAGTAAAGCCTGAAACTCTGAATATTTTATAGCCAGACACCTGCAGAAAGACAGACCTGTAAACAATAACAGATCATCAGTATTAAAAAACAAACTCTTTAGAAAGGAGAGATGAACTGCTTAAACCATTTCTGGCTCATGAAAACTTATGGAACTTCCCTCCATTTTATGGTTCCTCTATGTAAAGAAAGTAGGAACGCAATAAGCATTTGAATATTAGGAATGGGCAAGTGACTCCTGAGGGCTGTTTATTCACACTCACTGAGGACACGACTCCTTCCCCTGAGTTTCTTTGCAGTGATTGATTTCTTTGTGGAATTTGTAGACCACCATGCTTAGCTGAGCTGCTGCTGCTGCTGTGGCTCCAGCTGTGTTTTTACTTGTACTGTTGCTGCTTCCAACTATGTTTTTATTATTTTATGTTATGTCCCTTCCTTTTTGCTTGGTGATTTCACATATTTTACCAGGCATGAGGGTAACTGAATGGACTCTCTTGAGAGTCACATATAGGCAGGCAAGCGGTACTTCTGAGCTGGTAGATGACTTGAAAACTGCAAGGTTGCTGGTGAGAGTTGATTAGAGGGTCTCTTTCAAGTAAACTTAAATTGTTATATATCCACAGGACACCAAGAGGTCAAATGATGTTTTTAGCTAAATTGAGAATTGCACTGAACTGCTCAAATCATTCCAGGTACCAACAGATTTTGCCTGGTATGTACAGCCAGTCATGCTGCATAGGGGAAGAATATATACACTATCTGAAAATGTATGCATAATTGTAACTTAATGTAGAAGATTAGAAGACCCTATTTTTAATACAGTCTTGATACCTGTTTATCTAAATATTTATCTAGTCTTTTGTTCTGATGGCAGAAATACTGTAAACAAGTACATCTGAATTTAAATGTCAGGGTTGCTTCTTCATTTTCCTCCTCTTAAAGTCAATATAATGTGACTGAAAGGTGTTAGCATCCAAGGAGGTAGATAAAACTCTGTCTGCTCACAGAACAGAAGCAGCACATGCAGAGGAGGTATAATTTCCCCTGTGCCATTCTGTTAACATGCCACACTAACCACGGGTCCTGAGGGACCACTTCTAGAGCTAAAAGAGCAAATCAGTCCCCATGGTCATCCATTTAACCATGTTTCAGTTGAACTTGCTGACAAGTATGCTGTGTTTGCTTAAACACAAAGGGTGTTTGTACACAAGATGTCAAAGGGTGTGTGTACACAAGATGCTTTACTCAAGATTAGAGCTAATTACTGCACAGTAAGCATTACTGTCTACATATCCAGATGCTTACTGCATGGTAATTGGCTCTAATTGCAAGTAAATTTACTACCTGCAAATGCAAGTAGAAAATAAACTCTTGATTAGTTACTGCACAGTAATGCACATGTAGATGCCTGACCGGGAGCACATCTGTTCCTAGTTAGCCAGACAGCAGGAGGCGAAAGAGTGCTCCCTGCCCTCAGAAACTGCCTGCTGCTGGGGCAGGCTCTGCTACTGGAGTCCAGGCAGGGATAAATATTCCCCTGCCACAGGAGCAGGCAGCTTTGAGCTCCCACTCTATGATTATGATTGCTGGGCTGGGAGATCCTTATCTCCCAGCCTGATCTCCACATTCATGGGACCTGGGCCAGGAGATCTGTATCTCCCAGCCTGAGCTCCACAGTTGCAGGGCCTGGGCTGGGAGATCCTTCTCTCCCAGTTGCAGTTCATGGAGCCAGGTTGTGGAACAGATAATGTTCCACCCACAAGTCAGTGCGAGGAGAACGCTGTTGGGAGGAATCCTGGGGGAGAGGGGCAGCTGGGAATCCTGAGAGGCAGGAGGCAGGGGGGAAAGGAGGGAAACTTGGGATTAGGAGGGGGGGGCAATGGATTCCTACCATTCAGTCTTCCAGGTCTCTGCTGGCCTGAAGTGTGACCACTCCCAACTTGATCTAGCACTAACACTGATCAACAGTTGTGTGGCTCGCAATGTACAGTGTAACAAGGCCCATACAGAGAGTGATAAATGGATGATGCAGATTTAAAACTGAGAAGCTAAAATTGGGAGTGCCCATGAAACATTGACAAAAAATGCATGTGTAGTGTGGGGTAATTTTTATTAAGACTCCTTTCTCACAAAATCATGTCACAGAATAACAGAAGTCAGAGACAGAACATGCCTATTTAGTAACCTAGTTTATCCTCCTATCAGTGAAGACTTTTCTTTACCAGAAGATCATAATGGTCTCTTTTGACCTTTTATTTAAAATCTGTGTGGCCTTGTACACATACTCAACATTTAGTCACTAAAAGGGTTCCTGGTTTAATTTTTCTTTCTTAGTTTAAGACAGCTAAATAAGTAACGTGGACATGATTCACCATGTAGGGGCTTATTATGCTATGACTAGTAAAAAGTGCTAGAAGGCATGTCAGAACAATTTTACCTTCATGACCTTTTAGTCCTATCTTACTGTCAGGTGGTGCCTTAGGACAAGAAATGCCAAACTGCAGCACTGCTGCTACTCTCTTTCCCTGGGTGCAAGTTGCACAGGGTGCTCAGGGGCCTGAGGTGCAAAATCTTTCCTTGCAAAGTTATCCCAAAGTGTACAGAAGCACAGGGTGCTCAGATGCTTTCTTTTGGTGCCAAACCTTTCTATGCAAAGCCCCACAAAGCTCCCCAAGTTTACACAAGCATCTCCCAAGGCTGGGTGAAGCGGGGGCGGGGGGGGGCACACTTCAGGCAGCATGCGGTTTCCACTTTGGGCTACCTGCAAGTGTTCTCAAAGCATTGCCTTTCCACTGGTTCTGGGATCCCAAAGGGCACCACCCCCTGCCCTAGTCTAGCACCCCTCACTTTTCCCTGGTTGCAAGTTCATGGGGCACTTGGGTACTTTTTTTTGCCCCCAAACCTTTCCATGCAAATCCCTGCAGGGCTCCCCAAGCATATACAAACATCTCCCAAGGCTGGGTGAAGGTGAGATGGGGCACCCTTTGGGCAGCATGCTGTTTCCACAGGGTGCTGGGTGCAGGGTACCCTTTGGGCTACCCCCAAGTGTTCTCAAAGCATTGCCTCTCCCCTGGCTTTGGGGTCCCAAAAGGCGTCACCCCTAGCTGTAGCCCCAGTTCCCCTTACTTTCCCTGGATGCAAGTTGCATGGCGTGCTCAGGTGCTTTTTTTTGGCATCAAACCTTTCTGTGCAAAGCCCCGCATGTTTTGGTGCAATTTTTTCATGTGCTTACCAGGCTGCTGCTGGACTTTCTGTTTTGTTTTTTGTTTTTACACCAGAATGAGAATGTATGTGTGTGTGGGGGGGGGGGGCAGTGTCTGGCCCCTTGAGTGCCTATAAATTCATGGAGCAGTGACTGACTGGGGTGTGTATGTTGTAGATTTTTGAGGTGGATGAGAGATGGCAACACACCAGAGGCACAAGGACTCAGCCCTGTGGGATGCTTGCTCCTGTGTGGCACAGCACTTTTTCAATAAGAGTTCAGCCTGTTTCTTGCTGCTCATGTCAGGTACAGTATTGCCTTTCAGTGCAAGATGAGGCAGCTTTTTGCAGCACTTGAAAGTGGACACCCCAACCTGTTCCACAATCAAACAGGATGTTTACGCATAAATAAGTGAGAGCAAACACTTGGCTGTTCCCCCAGGGAGGGCAGCCTGCATGGTTTACTTTATCTTTCATGTAAATGGGGTTTAATAATTGAAATTAAGTTGCTAGATATCCAACAGCATCCTGTAGTAGCAGGGCAATTTTTGAGGTGGTGGTGGGGAAACCTCACTACCTTTCCTCACCCCTCAGCTGCATTTCTCCACCTCACCCTGCACCCCCGTCCCACCTGCGTACAGAAGGGCTACCCCCATTTCAGGGCTGGAATGACTGTATGGTAGTTTTACAATACAATTTCTTATGCTCTTAACTTCTCCTTCCCTCCTATTTGTAGTTCCCAAATGCTATGCTTTATATTATGCTACTACTGTCAGGCACAGCAGGCAGAAGAAAAGAACACAAACCTGAGAAAGTCACCTGATGCCACTTCTGCCTCCAAAAAAAAGGATGGCAAATGTCACTGTCAGGTGCCTATTCAATACTCTTAATATCCTTTTAGACTCCCAAAAAAGCCTATGGGAATTCACCATTCACCATTAGCCTCTCTCTGCCTCGCTGTAGACAAGTCCTCATATTTTGTGAATACATGAGCAACTAAACTTACAGTTTAAATAATCCTTCATGATTTTAAAATTAATATTTGTGTTTCATATATGAATATGCCAGTATTTACCAATGAATATCTTTTTTGTCCCTTTTTTTGCCCAGCTTCCTGCCTTCCCTTCTTCCTCCTGCAAGATTTAAAAATGCTAAAAACTTACGAATGGTCAAGCTGTTCCAAACAGCTACTTACTGAAATATGCTTCATTTGCTCATTTCAAGGGTCATGTATGTAATGTTCCTTTTTCTGTTTGTTTTTTCTGGTAGCCCAGGTAATTATCCCAAGTAATTATGTTTTCCCCATGGCTGGTGGCTCCCTCTCAGCACCCGTGGTTGGTGTTGGCTGCATGCTTCCCCTCACTCTTGCTATAGTGCAGCTTTTTAAAGAATTCCCATTCTAGCCTGTTTCCCTAGGTGCTTTCCTCATGGGTGGGGGTTCCATCTCAGTACTCCTGGTTGGTGCTGGCTGATGTGCTCTCTCCTCTCACTAGTGCTACAGTGTTATTCCAACAGCTTGGAACACAATGGGCACAGTCCCTCCAAGCCTCTTAACCACTTTACTACCAGGTATTGATTTATGCTAACATACACACACACACACACACACACACACACACACACACACAAGCAAACATACATGCTATTATTATTGTTTTAAAAAGGTTCCCTGCTGAGAATGTCACTCTAGGCCCTGACTTGGCTCTATTCCAACAGGAAGGTCAGCTTGTGGGCTACATGTCCTCCTTTCCTCCCTCCCTCTTGCCTATGCTTCACCACTTGTAGACCCACAGCATCCCAGCTTGTGCATTATCTCTCTCTCTGTATTTACAAAAAATTGAAATATACAACATATTACAGTGATTACTATAACTAAGATGAATAAAAAGGACAACAATGGTGTAAGCAAATTTAGTAACCAGGACGAAGCATCCCAACCTAACCATTTAAACAACCGGGACAACCAGCCTTGTCCAATGCCAGAGACAGCATTGACATCCTCTGCAATTTTTCTAATCTTTATAACTTGATCTTGAAGGGGGAGAGAAACATTAGGGATCACTATGCAACACATGTCTCTTGATAAATTCAAATATTGGCAAAGACCTCCCTGCTGGATAAGGAAGGCATCCAGGGCCAGATGATTTTGCATGGTCATCTGAGAAGTAGCTTGCAATTGCTGATTTATCAATTCGAAGCTGGTCCCAGTGCGGTTAGCAAGAAGCTCAACCTGCTCAGATAGTTTTGCGATGGCTATTTGAGCTTTTGCAATTGCGAGACCCCAAAGGAAAAATCCTTCGAAGCCCCAACTAAGGCCCTGGGTGGTCCTTTCCTCCTGTGTGAGCGAACTCCATACCGAGGTAGTGGAATGAGACTGGCGGTGTAGGACCGGACTTGGTGGGTAAACCGTCGAGGCTTGTAAGGGTGGACAAAATAAAACAGAACTTAAGAAGCACTGTAGACCCGAAAGGGTAGTGGGTAGGGCAGTGAATAATCGCCGATCCAAACACACCCAGACAAGGCTGAATGGTGCGGGTGTCGTTAATTCCAAGCATAAGCCGGGGAAAGGGAAAGCGTGCCTTGCTCGTTCAGGTGAGCTGGACTGTTTAACAGGGGGTTTGATGCCATGGCAGGCAGTGTTTAACAATACCGCCCATAAAGTGGGGTAATAAAACCCAAACCAGGAGCCGTTTCCCAGGGGACCCAATCGGGTTAAATCAACAGTCTAAATCCCACTGGACTAAGGGAGCGGGCTTTATCAAAGGAGACAGAGTGACTACCGATATAGTTTTCCCACTACAGGGCATGAGGTCGAGATGCCAAGGTGGAGTGATGGAATGAGGGCCCCATGTGAGTGACATATCGGGCCGGGACCAGTTGTTGCCTTGAAGGTGTATCCCCCAGGGGATGGCCGAACAAGTGTAGAGGGCTCCCCTCACAAAACAACCCTCACGAGGGGGATAGGTAGAGAGATCATGAAGGGTGAAATTGCAGGGCCAAGAAAAATTAATAAAGGCAGAACCTCCGCCTATCGAGATGTTAATGGAGGTTTTTTGGCCCCTCGAGACTTGGGAAAACCAATCTGAGACATTGAATGGTACTAAATACGGGGTAAGGACTGGGTCTTCAACTGACAGGGGGACCCGGAGACATGCGGTTAAACCGCTTCCCATTTTGCCATCTCCCGTGGCGTTGGCCCAAAGTGAAAATAAATGCAAGACCGTATTGGTTGTACCGCCAGGCTCGGTAACTGGTTCGGCAGACCGCGAGGTAGTAACAAATGTGCCTAACATATAATATAAAAATAAAGTCACTAGATCTTCTGGTGACGTCATTCCAGTTCTCCCTCGGGACTGTTGTTGTTCCCACTCGAGGCCGGGCGGTGTCTCCTGTTGCTCTGGGTGGATCAGAACATGGGAGCAAGGCGATGCACTCCCTCCCGGTTGGTGGCTGACTGTTGTACACTCTGGGCTGTCACGACCTGAAAAACAAATAACATGCGGACAACCTATGTTCTCAAACTCTTGTGGCCAGCTGATGGCGTATAATGGCATATTCTTTACGGCCACTGAGAGGTCGTTTTGGGCCTTTGTATCTGTACTCAGGCGACTTTCTATTTTGGAGATGGCACACTGGAGATCTGTAACAATGCTGCAAAGGTTTCAGTTCTCTAACTCAAGGAGATGAGCTTGCACTGACGAGAGTCGAGATCAGTAGGTTTAATGCCATCGGTCACCGTGCCGACGGCGACTACTCATTTTTTGGCTTGCTATTTGTTTTGTTGAATCCTAGTGCACGTGCTAAAGCTCTTTGTGCCTTGTCTCCAAGGGATCTCAGTTGAGCTTTTGATAAGCCGGATTTACCAAGCAAAAACCCGAACATTGCTCTTTCTATCGGGGTGCACAATGGTGGTGGCGAATTGCGAACCTGTGGTGGTGAATTGCGGGCTGGAGGTTGTTGGTAGTCTCAAGCTTGTGGTCATTGATTAGACCATCGAGGATGAAGGCGAGTTGGTGTGTACTTGGTTGGATATGCTGATGGGTTGTTCAATTCATCATTAATGATAGGAAGCTCTGGTCCTCATGGCTCCTTGAAGTTTCCCTAATTGTCCTAACACGTGGGCTACGGGACTGTTTACTGATGGATTTAACAGTAATCTAGCTGTTAAATTTTGGCTTCCACCGTAGACTTCAGTTGCTGCTTCCACGGCTTCTAGTAAGCAGGGCACGTTTCCAGGATTGGTCGCGAAGCGATGTGGCCAGGCTCCCTCTGCCTGAGCTGGTGTTAAGTTCAGGGCATGCTAGGCTGGGCTCCATGAGGCATAGCATGCTCTGAGGATGGCATAAACCAGGGCACTTGCATTTGGATGGCTCGATGCTCTCTCGTGCCAAGTATGCACCTTCCTCTGTAAGGCTTCAACCACTAGGGCTGGTAATGGAATGGGCCAGTAGTTGTTGGTGAGTACAGGTACTGGATCCACTACTTTGCCCTTGCTCCAGGCAGTGTTCCTTACAAGTTGCATAGCTTCATCTTGATCGAGAGTTTCATTCCCAGCTTCAGCAATTAATCTTCCTAACCAGACAATTGGTGTTTCCTCTGGCTTGATTCCCATTTCTTTCTTCAAGTCATTCATTTCTGCTCGGGTTCGTGTTCTTGTGGTTACAGTGACTTGGGTTCCTTGGCCTTGAGGGCCAGTTACTTTTTTTCATATCGAGATGGGTAATGCTGTCGCTAACTCAGGAGACAGTTGTTGCATTGCTTGCGATGGTGCGCTTTTGCTTTCTTCTGTGGTCGTCTTTGCGTCACTTTCGGTTTCGGTCACTTTCATTTTTGCGTTCTCTAGGTGGCGCTGTGCATACTGCAGTGGTGATGTTGCCGTTGTGGGCAGTGCTGTGGCAGGAGGAGGGCTCCAAGTGGGCAGTGTTGGCTTTGGCGTGCTTTTCGGTACGGGGTCTCCTGCCCTGCTCGAGCTCTCCCTTCTGCCAACGCCATCTTGTAATGGCGGCACAGCTAAATTTTCATTGGCAGCTTGGGCAGTGGTCTCAAGCTGCACTTCCAAGTCTGCATTTTCTCTTAGTACGGCAACATACTCCTGAAATAGTACATTCAACATTTTTCCCTTCTTCCATTTAGGGCCGGTCCATTTAGCGGCCTTCTGCCCGTTATTTTCCAGATTTTCCCAGAGCTGAGTCAACAGCTCGTGTCCCCTTGATCCCGATGTAAGGTTCGGACAGTTGAACTTGTCCAGCAGGGTGTCCTCTCCTCCCTCCTTCATGTACCTCACACACCGGGTGAATTCTTGGGCCGGGCTGGGACTCGCCGCGCCCGAAGTTTTCACGCGGGCAAGGGATATCGACCCGGTTTCTTCCCTTGGGTGATAGACAGCCCTGGAGTCCTGCATAATGCAGCCAAATATGCTGGCATTGAGCCAGACGGCCCACTCTTTCCCGTTGGTGCCACGGAGGGAAAGGTACCCATTTATGGTGGTCACGGCCGGATTGGCGGCCTGATGGAACACAATGTGTGCCCACAAGTCATCCAGGTCATTGGTCGGACAGCTTCCACTTCGCCATGGGCAGTGATGGATCAGTTCTGACTCCAAGCCTCCCATTGATCCTATTCATGATGCCATGTCGGAGCTGAGCGCCCCGGTGTCATGGTGGGGCTGCGTATGGATCGAACAGGTGGGATTAGCGGCGAGGAGTCAGAGTGGGCGGGACAAGCATGTGGTTTCAAAACAGAATGCTTTTTTATCGTTTACTTATGCCACGAGATGGTAAGGTAGCGTAGGCCGGGTCAACTTAGTTACAATGGTATGGATAACGATGAACAGTAAAGTGAAACGATGAAACGAGGCCGAGTCGGTAATGAAGATGGTTAATGATGTAGCTGGTAATGTGAACATAGAACGAGTAGCCGGAACGTGGAATGTAAACAATCAGAATGAGTCGAACGAGCTGATCGGAACGTGAATCGAGAAACGAGGCCGGAACGTAGTAACGAGTAAATCAGATTGAGACGAGCGAGTGGTCGAAACAAAGACGAACGTTTTTAGGAAGGGGTACGCCGGGATACGATGGTGGCGGGGAGACCAATGGCTCTTACAAACCAGGAGTCTAGGCCTGAGGCAGTCTTTGCTGGAGGGATCTCTGCTCAGATCTGTCTAGTCTCCTCTGGTCACTGGTCTCTGCAGTGGGTGGAGACTCCCTAGCCCTAAATAGGTTTTGAGTGGCCAATCACATGGCGTTCCTTGTGGAAGATTCTAGCTAACTTACATCATGCCTGAAGGCAAGACTGGGCATACGCATGGTGTCAGTTCAGATTACCTCATTGAAACATTTTGATTGACAAGCATGGGGTCAAGCATGGGGCATGTGCAGGGCATGCTCACTAGCCCTCTGGGGATTTTCCACTTGCTTGTCTGTGCATGTCTGTGCTTAACCCTGTGTTAGCCAGCACCTTTATTAAATTTGGTTCTGACACCTATCTTGACAAAAGTTTCACAAATCCCAGAACAGGTCCCAGAACAGGTCCTAACAGCAGGCACAGGCTGTAGTTCATATCATCTGCTCTGTTTTATATTTTGTTGGCGCTGGAGGGGAGCAATAAAAGTCAAATTTTGGAAGAAGTGATGGATCCTTCAGAAGGTTGGGAACCAAACTGGACGTACGCAGAAGTTGAGGCACTGATTGACATTTGGAGTGAAGGGAACATCATGATACAACTGGGAAGCCACTGGAATAAACCTGTTTATGCCTCTATTTCTGAACAGTTAAAGCAGCTTGGCATCAAACACAACTGGGAACAGGGTTGTAGTAAGATGAAGGATTTAAAGTGTGCCTTCCATTGTGTAAAGGACAATAAGTCTCAATCCAGTGCCTCACGTAGAATGAATCCATTTTATGACAAGCTGTCTATTATCCTTAAAAGAGATGCTTCAGAGGCTTACATGACTGAGTCTGGGACAAGAGGTATGCATCACAAAGAACCAGAAACTTCCCAGCACCAAAGTACTTGTCAAGCCACAGCTACTTTGCAAATTCTGTACAAACATCCTACTCTTCAAGACCAGAATCAGTCACAGACCAACGACCTCATTTGGGACTGCTCAAAGGACCTCTTTGGCATGCAAGGAGAAATAAGCTCCCCCTGTACTCTAGTGAACACATGAGTTTTGGTACCAGACACCCAGGAGGCTCAACAGATGCCCAAAAGAAAGAACTGTCCTGTTCATGATGAGGAAGAGGACGATGACTCAACTGTCCTTGTCTTGCAGGACTCATCAGGCTCCAAAGGGCCTGTGTCAGGGAGGGAATGGCAGAGTCCTGAGATGGAGACACCACTCTCATCCTGAAGGGTTACTTGTAAATAATAGTACTGGAATTCATAGTATTCTCAATTTTCAATTTTACAGAGTAGTATTCTGGATTTTCATTTTTACAGATTTACACTCATAAATTGGGATGGGGGGTAGAGGGAGAATTTGGTGCTGCTCCCTGTGGTGGGTGCTGCAGCCAGGCACTCTGCATATGCCTGTGGGACTGTAGCCACTTCCAGGGGGAGCACAGCTACAGGCTCTCACATCCAGCAGGGCTACTGCAACAGGGGCTGGCTGCTCCAGCCACCTATGGAAGTAGCTGATTTTTGGTGCAGGCCTGGCACGTGGCTGGGAGCAGTGTGGATCTTGTTTCAATGTGCACCCCAGGAAGCAGGGTGGTGCTAGGACAAATATTTTTGGAGTACAACCTTAAGAAGATGGTTGGGTGAGAGATAGTAAGCTAGCAGTGGTAATTCTTGAAGTAGCAGTCCTGTTAAAATATTTTAAGAATGACACACTGTTCTTTACAAATGTTCAAGAACCGATGAGAGCTTTCTTTTTGTCTGTGGGCGGGTGCTCCTTCTTCTTCATCTTCAAGAGAAGGTGTTAACACTCAACATCAATGTAATTATTGAAAAAACAAGAATTGAAGGGAAGTATTCTTCATCTACTGATAAACACGTCTGAAAGCATGGCTAAGTCCAGTGCAGACATTACATCCAAACTGAAAGATGTGTTAGATGTGTTGAAACTGTGAATAAGCCGATGTGGAGATTATGAAAGAAAGCCTCAAACTGAAGCTGGGGACTGGGAGGGGTCTAAAACAGCCCCCAAATCGTCCCCAGTGTGTGTGTGTGGGGGGGGACTGAACAGTTCTGCAGCAGCTGAAGGCAAGCCCTAAGGCAGGAGGAGGTGGCAGGCCAAGGTAAGGGGATCTGGAGAAGGGAGGCAGGAGGAATCGAAGGGAGAGCACTGTTGGGAGTGGGGGAGGGGCAGAGGCAAGTGAAGATGGCAGAGCACAGGGGGAAAAAAGCTCAGAAAGTGGGGAAAAGGGGCAAAGAGGGGGTCCCCAAGCACAGGCTGAGGAGAGACAAGGTTTGAGGGGGGGGAAGAGGAACAGGGTGGGCCAGGGAGTGGGTGGGGGGAACACACAGAAGGGACCAGAGCTGGAGAAGCTGTGCCTCCTGGAGAAGCTCAGAAAGGCTTCACCTGCCAGTGGCCATCTTGAAAGAAAGCAAGCAAAAAGCAAGCAAGCAAACAAGAAAGATGTCTGGCAACACCTCACCCCCAGCCCACTCTATGGGACTGCTGTGTAGTCTATGGGGCAGAGATAGAGTGCCTGTCTCTGGCAGAGGGGCCCACTACCTCCTGCCCACCAAGGTTGATGTGGAGATGGAGTGCCTGCCCTCTGAGTATTGCAAGTGAGCCCAGGAGTGGGACAACATTTTCCCATCAAAGTGGATGGGGATCCATCTCCCAGAGATGGTCCTCAACATGGATGCTGAGTGGGGCCTGCTAGGGAGCCTGGCCATTGAGGGCACTTTCACCAGCCACACTGGTAGGTCCCCTCCCAGGGTAAGGCCCCACCGGTTCTTAGTCAGGAACATCCAGCTCCTGCTGGAGAACCCCCCCCCCCCCGGGTAGCCCCCAGCTACAGAGGCCTCCTTGACCTCTTAGAGCAGACCAAGGGCCAGAGGAACTTGGCAGAAAGTATCCGGCAGTGATGCCCGGATCCTGTGCAGTTTGCTCGCGCCACCAGTGATGTGGCAAGACTCATGCACTGGGACCCAGGAACATGTCAACATGCCTTCTCTCTTGAGAAGCTGGTGACCCGGTGTAACATGGAAACCTAGCCCTGTCACCAGAAAGCAGGTCTGCCCCTTTAAGGCCAGAACCTTCTGGGCACAGAGTCCTGGTAAGGAAGGGGTTAAATTCTGAGCCTGGCCAGCTAGTCAGATGAATGGAAGGGACAGGATTATAAAAACCCTGGGCAGAGTGGCAGTAGGGAGACAGCAGCTGAAAGGGAAGGAGTGCCTCTGAGAGTTTCACAGAGAAGCTGGGTGAGTGATTCAAAGGCAGAAACTACAGAAGCCATGGAGAGATGGCAGCTGTACCACATCAAGGACTGTAGCCAATGGTGGGGAGCTGAGGCATGAACCCTGTGAATTTAAGTTGATATGCTTCTTTTCTTGATCATATTTGCTGGTGGCAGTTATTATTATTTTTTCCTTTTTGATTATTGAATAACACTGGTAGTTTGGGTGAGGCTATTAGGGGAAGGGGGAAGCCTCATTTTTGGGGCCCACTGAGGAGTGGTGACCCCAGTGCCAGTGAGGGCATGGCTTTTGGGGGAACAGACCCTGGTGGCAGTGAAGGCATGGCTTTTTTGGGGTACCTAGGCCCTGGAGCCCATGGGGGGTACAGGACCCCCACTCTGACACTGGTGCCTGAAGACACAATCTTGAAAGGCTGGGGAGGCCTGGTGCACCTGAAATGCAATTTTTTTTGCGGGGGTGGGGATTGAGAGAGGGCAAGTTTGGGGCCACCCCCGGGCCTGTGAACTTGCAGCCCCCTGGCTGTGGGGCTAGTGGCCTTCCATTGGGGCTGGGGGGGCAGGCTTCAGATTGGAGCTTAAAACACCAGAAAAGGCTAGAGTCTCAGAGTCCAACCCTCTCTGGTGGGGTTTAGATGGGGAGGCCTAACTAGAGAAAGACAGGGGTCAGGCTCATGTAGACGAAAGGCCCCCACATATAAAATACAATAGGCAGTCTCCCACTCGCAAGAACATCAACAATAATTTCCATCTAGACATGGCAGGAAAGTAGAGGGTGGGGCACAAGAACTCCAAAGAAGACTCCAAGGGCACCCCATGTAAGTCGTGGATTACCAGGGAAGATGGCGCTGGGGAGGGTGATCTGTTACATTCAGGTGAGGGAGGTGTGGGGCCAGGGAGGGTACACAAAATAGAGTAGGGCAAGGATAGGCCTTCCCCTGTCTCTGTGCTTTTGCCCTACTCTATCACCTGCTCTCTTTCCTATATCCTGCCTATCCTTCCACTCTATTCTCCAGCTCATGGCTGTTACCATAAGTGCCTCACTGAACACCAACTGGGTCCTCAGGTCCAGTGAAGTGGACGGCCATCCTGGAGGGTTTGTGGCAAAAGCGGCTGGCTATTGCCTCCCTCCAGGAGATGCACAGCAATATGTATGATGAAGCTGACTGGCATGTCGCCTGGAGAGGCTGCCCCTTTCTGAGCCATGGCACCCACCTCAGCGCAGGGGTGGCAACCCTTCTCTTGCTGCCACTGCAGTATGACTCAGCAGTGGCATGAGAGGTCTTCCCCAGCTAGCTACTGACTGTCACCCTAGCACACCAGAGCCTGCTCCTCGTAAACATTTATGCACCCACTGAGTGGAGGGAGAGGGTGGGCTTCTTTGAGACCCTGGGTGACCTCCTGCATGACACCAGTGAGAATGATGACCTGCTCCTTGTGGGCGGGGATTTCAACTGCACCATCAATGTGCTGCTAGACTGGATGGGGCCAGAACTGCACCTGCCCTCACCCCAAGAGCTGTGGGCCATGATGGAGGCAAAGAATCTCATCGATGCTTGGTGGGTCCTCCATGCCTGTGCATGTCAATACACCTGAGCAAAGATGAGTGCCAGTGGGATTGCCGTGGCCCACCTCAACCACCTCTACATCACCCAGCACCATCTGCCGGGGTCAGGAGCCCCATCATCCCATCAGGCCTCTTGGACCAGACCCTGGTGAGCTGAACCTGCCCAGCAGAGCATGTATGTGGGCCCCTTCCGGTGCCTCATCATCAACCTGCTATAGGGCGCCCACTTCTGGGACTGCTTTGCCCACCTCTGGAGGACCTGGGAGGCTGCATGAGCAGACTACTCCTCCTGGTGACTGGTGGTACATGAAGAAGATCCAGTTTTGGGCTTTCTAACAGCAGTATTCCCAGCTGGCGGCAAGCAAGAGCCACCACCGCACCTGGGAGCTGGAGGAGGATATAGCAGAGCTCGAGGCAGCCCTGCTTCACACTGGGAATGACTCAGTGATCCTCAAGAGCCTCTGGTCCCACAAGAGATGCCTGCAGGAGCTGGCAAAGGATGTGGCCTGTGGTGCGAGGGTGTGTGCCCGCTGCCAGGAGCTATAGGGGCTGGATGCCCCAACTGGCTTTTTCTTTGGCCTGGAGAGGCGGTGGGTTGTGGCGAAGACCTTGGACCATCTCAAGACCCTGGAGGGATGACTGCTCACAGACATGGGTGAAGTGTGGGGGCACACTGTCACCTTTTACTGTGACTTGCTTGCGGCTACCCCACCTGTCCAGAGGCTGCTCAGCAGCTCTATAAGGACCTGCCACACCTCTGCATTTCAGAAGCTGAGGCCCTGCAGCACAAACTCTCCCTGGCAGAGCTAGACGCTGCTGCAGGGGGGGGTTGCCTCAGGCAGGACCCCAGGCCTTGACAGACTGCCCATGTGTTACACAAATTGCCAATTGCTCAAATCACGAGTGAGACTTTTATAAAGGGGGATAAAGCTACATGCTGTGTTTATTGATTACACGAGTTAAACATAGAGGTTCAGGTACACCATTCATACAAACCCACATAAATCATCATACACATCATTACACACAGGCATACACATACACAAAACAACCACATTTAATCCACACATACACCAGATATAGTTGCTTAATATCTGCCCAGGGTGGCCAACCTGGGCTTATTGAGTAGATGATGATGATTTGATGAAAACAGATTTAAAGATAACAGCTGGAGTGGGGTGAACAGGTGCATCTGTGCTCCAATGCAACAGCAGTAGAGAACTCACTCAAGAGACTCACTCAACTTGGCATTTTCAAAGTGTTCTTTTATAGGGATTGGTATCCTTTGTTTCAATGCTTTGGGGGTTTTCCATAGCCAGCTTCTGTTTTTGCAGTTGTTCTTCTTTTGTCTTCAGCTTATCTTAGCCTTGGAGTGCTTTTGTTTCCTGTCTGGCAGAATTTCTTCTTCTCTTATCTCCTTTGTGACTTTGAGCTTCAAAAGGATTCTTCAGCCATTTGTTAGTGGTTGGTAATTTACATTTGGCACCTTGTTGCTTACATAAACAGTTGAGTCTTCTTTTTGTATCTGTATGCCATTCTCTCACCATTTACCCATTTCACTATTGTTACACTCTACATTAACTTCAGCTACATTAGTTCATTTCATGCTATACATGGAATTTTACAAAGCCTTCTAGCACCCTCAAGGCTTTTTGGCTTTGGGTCCCTTTTTATCACAGTGCTCTGAGTGCTGTATCACAATGCCTCCAGCCTGCTGAAGGTGAACAGCATGCTGTGTGCCCCATTCCCAATGCATCAGGGCAACTGCCAGGGCTGCCCTCTGTCTGGCATGCTGTATGCCCTGACCATCAAACTGCTGCTGCATACTCCGCGATGTCACCTGATCAGCTTAGTCTTGCCACTGGCACCAGGCCCCCTGATCTGGAAGATGGCATATGCAGATGATGTGACAGTCTTCCTTGGCCCTTGTGGACTGCCAGCGCACCTACAAGCTTGCCTCATTGGCCCGCATCAACTGGGGCAAGAGTGACACTCTCCTGCTCGGGACTTGAGCCACCATCCCCCCCCCAGACTTGCTGGGCAGGCCTCACCTGGCACCAGGAAAGCCTCAAAGCTCTGGAAGTGTTCCTGGGGATGCTGGCCTTTGTGGCCCGCAACTGGGAGAACCTGGCAGAGGGAGTAGAGGCCTGCCTACAGTGCTAGCGCTTGTCCACCCTTTCCTACCATAGCTGGGTCCTCATCACCAACAACCTGATGGCAGCAACACTGTGGCACTGCTGCACTGTGCTGGACCACCTGCAAGAGCTGCTCGAGAGGTTGCAGTGGCTCCTAGTGGACTTCTTTTGTGATGGATGCCACTGGCTCCTGTACGCTGCCCTTTACCTGCTCACCACCAAGTGGGGCTGGGGCCTGATCAACCTCACCAGAAGAGTGGCTGCCTACCACCTGCAAGCCCTTCAGTGGCTCCTGTATGCTGAGCACTACCTCCCTTGGCAGCAGGTGGTGTACCAGTTCCTGCACTGAGTGGGGGACCTCAGCTTTGACTGGGAGCTGTTCATGCTGGACCTCACCTTCCTGAATGGGATGGTCCTTCCCCTTTCTATCACAGCATGGTACAGACCTGGTGGGCTGCCTTCCACCTTTGTCCCCAGACCAGGCCCCTGCGGTTCCCACAGCTTCTTCAGTAGCCCCTGGTTTACAACCCGACCCTGCAGCATGTGATGCCAAGTCTGGCCTCTGCCAGCCTCTTGGCCACCCTCATTGAGGGGCACACCACCCACCTGGGGCACCTCCCGGACCCCGCTCTGTTGGGCTGGCTGTTGGCCAAGGCCCTGGCTGCCCTGCTGGCTCTGCACTCCATCCACACTGTGGGCTGACTTCTACAGCCATTAGGGCTGCCTTCCTGACAGAAGCACTGGCCACCCTGGAAGGCTACCTCCAGGCCCACTGGGCCCTCCCTGCCGTAAACACTATGGGCAACATCTTTCAGCCACTGCTGCCATTCTGGTGGTGGCCAGTGAGCTGGCCGACCAGCCCGACATGCTGCTGAGGCTTCCTATGCCCCCTGGAAATAACACAGGTTGCCCCTTTGGCACACAGCTCTGGAGGGGACTCTATGCATGGGTGGTGCACACCTGGCATATCCAGGTGCTGGCTTTCTGCCCTGACACCATGTGGCAGTGGCACCTGGCATTGCCAGGGACCCCAGTGTGGTGTACACTGTACAAGGCTCCCACCACCAAGAAGACTGGAGACCTCCAGTGGAGATTGGTGCATGGCATCCTGGTCATTGGCAGTTTTATGCACCACCTGCACCTGGTGGCCTGCCCCTTCTGCCCCAGGGCTGGAGGAAGAGAACATTCTTCATGCCTTCCTCAACTGCCCCCAGCTGTTGCTGCTCTTTTCAGCCCTCAGGATGCTGCTTCAGGCACTGGCCTGGGACTTTGCAGGGTACACATACATCTGCTTTTTCCTGTACCAGGTGGGTGAGAGGGGCGCAGTCAGCCTCTGCCTAACTTCCTTTTGGGCTTGGCCAAGATGGCCACCTTGGAGAGCCACTGAAACTGGCTCACTGGGACCAGGATGGACAACACCCTGCAGCATTCCCACCTGCTGGTCCAAGCCCATCTCTCACTTGAATTCAAGCATGAGGTCCTCCAGAAATTGGTGCCCACCTTTGAGGAATGCTGGGCTGTACAGGGAGCACAGTACCGAGTTGAGGTGGGGGCTCCTGCACCTTGCAGTGTGATGCCACCATCTGCTCAGGGTGTGGGGGCAGGTTCAGCAAGACAAGACCTTGGGCTTTGCCTGTGCGGGCCCACCCCGATGTCCTGAGGCCCCCCCCCCGGGTGTCCCTACTCTAGATATGTATATATTTCTTTGTCCTTTTTTTATGGGCAGGCCTTGCAGGCCACGAGCCCAGGCCTTGTCCTTGAGGCCCAGATCTTTGGGCCAACCTGTTAGGTTTTTACTGCCCCCCATTTGTCACCCTCCCTGGAATAAACATTTCTAAAAGCCAAAAAAAACAAAGCCTTTCTTTCCTTCTTTCTTTCAAGATGGCTGCTGATACGACTGTCTGCTCAGAGCTCTGAGAGCCTCTCCCTGTTTTTTTAGCCTTTCTCCTTGTTCTGATTTGTTCTTCCCTCCCTCAGACAGTCTTACCCCTTTCCCAATGTAGTCCTCCACTTTTCATTACTTTTCCCTGCCTTTGTTCCCCTTTTCCCAGCCTTTTCTCCTGCAGTCACCCTCCCCCCTTCCTCATTTTTTTCTCACCTCCCTCTTCCTGCAGCTTTCTGCTGCTGTTTAATAGTTCTCCCTTCCCCTCCTTCCCACACTACTTACCCCTCTCCTTTCCCCTGGGGTTATTTAGTTAGTTTGTTTCCAGTTTCTTTGTTCCCTGCCAGCAGAGGGCTGCCCATCCCCAACCCCTCTGGCTCCTTGCAGCGTTAACACTTTTTTCACTGGAATGGCGAAGGCAGTCCCAGCAGTTCACTTCTGGGGCAAAGCCCAGAGCTTTGGTCTCTGGCTTCATGTCCTTCCTTCCATTGGAGTGGAGGAGTGTGCTGCTGTGGGAGTGCTCATAGGCTGTAAGCCTGTCCTCTATACTGCCCAGGTGAGTTCTGTCTACATCATCTTCCTCAGCTCACACATTTTAGTAAATGAGGTTGTGGAAGCAGGGGTGTCAGGCAGGGGTGTTTTTTGCCTTGTAACACCCCTACACACACTGGTCATTCATGTTGTAGCCTCAAACATGCTTCCATTTCTCTCAGATGATGACCTCACTAACCACCTGTGCCCTTATGGCATGGTTACAGGACCAGTCCATAGACTGCTGCTTGGCAGCATGGTGCCTGAGCTCTGGCATATCCTGTCCTTTAAAAGGACCTTCATGGTCCTTAACAGGGAGGGTCGGGGTTTGCCTCAATCCGTGTCTTTCATGATTGATGGGCAACGGTACAAGGTCTACCTCACCACTGTGGACCCCTCATATCTTCACTGTGGTAGCATGTCCCACCTGGTTACCCAGTGCCTGAAGAAGCCAGCCACAGCAGAGCATACTGCAGCTGTGTCTGATGGTGACTCATCCACTTCTGGCATGGCAGGTCCGTTGGGTGGTGGGGAAGGGCCTTCCTCCCAGTCACACCCCATTTCACTGGAGTCCCATTTCATTGGAGTCAGCTGGCTCTGTGCCAGTGGACCTGCCCCCCTTCCCTTCCCCTCAGGGGAGGATTTGGCCCCTCCTGTTGGGAAGGGTGAGT
The DNA here is from genome assembly GCF_052110815.1 of Crocodylus siamensis. Taxonomy (NCBI): domain Eukaryota; kingdom Metazoa; phylum Chordata; order Crocodylia; family Crocodylidae; genus Crocodylus; species Crocodylus siamensis. Next base: position 43,624,194 of record NC_143401.1, on the reverse strand, counting down.
CCCAGAAAAAAAGGGGTCTTCTAAAAAGACCTCATTACCCCCTCAAGACCTCAACACCACTTCAGGGGAGGTGAGGTGGGAGCAGAAGCCCCCATCTCTGACTGCCTCCTTGGCATCCTCCCCAGACCTTATAGTGCCCAGGGGTGAGCTGGGGGTAGGGGAGTCTGATGGCCCTCCTCCTATCTCTCAGATCCTTGAGCCTGAGGGGACTGATATGGAGGTTGGACCCTCTGGAAGCTGCAAGCGGCTCCAGAAACAGGAGTGCCTGGCCCAGGAGAGTGCCCCAATCAAGAGATTAGGGACTGATGTCACCTCCCAGTTCCCCTTGGGTGACACTGCTCCCACAAGGCCTGCTGCTGAGGATCCTGATGAGGGCACAAGTGCTCCTCCTGTGACTTGGCAGCTCTCGGTGCCTGACATATGCAGCTCCTCCTCCTGAGAGTTGGACTTTGATTCTGCCTCTGAGGATGAGTCAACAGAAGTCCACCCTCAGGGAGTAGCCTCCCTTTCCAAGTCAGCTAAGCTGCCCCCCTCAATAGGGAGCGTCCCCACCCTGGAGGCGGAACATGTCCCTGCCTCTAAGAAACCTTGCTGTGCTGACTATTCTATTGAACACCTCATAGAGTTTCTAGAACAGACTAAGCAACACCAGAGGGTTGCGCAGCACATATACAAATTGTTACCAGACCCTGAGACATTTGTGGTGTTCGCTAAGGATGCAGCAGTGGTGCTGCATTTCAATCCAGGGATGCAGCATTATACCTTTTACCTTAGCAAGCTTGCAGGTGATGTTGGGCACTTGTTATGAGAGGCACCAGCTGGGGAATTGTAGGCCCAGTCTTTCCCTGTCCTGCATGCTTGCTCCTCTCTGTTGGCTCTCCTTCTGTTGTTTTTTTGCTTTGCCTGTACCACCTTCTATACCTTCACACTTGGCTGCCACAGCCTTTGGCTCTCTTAATGCCAATGGCTGCAGAGACCCTGTAAAGTGGACAGAATTTCTTGATTTCCTGTGCCAGGAAAGGCTGGACATGGCTTTTCTCCAGGAAACATACACCAATGGAGCCAATCAAGCTGACTGGCATGCCACCTGGAAGGCCGCAGTTTCTTCAGTCATGGCACCTCCCTCAGAGCAGCAGTTGCTATCCTTCTGTCACCACAGCTGATGCCTGACTCAGAGGTAGCCCAAAAGGCCATTGCTGGATGCCTGCTCACCATTTGCATCCAGTTTGCACAACATCGCCTCCTCCTTATTAACATCTATATGCCCGCTGCTGGATGAGAATGGACCACCTTCTTTGAGACCCTGGCTGACTTTTTACAGAGGGCTGTTGGTGGTGATGACCTTCTCCTCCTGAGTGGAGACTTCAGTTGCATGGTTGACATGCATCTTGACCAGAACAGGCCAAAGCTTCATCCATCCTTGGTTCAGAAGCTGTGGACCGCTTTAGAGGCAGCAGACCTTGTTCATGTCTGGCACCATCTCCATGTTGAGGCAAGGCAGTATATCTGGCTGAAGGTGACTGCCAGTGGGTTCTCCATGGCATGCCTTGACCACTTGTACATCACTGGGCACCAACTACCACTCCTGTATAGCAGCCACATTACCCTAGCAGGACTGTTAGATCGTATCATGGTTTCCTGTGTGCTGAGCCATCCTGGTAGGATGCATTCCCAGGTGCCCTACTGGTGCCTTAACACTTGTCTCTTGCAGGATGCTCACTTCCATGACTCTTGCAGGACGCTCACTTCTAGCAGACATGGGAGGCTGCAAGAGCCCCCTTCCCCTCCTGGAAGCAGTGGTGGGATGTGGGAAAGATGCAGTTTAGAGTTTTCTGTCATCAGTAAATGCTGTTGGCAACAAGTGAGTTTTGCAGCTGTGTTCAGAAGTTGGAGGAGGATGGGGCACAGCTTGAGGTGGCCCTGAATGATGCTGGCAGTGAAATGGGGCTGCATGATAGTCTTAATCTCTGCAAGAAGTATCTGCAGGAGCTGGCAGAGAGTGCAGCCGGGGTGCAAGGGTCCATGCCTGCTGCCAATACCTGGCAGAGACCGACACTCCAAATCAGTTCTACTGCCTTGAGAAATGATGGCCAAACACTCACAGATCCTGCTAAGATCTGATGCCACACCATCATCTTCTACCAGGAACTGTTTGCAGCCAAACTGACTTGTCTAGAGTCTTCTAGGTGCTTACATGAAGTCCTCCCTAGGTTTTGCACATCAGAAGATCACCATCTTGAGTGAGAACATTCTTTGGAGGAACTCAACTGCTGTCACCTCAAGCAAAGCCCCTGGCATTGATAGGTTGCCTGCCAAGTTTTATAAGAACTTCTGGCCTCTCCTCAGCCCCTGCCTCCTATGTATTTTTCATGAGAGTCTCATGGACCTGACAATGCCAACCAGGTGTTATCAAGTGGTCCTCACCCTGTTCCCTAAGAAAGGAGACCTTGGCTACATCAAGAATTCATGACCGATGTCCCTCTTGTGTGCTTACAAGATCTGGGCCAAGGCTAATGGTGCAAAGATAGCCAGCTGTGCACCATTATGATTTCCATCATTGGCCCTGAGCAAAACTACTTTGTGCTGAGCAGGACCATGCAGGACAATTTGTTCCTGCTTCAAGACCTGCTGACAGCTGCAGACCTCTACGGCCTCAACATCTGGATCATCTCCTTGGACCAGGAGAAAGCATTCAATTGGGTCAGCCATGACTACCTGTTTTGGACCCTTGAGGCCTTTGGCTTTGGGCCCATCTTCACCTCTGCCTGCTCCCCTGCCCACCAAGGCTGATGAGGAAGAGATGGAGTGCCTGCCCTCTGAGTGCAGCAAGCGGCCCCAGGAGCAGGATAACATTTGCCCCCCAAAGTGGATGGGGATTAATCTCTCAGAGATGGTCCTCAACGCAGATACTGAGGGAGGCCTGCTAGAGAGCGTGGTCACTGACGGCACTTTCACCAGCCTCACTGGTAGGTCCCCTCTCAGAGTGAATCCCTGTTGGTTCTCAGTTGGCCATATCCACCTCCTGCTGTAGAACCCCCCCTGGGTGGCCCCCCGGTACGGAGGCCCCCTCAACCTCATAGAACAAACCAAGGGCCAGAGGAATGTGGTGGAGAGTATCCAGCAATGGTGTCCGGACCCCATGAAGTTTGTCCACGCTGCCAGTGACATGGTAAGGCTCATGCACCAGGACCGGGGCATGCATCAACATGCCTTAAAGCTTGAGAAGCTGGTGACCCCAGTGAGGGAGTTGAAGGGCTGAGGCAGGTCCATGGAATAGGGAAGGATAGGCCTTGCCCTATCTCTGTGGTTTTGCCCTGCTTTATCACTTCCTCTCCTGCCTGTACCCTGCCTATCCTTCCTTTTTATTCTTCTGCTTATGGAGGTTACCACAATTGCCTCACTGAACACCAACAGCTGCAGGGCCCCAGTGAAGCAGATGGCTGTCTTGGAGGGTTTGTGGCAGAAGCAGCTGGCAATTGCATCCCTCCAGGAGATGCACAACAATATGCATGATGAAGCTGACTGGCACAGTGCCTGGAGAGACTGCTTGTTTCTAAGCCATGACACCAACCTCAGCGCAGGAGTGGCTACATTTCTCTCACCACAGCTGCAGTATGATTCAGTGGTGGCAAGGAGAGGTCGTCCCTGGCTGGCTGCTGACTGTCCACATCACCCTGGCACACCAGAGGTTGCTCCTCATCAAAGTCTATGTGCCCACTGTGCGGAGAGAGAGGGTAGCCTTCTTAGAGACCCTGGGTGACCTCCTGCGTGATGCCAGTGAGAATGATGACCTGTTCCTCATGGGTGGGGATTTCAACTGCACTGTTGACGTACTGCTAGACTGGACGGGGGCAGAAGCCCCACCTGCCTTCAGCCCACAAGTTGCAGACTGTGCTGGAGGTGGTGGATCTCATCGATGCCTGGCAGGTCCTCCATGCTGACGCGCCCAATATTTCTGGGAAAAGTTGAGTTCCACTGAGATTTCCATGGCCCACCTCTACATTGCCCAGCATGATCTGCTGTTACTGCATAGCAGCTGCATCATCCCATAAGTCCTCTCGGACCACACCCTGGTTTGCTGCAAACTGAGCCTGCCTGGCAGAGCACTCACATGGGCCCCTTACTGGTGCCCCAACATCAGGCTGCTACAGGACCCCCACTTCAGGGACTGCTTCACCCACCTCTGGAGGATCTAGGAGGCTGCATGAGCAGACTACTTCTCCTGGCAGCTGTGGTGGGACATGGGGAAGATCCAGATTCAGGCATTCTGCCAGCAGTATTGCCAGCTGGCAGCAAGCAAGATCCACTGCTGAACCCAGGAGCTGAAGGAGGACATGGTGGAGCTTGAGGCAGTCCTGCTCCATGCAGGCAATGATGCAGCACTCTTTGAGAGCTTCCGGTGCTGCAAGAAATGCCTGCGGGAGCTGATGGAGGGTGCAGCCCACAAGGCAAGAGTTTGTGTCTACTGCCAGGAACTAGGAGAGGCAGATGCCCCAACTAACTTCTTCTTCATCCTGGAGAGGCAGTGGGCTGCAGCAAAGACTTTGGACCATCTCAAGATCCTGGAGGGATAGCTGCTCTTGGTCCCAGGTGAAGTGTGGAGGCATGCCTCTGACTTCTATTGGGACTAGTTTGCAGCTGATCCTACTTGTCTGGAGGCTACTCATCAGCTTCATAAGCACCTGCTGCACCTCTGTGCTTTGCAGGTCGAGGCCCTGGAGCGCCAACTCTCCCTGGCAGAACTCGAGGCTGCTATGGGGGGCTTGCCTCAGGCAGGGTCCCAGGCCTTGACAGACTGCCCGTGGAATTTTAAAAAGTCTTCTGGCCCCTCCTTGGGCCCAGCCTCCTCTGTGTCTTCTGTTAGAGCCTCACTGATGGGACCTTGCCTACCAGCTGCTGCTGGGCAGTGCTCACCTTGCTGCTCAAGATGGGGGATCTCAGCTCCCTTAAGAACCGGCGGCCCATCTCCCTTCTGTGCTCTGACTATTAGATCCTGGCAAAGATGCTGGTGAACCATCTCCATGCTGTCATGATCTCCGTCATTGGGCCCAAACAGAGCTACTGTGTGCCAGGCAGGACCATCCAGGACAACCTGCTGGTTTCTGCTGCACGACCTGCTCACAGCTGTGGAGTGTTTTGGCCTAGATTTTGGCTTGGTGTCCCTGGACCAGGAGATGGCTTTTGATTGCAATGACCACTGGTACCAGCTTGGCAACCTTGAGGCTTTCAGCTTCAGGCCTCTTTTCTTTGTAGCACTCCAGGTCCTGTACCATGACGCCTCCAGCCTGATCAAGGTGAATGGCATGCTGTGCTCCCCATTCCCAGTGCATCACAGCAAATGCCAGGGCTCCCCCTCTCAGGCATGCTGTATGCGCTGTCCATCAAACCTCTGCTGCTCGCTCTGCCACATAGCCTGACCAGCTTAGCCCTGCCACCAGTGCCAGGCACCAGGCCCAACCACTGCCCCCCAATCCAGGTGATAGCATACATGGACAATGTGACAATCTTTCTGGAAAGCCAGGAGGATGTGTGGGCCCTGGTGGATGGCCAGTGCATCTATGAGCTTGCTGTGTCAGCCTGCATCAACTGGGGCAAGAGTGACACACTCCTGCTCAGGACATGGGCCGGCAAATTACCCCTGGACCTGCCAGGGGACCTTCCCTGGCACCGGAAAGGCCTCAAATCCCTGGGACTATTCCTGGGGCTGCTGGCCTTTGTGACCCACAACTAGAAGGACCTGGTGGAGGGAGTGGAGGACCACCTGCAGCACTGGCACTGGTGCTTGCCTGCCCTCTTCTACCATGGTCAGGTCCTCATCACCAACAATCTGGTGGCGGTTAATCTCTGCACTGTGCTGGACTGCTGCACTGTGCTGAACCCTCCTCCAGAGCTACTCAAGAGACTGCAATGGCTCCTAGTAGACTTCCCCTGGGACAGACGCCACTGGCTCCCATGAGCTGGCCTTTACATGCCCATCACTGAGGGGGGGCAGGGCCTGATCGACCTGACCAGCAGGGTGGCTGCCTACCACCTGCAAGCCCTCCAGTGGCTCCTGTATGCCGAGCACTACCTCCCTTGGCAGCAGTTGTTGTGCCAGTTTCTTCACCGAGTGGGGGGCCTTGGCTTTGACCGGGAGCTGTTTATGTTGTTTATGCTGGACCTCACCTTCCTGAATGGTCCTTCCCCCATTCTACCACAGCATAGTGTGGGCCTGGTGGGCTGCCTTCCATCTTTGCCCCAAGCCAGACACCTGCATTTCCCTCAACTGATTCAGGAGCCCCGGTCCACAACCCAGCCCTACAGAATGTTGTGCTGAGTCTCGCCTCTGCCAACCTCATGGCTTCTCTCATCGGGGTGCACACCACCCACCTGGGGCACCTCCTGGACCCTGCTCAGCCAGGATGGCTGTAAGCTGAAGCCCGGGCTGCCCAGCTGGCACTGTGCTCTGTCCGCACCATGGGCCAGCTTCTGCAGGCCATTAGGGGTGCCCTCCTGATGGAAGCAGCAACCACCCTAGAAGGCTACCTCCAGGCTCACCAGGCCTTTCTCACAGTAGACACCATGGGTGATGCCTTCCCACCACTGCTGGTCATCCCAGCAGTGCCCAGTGAGCTGGCTGACTGGCCCAACACACTGCTTAGGCTTTCTGTGCCCCCAGAAGCAATATGGGTTGCCCTTTTGGCATGCTGCCCCAGAAGGGACTCTATTGCTGGCCAGCCACCCTGACGTCATGTGGCAGCATGACCTGGGCCCCCAATGTGGCGCACACTGTACAAGGCACCCACTGCCAAGAAGACTGGCAACCTCCGGTGGAGATTGGTGCACTGCATCCTGGCCACTGGAACCTTTGTGCACTACCTGGACCCGGTGGCCTCGGCAGCCTGCCCCTTACACCCAGGGGTGCTGGAAGAGGACATTTTCCATGCCTTCCTTGACTTCCCCCTGCTATGACCACTATTTGCTGCCCTTGGGACCCTGTTTCAGGCACTGGGCCGGGAATTCCCAGAGGACACCTACATCTACTCTTTCCTGTACTGGGCTGCTAAGCAGGCTGCAGTCAGCCTGGCCAACTTCCTGGTGGGCCAGGCCAAGTTGGCCACTCTGAAGAGCTGGTAAAACCAGCTCACTGGGACTGGGATGGGCGATGCCCTGCAGCTCTTCTGCCTGCTGGTGTGGGCCTGCCTCTCACTTGAGTTTGAGCATACGATCCTCTGGTAGATGGTGTCCACCTTTGAGGAATGCTGGGCTGTCGAGGGGGCACTGTGCCAAGTTGAGGCGGACACCTGCTCCTTGCCCTCTGATGCCACCAGCTGCTCAGGATGCAGAGGTGTATCCAGTGAGCTGAGACCTTGGGCTTTGTCCATGTGCACTGACCCCTGATGTCCTGAGGCCCCCCTGGGCATCCCCACTGGCACAACTGTATATATGTATATGTACGTACTTCTTTTGTTCTTTGTGGGGTTTTTTGTTTTTTGTCTAGAGTGTGCAGACAGGCCTTGCAGGTCATGAGCCCAGGCCTTGTCTTTGTGTCTGAGGCTGGCTGGCTAGTGGGAGATTGGGGGAAAAAAAGTTTGGGGTCCAGGTGGAATGCAGCTGAGGCTGGCTGGCCATCTGGCTCACTGTGATAAGTGGCAGTACAGCAGGGGTGATGGGGGATAGCATCACTGTTGGGGGGGAACATGGGGGCAGGGGTTCCCCCACCCCAACTCCAGACAGGAACAGGGAAAAGAAGTTTGGAGTGGGGTGGAAAGAGTCTGAGGCTGGCTTGACCAGTCAGCTCACTTTGATAAACAGCACACAGCACATCAGGTGTAGGTGGGGGATGGCAGCACTGTTGCAGGGAACATGGGGGTGGCAGCACTGTTGCGGGGAAATCCAGGCAGGAACAAGCAGGAGAAAAAAAGTTTGGGGTCCAGGTGGAATGCAGTTGAGGCTGATAAGGATAGCCAGAACCGAGGTGCATGTGAAAAGGCAGAACATGTGTTTCTGAAAAATCTCATTTTTCTCATCTAAAATAAACACACAAAAAAATCAGTAAAAAATTGCAAGATTAGCACCTGGTGTCTGGTTGAATCAGTGCAGCTGAAATTATATGAACTTCCATAGATTTCCATGGATTTACATTGAACCCAAGTAGCACCTGGTGGTGCAATAGTTGCAAAGCAGGGAAAATCATGTCTTCGGGCATAAGTCATATCTATGTTACAAATTTAAAATGATAAAAATGATCCTCAGGGAAGAAATTTAGGAGCTAAAAATAAAACAGGTAGGAGGTGTTTTAAATTACCACAAAAAGTCACAAAAATGATAAAATCAGCTGATAACATGGATAGACAGATGCAAATTAGATAGCTTAATGGCAGTTTTTGTCACATGGACACAAGAAAAGTGTAACATGGTAACAGGAGAGGTGTAATGTGGACAAGCACCCTGTGAGTCTAGAATAGTGTTTAATTGCTTTCCAGTGTAATTAGAAAAATATCAGAAAATAGGTCTTCCATTGGGAACCTGTTTCACAGACTGTCAGTTGTCAGGAAAGCAGTTTCCTTCTTGTTATTTTGCTGAAGTTTGTTTTTCTTAATTTCATATCATAAATCTTGGAGTACCCTAGGAGTGCTGTAGGGAGGCGTGAACACACAAAACCCATCTTATATTTATAGTGTTTTTTCTTTTCAATATTCCATTAAAAAAATATTCTTGTCCCTCTGGCCTTGACCTAAGTCATGAAAATCAAACTGGCTGTTTTTTTGCTTTTCACATCAACAGCAGCACCAATGTACTTTTCCAGATACTGGATTTTTTCTATGCCATCTGACTGACAACAGTCAGATGTCCAGAAAAAAAAAAGAAAGAAGTATCTTAGATTCCCCAAGCGGCTACAATTCTGGAACAGTGAGTAAAAGAAAACCAAAGCAAACAAATGGAAAGCTTTACAAGATAAATTGCTAGGTCTTATTACTGAGACTGTATGGTACTGTTTTTCTCCTATTCTAAAATAAAGTTTTTCTATGCAAGTGTTTGGGTTTTGTATGCAAGTTGTTGTTGTTTTGTCAGAGGAAACCCATAAATAAAGAAAGAGAGAATAAAGAGAGAAACCCATAAATAAAGAAAGAGAGAATAAAGAGAGAAACTGAAGCAAAACAAAGATTTAGATCAAGACTGAAATATTTAATTCACCTTGAAGCTTTTTTGGAGTAACTTTTAGTTTTAGTTTACAGTCGTTGTGACTTTTAGTTGTACTTATGTCTACCTTGGAATTAGGAGTCCCAAATTGGATTGATTGTCATTATCATTTTGGACCTCTGTTTATGGCCACAGTGGTTCTGGGCATAACTGTAAACCATCCAAGTAGACAGCCTGGTGGCAACGTAGTGGGGCTACTTTTCTTGGGGAAGGTCCTATAAAATACCACAATGTTGCAAACTCCAGAATAAGACAAGTAGTATAGAGTGCCTCAAAACCCTGGTTCCCACTGTCTTATGGATACTCTTTGTTTGAAGAAAGGGTAAGGCCATCACCCTAACAGAAACACCTGTCTGAAGTGTTAGTCAGTCAGCATCAGTTCTTACCCATTGAACTGCAATGCAGTTCTTATCTGTTTCTCTCTGGCACAAGCTACAACCATGAGGCACTAAATGTTGGGTCCTGGTCTGGACTTGTATTCTGTCTCAATGGTCTAAAGTGGGGAAGGTAGGTCTTGGGCAGCAGCCTCCATACTTTTGCCTAGGCATACACATTGAACATCTTGGTGTGATAGTTGCAGGACTCTGTACAAGTGGATTCATTGAGTACCCGACTAGACTTCTTACTCATACACCATGATCCAGAGGATTGACAATTGCCTACTACTATATGGCCAGGGACGGTGTAGCAAGTATCTTTTCTTTTCTTATTCCATTCCCTCCCCTTCCCCAAACATTTCTGACTTATTCTCTCCTTCTCTATTCCATATAGATAAGTAGAAGAGAGCTCAAACTTAGGATAAGCTTTAAACATTTTTATTCCAGTAGCAAGTTTTTGGGTTTGGATAGCCACTGTTTTATATTGTATTATTATTTGGTTTGTATTGCTTTTACTGCTGTGTATTGTATTATTATCATTTTTTTATTGATTTGTATCGTTTCATATGGATATTGTATGGTTTAGGCCTGTGTTTGTAAGTGAACCAAAGTCATGTCAAGTTTCCACTTCATACATCAAGCCTCCATCTTCTGTCCTCTGCCCGGGCATCCCCTGTGTGTCGCAACTGTATGAGGCACATATCCCTCCCATTTAAATTGGTTCCCCAATGAATGAGAATGATTGGGCATGATTCAAATACAGTGGTAGTAGGCCTGTACTGAATGGCCTGTAATGACTAGGCCATCACCGTGCATTGATTCATCCAGGAACCAGGGACCTCACCCAGGAACATGGACAAGACCAGCATTTGGAAAACAAAGACCCTGCAGAACCAGCAACTCTCACCATTACAGACACCCAAAACTGCACATCCCTGCATTGAGCACACATGCTCAGTATGCCAGGGGCTGACCCTTGCCTGGGCATGCCTCCTGTCACTAGGGTCGCACAAGTTCTGTCCCTCTTTAACACCCACACTTTCTTTTAGTCCCATTTCCCCCCCTTCCCATCTACCTTTTCAGCTCTCCCTTAGGTCTGGCTCCAGTCTCAGATTCTGTGCCAGCATACTTCCCTGTTCTTCAGGCTTTGGACATTGTCTTTTAATCAATTAAGATCAATTAACCTAAAGTTACCCCCAGCCTCAGTTCTTCAGCCCAGGCCCCTTTAGTCTACCGGTTCTAATCCCTGTCCTGGTAACTTTAACTCCTTACACTTCTACTTTCTTACCTTAACCTTTCCCCAGGTATCCCAAGTACACCAAGCACATACACGCATATATATCACAATACCCAACTCAGAAACTTATCTGTGTGTATGTGTGGGTGGGTGGTATGTGTGCAAATTAATGAATACACACATATATAGATATCATTGTGTGTGTGTGGTATATGAATTAGTAATCAACATATGTGTATTAAATATGCAGGTGTTGGTAACTGGTAACTGATTCTGTCTAAATTTGGTGTGTGTAGTGTGCGTGAACCTGGAGTAATTATTTTGAACATGAGTGCATTTGAGTTGCTAGTGCGAGTGTGTGTGTATATATATATATATTTTATATAAATATATATTTATACACACACACACATATGGCATTGTGTGCATGATATACGAATTAGTGATCTGTGTCTAACTTTTGGGGCGTATAGTATATGTGCCTGAGCTGGTAGTGTGAGTGTGTATGACTAATAGGGGTGTATGCCCTT